>NC_068316.1:15643354-15965021 GCF_025860055.1 Xyrauchen texanus
CACTGTTGTGTTACTGTCACAGTTGAGCAGTTTGGGGAAAAAGATCAGATGATTCACGTCATTGTTTGTTATGATGTACTTTTGACAGAATGTGCCACTAATGTTCATCGCATGGGACATACCACTAAACCATGACGTTACTCATGCACACGTTTGTTATGTAACACTGTATTACAGATTCAAGCCTGGTTAAAACACACCAGAGACTTTAGTCTTACCTGAAAGATGTTCAAAGGCTTCAAGACACAACGCCAACATTGAGATGGTTATGAGTGTGCCATGTTTTTTCTCTAGAAAATAAGCTACTTCTCTTAAGTTTTAATACAGTATCTGATTTTCCACCGAAATGGTGCGGGTTCTCATGCCAGAGCCTGAGTTCGGCTGTCTGGAAAACCGCTCGCTTTTCCGCTGACTTGAGAACCGAACCTTGGCGTAACGGGTTACATGGCTATGTGGTAGTTTTACATGACTACCTAACCTGCCCACAAACATAGCGCTTCACAGTGTTTGTGTTCAGCTTTTACTCCTGTTTTTGAGGACATATTTAAACATACAGAGTAATGCAATCCAACATTATTACTTTGCTCAGCAAGATAGCCAGAGACGATATCGCTCCAGATGACAGGTAACGTAATTACAATTGGCTAATTGCAAATTACAAAAAGTGGCTAATTAGCTAAGTACTCTAAAATATAACTGTGAAATTGGTATTAACTTCGGTGTAGCAGATGGTTATTTTGGGATTTTTTCCATAGCATATGATATTATTTTATATCTTAATTGAAAATTCCACCGTTTTAGTAAACAGATATAGTAACTGGCCGAAAATCTCCTTATTGATAAAAAAAATGCACAAAATAGGACGAGAAGGGGAAAGCTACGAGGATGGAAAAATGGAGATAAGCTGCAAAGGATGCCAGGGAGTGTTTGTCTTGAGCGTGACTGTCGCTGAATGCAGTGCAGTGTTAGCCGTCTGGTTGGTTTTTAGAGCACAGATTATTTTTGTCTACCTTATCACCTGTGCTTAAAGAAAATGTTCAGGCTCGATACAATTTCAGCTCAATGGACAGCATCTTTACCATACTGTCGATTACCATATAACATAATTTAGATTCGTCACTAAGTTTATATAAACAATATGTTGATAGAATCCCACAATGAAACTCTGTTGGGCAATATGGGGTACCTGACAGTAATGAGATTAATTGGAAGAAATGAATATGCTTCTCAGGTGTTTCTCCTGAAAAAAAAAAGACCCATGTAATCTTACATGTCTCATCTAGAATGTATTAAGAGATCTTAATAATGTGTCAAACTGTGCTCAGATTGGACAAAATACCAAAGTCAGAATTGTTAATATTACCTTAAATGTTTCTCTTCAATTCTTCGAAGTCTAAATTATTTGAGCAGTGCTATTCACAGTTATTGTATTTTATATTGTATTGCCATTCTTTTTAATCCCGTCAGGTACAAAATGGAGGACAACTCCAAAGTGAACTATAATTGATTTTGAATGTTCAGTTGAGTGGTTGAATGTGCTCACTGTTATCTTAGCCTGAATTTCTCCTTTACTTTGTCTTGCTTACTGTGTTGCAATGAATAAGTAAAACAGTGTTGTTTTAGGCAGTGGAAGGGAACTTTGAATTGTAGTTGTGCCTTACTTGATCAGCTTTGGAGTCAATATAAGGAACACCCTGCCTCGAGGTAATGTCTTTGAGTCAGTGCATCGTGTGTGTGCACGCAACAATTCTCTTTGGTCTCACGACACTATTAAGTGTAAGTGTTAGTTATCTCCAAAGCAAAACAACAAGTACTTTGATACTGATCATTAACAGGGCCAAAGAGGCTTTAAACAAGTGTTTACTTGACATCACAAAAAGGGGTGGCATCTGTTTTGTTATAGAAAAACAACTCAATAGTTACAGCAGTGTCTCATGGACCACAGCTTAATCTACTCAGCAAAATAAATTAACTTTTACAAACTTTTAAAAGCAACAGAGAGCCACAGTGTTTCCACTTTTTGGGAAATCAACCTACAAATACCTTATTGTTGTCTCAGAATATTAAACTTGAATAGAAGATAGTATTTTGGCATCGGACATATTACAAACTTCATTCTTGAATAAACGTTCACAAAATACTTCTGTTAATAACATTAAAATATGTTACAAAATGTGTATTATTTTGTGTAGTATGTAGTTAGTTTGCAAACTTCTGTAGGATATACTGAGATACAGACATGACAGGAATAATTCACTAGCCAATAAAGAGTTATTCACGTCTTCAACAGTATCCTGTCTGAGCTCTGTGATGTCCTCTGGTTTACATCATCCTAACAGACCAGAGACTGACCACGTGAGCTGCACACTGAAAATGCAAACATTTAAAAACCAATGATGTAAGACCTGGATCTTCAATACTCATGGCTGATTAAGTAAGTAATGAACTGGAGGTAAAATCTCTGCAATTGGCTTTACTAAGAAATCAAGTATGTTAGAGATAAATGGTACAGTGTAAAGGGTGGATACAGTTAATCTATGACTATTTGCTGTTACGAAGTATTAAGAAATTTTAATTCATTATAGTTAGAATAATTAAGTGGATTACAGCTTATGCGTTCAACCTACTGCAAGTGGCTGTTTGGCAACCTCTGCTAAGAATATAATTGCACAAAGCACTGAAGTCCAATGCAGATGAAAAAGAAACAAGAAACTAAACATAAAGATTCACAAGTATGTTATCGTGACCCAGATACTGTACATCAATATAGTATTGTATTGCCTGGTCCCTGCTAATTCCCAGCCCTAATGGCTATTCCATTTTCAAATTTCAGATTTCGGATCAAGATGAGGAACAGATTTGTGGGCTTGCTGTTTATCATCCCCGATTACATTGTTTACTTAGTCAGTTTTTCCATCTTTATAATTAATGTAACCACTAGGCTTCATTTTACAATTAACCTGCATCTTTTTAGCTTTGGTACATGTTGGAATATTTCCCCTCTTTCTGTTTCTATGTCCCTCTCACTTTTAACCATTTCCCCATTTTATTCGCAACACACATCCCTCAAAAACACACTTTTGCATCTTGGCCACAGCTAGTTCTAACCCCTGTAATGAAACAGGGGACTGTGTTCTTTTTCCATGCTGTGGGTCAGAGGGTTATTATCTCTTCCTGTCAGGAATGTGAGGAATTTCCTGTGCTTTTCTCTTCCGGCTGTGACCGCTCATGTGACCACTCGGCATCAGATTACCTCACTCGCAGACTGTGGGAATGGTCCGCAAACATTAAAAACAAAGCGTCAGCCAATGTTCCATTAGCTTACCTTAACCTGTTTCTCCAAAGTCCTGGAAAATTTGTATAAAGCAAGTATGCTTTGAGCGGAACATGGAGTTATCAGAATCCCTCTTTGCAAAATTGCAAGAAAAATCCTATTCTTAATGAGTAACTTGGTCTTGTTTTCCAGTAAAAAATATCTACATCCCTTAAAACAAGATGCATTTGCGTCATAAAGGCGCGGTCACACATACCTTTGCACGGCGAAATTCCGCTGGCGAAGATGGTGTGGGTGGATCCTGAGCGTGTGAAATTACCCAAAAATTACTTACAAGTAGCCTCTTTTTACTGCTGCACTTCATACTCTGGCAAATTGAAGTTGAAAAGAAACAAGTTATCCTCGATATAAAATGATATCCTTGTCCATTGTGTATATTCAGTGGAGCTGTGTTCCTATTGGTCAAAGCGGTAAAGGTTTTCCACAAAGTTATTCAAACTTTAAAATCCGTGGGGGAAAAATCTTCGCCACCGGAAGTCTATCATCCAAAATTCATGATTGGGTGGATTTCCATTGAGATAACTGTATTTCACAGTTACTGCGTAATTGACACTCATTCACAAATCAGTCCAGTGTAAAATTATTTGCACAAACATACACAAATGTTTTTATGTTTTGAGGCATATTTCCTTCAAAAACAAAACTTGTCCACTGCGTCTTCAGTGGCTCTGATGCCGGGAGTACATGAAGACTCTTATGTTCACTTTTACAGCCAACAACAGAACACTTATTACACTTACAAAGCTGATACATTAATGTTCTCACTGTATCTGCTCCAGCTTGTAAAAAATAGCGGACTGTGTGTAGATCACTCAGGGGAGGATCTATGATAATAGGGTGGAGTCCATCACCAGTCGTGGGCGAGGCCTGCTCTAACATGAGGTCATTTTAGAGCAGAAACGAAAACCGTCCATTTTTAGACACTGTTTTTGATTAATAGAAATATAAGAAAGAGGAGTGGGTGGACTTTAACATTGTACGGTGGTTGTGTACACACACTGCCGACTCACATTTATGTACAAACACCATGTAAAAGTGAATTTTGCATAATGGGTCCCCTTTAAAGGGCACCTATTATGGCATTTAAAATGTTCCTAATATTGTTTTGGGAGTCCCCAACAACAGTTTTACATGCAAGCAATGACAAAAAACACTTTTGTTGTCTTATAATATGCATTTATGTTTACCTGATTTGCTCACCGACTCCCAAATGATTCGTTCAACGACTCATTTTTCCAAACCCCTCCTTTGCGTGACGCTAATCTGCGGTGATTGGTCAGATGACCCAGTCAGTTGTGATTGGTATACTCTGTGCAGAGATTGTCGGAAATGGAACGCCCATCACCGCTTTGTAGTAAAAAAATCTAAATCAGAGAAGGAATTTGAGTTGATTTATGTTAGTGATCATAGCCCAAAGTTCGGTGGTAAACACCCAATCAGTTATTGTTTGCGTTAGCCCAACGAATAAACATATTGGTAAAGCACTGCATTACTACAAGTTATTGCTCTATTCTTTATGACAACTCCAATAACATCGACAAACATTTCACATATTTCAAAAAAATTGACATTGGAGACCTAGAAGCTGCTCTGAGCATAACTTACACAACACACACAAATACTTATTAAGCATGCTAAAAAACACATAAAAGCAACAATTATTAATAATACTTACAGGTTGTGATTCGGAGGAGGAAGCTGATCCAAATAAACTTGGTACTGAACCTTCCTTCAGTATCAACCGGCTCGCGAATCCACACTTGAAAGCATTCATGTTCGTAAAGCAATCGTCATTAAAATGACACGAACACAGCACAAGGTTCGGGCTATACTTGTGTGGTATAGTTGTAAATATAAACTCTAGCCACTGATTCTTCCCATGCTCGTCCCTGGGCAGCGAAAAAAAGGTCGCTTTTGATATGCACTTCAGAACACAGCATCTTGTTGTCGACATGATCTTTTCAAGTTTTCCCTGGTGTCTGCGCGCGCAATGAGTGGGCGCGGCCAATTTGCTAATTTTTCGTCTTGACGTCACAACGAAAAGGAAAATGACTCATTGGAAAAACGATTCATTACATTAACTTTTTTTACGGTGAACTTTCATATATAAAATTTGCAGGATGTTTTTGTTCACTTAAATCTATGTTACACACTACATGAAAGGTAATTTTCAAAATTCCATAATAGGTGCCCTTTAAGAAAGGCTGCATAAGATATTAAAACATGTTTACACAAAATGTACCTTAGTGTTTTTGTCATGTTGCACTGCCAGATTTTTTTACTTATTTCAGGAAAATAAGTGAAACATTCTGCCAGTACCACGTAAAAGAGGACGAAATATTGTATTCCTTGTAGACATGTTTTTCACTGCTTGGTTTCTGCAGGATTCAGAGTTGGTATCGCAACACTAATTAGGCTGTCTCTTGTGGTACTTCTACTTTGACAAATGATTGCATTCATGCAGTGTTGAAAAGAGCTGTCTGTTAACTACAGTTTGAGGAGTGTGGCTGAATTTGAATAGAATGCATAACACTTCACATTGTAGCAGAGAGCATCTTAGAGAGAGAAAGTGAGGGCACTGCCATGCAAACTGACTTCAGCCACATTCCTGTGGCCAGCCAGAGAATATTTTTTAGACGTTTGTATGTGCGGAGAAAATCCTGACTATGTTCGGAATTGAATACTAACCTTCTCTTACTGAAAATTGTGCAGTATATACTGAATACTGCCCAATAAATAAAAAAAACTATAGTCTGTGAGAGTAAAAGTATGCATTATGCAACGATAATATTTTTAAGCAGTTGCATGCCCATATTGTTGCTGACACATGAACGCATAAAGTTGCTTGTTTAATTCAGCAATTAAAAATGGTGTCCAGCCATATTCCCTGAAGTACTATATGAGTCAAGATAAAGATTGCGGCTGTTATTTCTCCCATTTAAATTTGGAAATGGAAGATTGAGTGTATTGTATTGTAGTACACAGTACCCTGCACAGTGTGTTATTGTAGACTGTACAGTTTAGCAGTTGTACTAGGTCATCCACATATTCCATGCATACAAAAAATTAACATACTAGGGACTGTTTACATACTATTAACAAACTGCTGAGTATAGTATGGTAGCGTTTTATTCCAAACATTCCCCGTTTGTGCTGGATGTTTGTTCAGGGGGCTTCATAACACTGGCTGTCATCTGGCCCCCCTCATGTATGCCACCTCCCTCCATCTCTCTGTCTCTCCTATAGTCCTTCCTACCTGCATATAATTAGACTGCCATGCAGGGAAAGCAACCAAGGCGGGAAAATACCAAAAGCCTTAAAATGGAGGCGCTGGAGGGAGGGATCTCTCAGGAATAAGTGTTTTTGGAACGTGAGTACAGAGGACCAGCCAGTGAAATGTACTGAGACCGAGAAGGCAGAGTTTTGATTGCACCTTGTGTTATGACAGACTGTGTGTCTTCACTAGAATTAGTTACTCATTATATTATGCCTGAGGATAATTGCATCAGCTCTTTTGGCTTTATAACGTCTAAGAACTTTGTTTAATATGTTTTAAAAGACAGTGTTAAATCATCCTATAAAAAGCATTTCTAAGAATTTGTGGAGAAGGTCATTTGTCTCATTTACACCTCGTTATGCCTCAGATCCCAGCTTGTCAACAGACAGGTGATTATATTTGGGTAAAAAATCAGAGAATGTAGATTGTTTGGAACATGTATATTTTAGTACACGACATGCCCACTTAACCTCTCAGATTAGTTCCACATCTGTAACACTACAGTATGTTTTCAGTCACTTTGTCCTGGTGTGACTGTTTACCATTTTCTAAAAGGTTGTAGGATTTAAAATATTTTGAAAAGTTTTTTTTGTTTTGTACACATTTTTTATTTTTACAATTTTTTCCAGTTCTGTTTTGTGTTGGGGGTTTGTGTGTGTGTGTGTGTGTTTTGTTCTGTTCAGTGGCCTGTAGCACAAAGCTGGTTTCAGTAGCTACCCAGGTAAGTTTGAGTTTAGTTTGAGCAAACACTGGTTTCTCAGGCTCAAGAAGGTGGGTCGGTATTTTGTACCAAGCTTCTTGAGATCGATGATCCCGATCTAAACCGGTTTGGCTCTATCAGGTTTTCTCAACCTGAAACTTACTCTGAAATCGTTTGTTCAACTAGCTTTGTGCAACAGGTCACTGTTCTGTTCTATTTTGTTTTATTTTTCTGTTTTGTGTATAATGTTTTGTTTTGTTCTGTTATGTTTTTTGTTTTGTAGGTTTACAAAAAACTACTGTGCTTCTTTACATTTAAGGCTTCTATATATAAATGATATAGCTTAAATATTAAATAATGTATAATGGTTACCTTCGCATGTGAAATTAGCAACAATTTGCTGAATATTCAGTAGCCTTGTACTCATACAGGTGGTTAATAATGACTCCAGCCTGTTGTTTGGGGATCATCATAAGGACTAATATTATAGGACGAACTGATTTCTTGTCAACCACATCAAGTAGTGTTGCTACTGTACCAGGCCTCAGGAAGCTGATTTTCTCAAGGTCTGATGCTCTCTATGACCATATGTGTTTTCCGAGCTGTAATCAGACAGATGCTGTTAGCTATTACCCTAATGCTTCTGCCATTATCAGATTTGTTTGGCTCACAGATTTTATTTTTATTAAACCTTTATGTAAGAAGCCCATCAGAGCTCCAGACTACAACTAAAATGTTTGCAAGTGCGACCAAAATTAATTGATTGTGACAATCATTTAAAATCTAGTCGCCATTGGCGACAGTTGGGTTGTCAGATATCATCTTGTGAGTTGTTAAATATATTTTTAGAGCACGCACAACCAATATGTCTCACGCTTTTTCACCCGTTCTTTTTCTGACAAACTCGCTGCACCGCACGCAACTACAAACCGAGCACGAGAGAGTCGTGAACAAATTTCTCTTTTGAACTGGGTCTTTTTCATAAATCACCCGAAACTGAAGATGTGAACTCTAGAGCTCAAGGCTGCATTCCACTACACTTTTAACATCCACTCGCTAACTCCCCTAAGCACTTCCCCTTGAGGGAATCCCCACCGCCATTTTGGAAGTCTGTTTCAGTGAGTGAGGGAAGTTTTGTTGACAGACCGTCAACCCCTCGATTTTGACCGAGGGAGCAAGACTACTATGATGTACACTTCAGGCAGCTCCATATCCCACAATGCAACTTCGATTGTGATGTGACAACAGATTGCACTTCATAAACCCCACCCCCACACAACTCTGATATATGATGGAAGTTGAGATAGGTCTATTAAGCAGTTTAGAAAAGTTAATTGAGATTTAACAGCATAATATATGTAGCTACCTTAATCTATTTATCACAGGCCTATTATAGCCTATGTGCTCATTGTTGTGTTAACATTTTTGTTTGTGTAAATCTTGATTAATCCTTTCTAACAATTAATTCTAATTAAAAAAAAAATTAAACATACAAGATTTATACATAAGCCTCTGAAATCAATCTTTGAAAATGTTGTTTTCTCAGGTGCAAAAATCACTAAATAATTCCACAAATTGACATCAGCCTTCAACATATTCCAAGTGATCAAGGCTTAAGAGTGTTCCAGTTAAACCCATTGCACGTCTCCTGCAAGTAGTGGAAACTCATGCTACGTAAGCAGTGACGTACATCTGAGTCCATGAGACGGAATGAAGTTTGTGAGGGAAGGGAATGCAGCCCAGGTTAGCAGTTTGAATCAGATTAAATTTCTCAGTGAATCAGCCGTCAGTGAACTCACAACATGGAGTGCATACATTTCAAAATAAGAGTCTCATGTGTATTTCGGGCTTCTTTATAATTAAAAGTCCTGTATTGTGTACCACTTTTTTTCTTCAGGTTATTATTGATTGGGATTGGAGTAGCACAATAAACTGCATCTGGGATTTAATTCAATTTGCACTCTTGTAGTCACTGTCTTCAAAGCTTTTAACACTTAGGGCAATTGAGGGACTTGTACACAACTACTACACAAGGTCCAAACATTCATTGATGCTCAAGAAGACACTATTATATGCATACTATACTTCATACAAACATCTGTAATATAGATTCTGAAGAGCAGTACTAAATAAAAAAAACAATTGATCTCTTATATTTGTATAAATTATGAAAGGGGTGTGAACATTTAAATGAGAAAAAATGGAATGCTGGAACTGAAGGCCTTATGTATAGCTAGGAAGCTAAACTATAGATCTTGAATGGCCTTATAAATGCCTTAGCATGATATTACGTTATCATAATAACCTTAGGTTATGTGGGCTTCTTGTTTTTGACATGAGATTATACATTAGACTTTGAAGACATTATGTTGTTACTAAATGTAAAATCACAAATTGAGTTTTTCATGCAAAGATAATGCTTTACTATTTCTACATTTATTGAAAGTGTATAATTGGTCGACAATTGCCACCACAGTATAAACAGGCTTTTTCTGCAGGTCAAATGAAACCCATTACTGCAGCAGTGAGAGCACTTGGCCCTTATGTCTGACCTGGATAACATGAAACTCAATCTGCTTTGTGCCGCTTAAAACACCACAGGTCACAGGATAGCAGTATGACTACACTGTAAAAAAAATAATAATTCCATTGTTTTTACAAAACAAACTGGCAGCTGTGGTTGCCAGAATAATTATGTAAAAAAATACAGTAAAAATGCAATAAACTTTACAGAAATTTAAATAATGCAATAAACATAAACTAAACTACATCAAATATAACACAGAACACCCCAAAACTACATAACTGATATTAAAAATGAGAAGAAACATATCTAATCCTATAAAATCTAATGAAATGTAATGGGTCACCCAGGGAATTCTGGGAACGACCGATTACTGTTTTTTACCGTAATTTGAACAATAGTTTACTGTAAAAAGTACATGTATATGCTTGTTAAACATAATAATGAATTTAAATGTTAATTATACAGGAAAATCATATATTTAAAAAAAAATTTTTTTTACAATATTTTACCGTAAAACTACATGTATTGTATTTTTAAATATATATTTTTAAAACATTACTTATATTTTACGGTAAATTCTCATTAACTAATTTACGTTTTTTACTGTAGCATTTTTACAGTCTTTAACCATTAAAAATACATTTTACAGTGTAGGATGTAGTAATCTTCATGGACACCTCAATCAAACATCAATGACTTAGCCTGTTGTTACATAATATAAAATGAAAATCAATGAAGTACATATTTTCCAAATTCTGATTGGCTGCTCCCCTCTGTTTTGTATTCCTTTTGGCTTTAAATAGTGACCTGTTTTTACAATCACAATAATACCTGGCCTGCACGCCTTTCTAGATTACCTGTGGGGAGCTGTTTATTCCTCATTCAGTCTTTCTGTTTATTATTAGGGGTGTATTAAATAAGCTGGGGTAAAAATGTGATGTAGCTTTGGAGATATTCGCTCTTTGTTTTTATAGTGCTGGTACGATACAATTAGGACTGTCGATGTAACCCGTTAATTCAATGCAATTATATACATTTTATAATATATGATTATATAAAAAATGACGTGTTAAAATTTTTTTTACCATCGGAGCTATTCAATTTTGAAGTACCACCTTCATGTTTTGCATTCAGCAGGGGGCAGTAACAGCGCAACTCCAGCTGAAAAAGCAGTGCGCAGCTGCACAGGCAACAAACCACATTACACATTACATTACATATTTAGGATGCTTTCTAGTTTATTTATATATATGGACATCCTTATAAATGAAACAAATTAGTTTAGACTTACTGTCTTAGTTCTATCTGATTTTGCATTTTGGTCGAAAATAGAAACAATTGAATGTTTGTTGACGTAATGCCACAGTATATTTCGTCCTCTCATACACTTACTCTAATTGATGGTTAATATATTTTTTCCCAAATATATTAATGCGAAACATGCAGCTAAAAATAGATGTTAGAATATCAGATACAATATTGTGAGGTAAAATATCACAGTACTTTGAAATCTAAATTGTTCCCCTACATCTAGAATCTGTGCGTGCATTTTGACAGACAATTAAACTAAAGGAACTCAGAGACTTATGACCTTTAACATGTATGTGTTTGCATAGCAACTATAAAACCTTTACTTTACAAAACAATCTGCACACCACCTTTTAGTTTCTTTATGGATTTGTAAACCCACCACCATCAGTATTATAACACAACTATGTTGTCTGTTTTTACACTGTCCGGTTTGCAGTTTTTTTTTCCAAATAGGGAGTGTTTAATATGGTTGTGTAACTGTACTTGAGAAATATTGCTCTGCATGATGACGGCCTGTTGTAAGCTCTGGAATGCACTCGCAGGATTGCAGGAATGAAAACGCAGGGGCAAAGGTAACGGAGTCACCCATGGAGACGTGTTCTGTGTACCACAATACACAAGGAGCTGTTTGCAAACTTGTTCGGTCATGTGACTTTGCGTGGTAACCAATACGCAAACTCCAATGGACCGTTGTTGTTTTTTTCATCTGTTCGGTTACGACCTACTTTGTGAACATGCGCTGCATGCAAGGCTGACGAGTTTTAAGTTACAGGGCAGGGAAGGTAAAGCTCCAGATGTTTTTAGCAGTTTGTGCATTTCAGTGACCAGTGTGTGGTGTCTGTGTTTTTCTCTGTCACAGTTTCCCAGTCAAACAGCAGTTTAAAGAAACACAGGAACAGAAGTATCTTTAGTCCCTTCTTCTGCTGTTTCCGGGACTATAATGTGGAACCATCAGCCAACAACAACAAGACCTGCAGCCTTCCTCCACCTGCCGAGGAGAACAGCAGCCTTCCAAAGGTGAGGCCTTGTTTTTTTCTCTTAACCACAGTTTCACAGTAGGGATGCTTGAAATATCGGGCCATATCGGTTATTGACCGATATATTCGTGATTTTTTTCATTTATCTGTCAATATTGGATAATTGTAGACTGTTTCGATTTAGGTTACTTTTGCCTTCATCTAGTGCTAACTTAAACACTTGCAACAATTTCATGTTCTTAATCAGTATTTGTGTATTGTTTCCTGTAAAAATGTCAAGATAGATTTATTTGATAGATTCTATGATGTTTTCATAGAAAATATATATTGAATTAAACGTATTTTTCTTAACCCATCAACAACGTTTTTAATTTTATTTTGCACGTGCATTTAAAACTTTTAATTAAAACATTATTTTAAGAAAATAGTAATAGTAACTTTTACTATTAGTTTCAGTTAGTTATTGGTCACTTTGGTCACAATTTGACCCGAATTTATATATCGGTACACCTCTATTTTTTGGCACTGAATTAATTGTATTATTATTATTATTAATCAATGTTTTTGTTTGTTTTTTTATAACAGATGTTTTATATGTTTGTAGAATAACATCTGTTTATTATTAGGGGTGTGCATAAGTAATCAACTAGTTGACTACACGTTCTGCATCTGCACCAACTAGTTGACAAGTTAAAACTATTAAAACTTTACAAAATTTGATTTTGCCACTTCGTCTTTTAATAAGAACAAAAATTATAATAATGTTATGGCCTTTATAGACAAGGAATTTGCATATGTGCATTTTTGTTCATTACATTTTTTCAAAATAAAAGCTAAGGTTGTTGAAGTTAGCTTTTTTTTTTTTTTTACTATTCTTAGTAATGTGAATAAAACAAAAATATAAAATATCTCGAACGTGTCACACTCATTAACTCATATTTTAAAGTAATTGATTACACACTACAAAATTACTTGAAATGCCCCTCCCTATGTATTAGTAAGCTTTGCTTATTTTCTTACAGTTTAGCCAAACTGAAGTTTTTTTTCCTTGTTTGCGAGCTGCGGCCGAATGCAGGCTCTGTGCACGCTGTTCCTGTGTCCACCACAAAGTTTTCCTGCTGTTCCGAACCCAGTGAACCGGCTGCGATGTTTACCCTCTAGTTCTAGAAATGATGGGCCCACTTCCCCTCACACACATTCTTCTATTTCCAGAAATCCACACACACACTTACACACACATACACTCTCTCCCTCTCATTCCTGGACTGGTTCTGTAATTCCAATAAAGCGGGTCTTGGGTGTGTGTCTTATATGATTGATTACTGGCTGCCTAGTTCATTCCCTCCTCCTCTCTTTCTTTCTTGCTTTTTTTTTTCTCTCTGTCTCTCTCAATCTCTTCTCTTTTCTTATGTGCAATCTATTTTCAACATGATCTCATTTGTATTTGGTATTCGTGTGTAAAGAAGTTTTCTAGCACTTGTACATTTCATATATTTAAATAGACACAGAAACATACAATATCAGCATTTCAAACATAAAACAACTTTAAAGATGTTTATGCATCCTGAAAGGTTCCAAGAATATTGAATTCAAGGAATATGTAGGTTGAATCCACGTCTCTAAAATTGTTCATACTGTATGTAAAAGTGTTAACATTTTAGATGATGTGTATATACATTGATACCGTAAGTTTGAGTGTCTATACAAACATCCAAAATTGTAAATGTGTACTTTACAAATGTGGATGAGATCACCTGGATCTGTCTTATTTTTTATCTTCCTGTTTCTTGCATACACTCAAATGAACACACAAATGCTGGACAGTTTACCGTGTGAAACAACCACACTGTCCATGGAGAAACTTTAAGCCATGGCGCTCCACAAACACTTTTATGTGCTGCCAAAGCAGGTACAGACAGCTATAAATGGATCTGAATTTGATCGCATTACCGCAAATGTTTGCCTGCAAATGACTCGCGATCTACCGAGGAATGTCTTGCCTTTTTACATGTTCATATGCTTTAAGCTGCCCTGTTTTGGACCCACAGCTACTTCAAACAAATCCATATGTTTTACATCCCTCTCAACAGATTATTTTGGTCAGCATGTCTGTCTATGTCATAGCAATTAAATAATAATTTGACAATTGTGTGTAATCTCACTTGCGTTGTCTGTGTGTTGTGCTTACTTTTTATGAATCTCTTTCTCTTGTTTCTCTCTATCTTTACCTCTCTCTTTCTATCTCTCTACCCCTGTATCTCTCTTTTCTTGTCTCTCTTTCTTTGATTTTGTTTATCAGTGTGATCAGGTCCAGGTCATCCCTATTCCCAGTGTATGTATTATCTTTTTTATTTTGCCTGCCTGCTTGCATTTATTTTCTCTCTTGAGAGAAACTGCCTGGCTTTGTTCCTCTGGGATGCGTTTAACTCCTTCACTGCCTTCCATAAGAAATTTTGCTTATGAAAATCATGCTTATTTTCCAGTGGCTAAACCTCAATTATAAAATATAGAACGAAGATACAAGTATTACTCTTTGATGGAGTCCTCAAAGAGTTTTGGTTCTATCTTACTCTGCATTCATCAGCTATTAGGATAAAAAAATCGAATTCTTTATTGATATTTATATAATATGGCATGAAACTTACTTAAATTGATTTCTGTAACCTTATTATAAACCCAGCATTAAAACTTTGTACTTGGTAACTTGCAGGGCCTTAATTAGATTGTATATCAGTTGTTATCTTATCTTTCTTTAGTCTTAAACCTTCTCGTTAGGGCTGGGCGATAAAACGATATCAACATTTATCATGATATCCACGATAAGCTTTGAGTAATTTTCGATATTTAACCTGTGTTCTACATCTAGACATGCATGTTGCTAAAAACACTAGCAGTTTGGCTTTCTTGTCGTATGTTTCCACTGGCGCGTGGTGAGCGAATGTGAGCGAGCGCTTTCAATTGCTTCCTATGGAAGCCGAGTGTCAAGCTCGCGAGGTGGATTGTAAAATTGACAGCAGCGCAGGGCAAGCAGTTCCCTAGCGTTGGGAGTGGCTTTGTGTGGATTTTTCCGCGTGAGTGGAAACGCAGCCTCAGACTGGATGAAGTTGCTATTGACCCAGCTACGCAGGTCACTGCGTTCCGGATCCCAGATTGATATTGACATGAAGACATCATGACGACGGTTGCGCTCTCTCATCGTCTATATTGAGCAGCGCGACAAAACAACAGTGCCGGTTACATCATATCGAATCGGTTACCTAACGTAACCTCGGTTCTCTTACGAGAGGTTCTCTCGTATTGTGTAAGCTAGCTTACGCTACGGGAAAGATTAATCTTTTCTGAGATATTGAAGCCAAAAAATTATCCTTAATTTTGTATCATTTGTCAACGCAGTGCAGCAACTGCAGACCTTGAGCGGGCTAGCTAGCGAGCTCATTGGTTGCTCTGCGGCAACTGCTGCAGCCTATAGACGAACTTGGGCGAACTCGCGTCCAATGAGAGGCGTCCGCACGCTTACTGCATCAAAGCCCGCCAAATGGGCGTGGCTAGAGTGCATATAAGCGTAGTTCGTAGGCTGCAACCCTGGTTTTCATTGAATGAAGCGAAAGTCGCTTGTGGCGTGAGCACGGCTGGCTACGCAATACTCGTTCCCTCATCTAGAGAGAACCGAGGTTACGTTAAGTAACCGATTCGTTCTCTTACGAGAGGTTCTCTCGTATTGCGTAAGCTAGCTTACGCTACGGGAACCCATTGTCAACGCCGTGCGCGCCAAGCATCCACTGCATGAGCCCCGGGGGTGGGGGGACCCGGGGGAGCCCTTGTGAGTGGGGAAATAATATTTGGCCGGCAAGAGTGCGGGCCAGTGTGTGTGTAATACATAAGCACATAGTGGGAAGGGAACGACAGAGCGGCGGTGCCGGTCTGTGTGGAATGAGTCCCATCAGTGCAGCTCACCAGGGGAGCTGTAGCGTATTAAACCGCTAGTAGTTTTGCCTGCAGGGCGGGCACTTCCAGATTGTAAAATCTGACAAAGGTGGAGGGGGAAGCCCAGCCCGCTGCCACACATATGTCGTGAATGGAAATCCCGCTGGACCATGCCCACGATGAGGCCATGCCTCTAGTGGAGTGAGCCCTAATGCCCAACGGGCATGGCAGGTCTTTTGACGCGTATGCGGCAGCAATAGCGTCCACTATCCATCTAGACAGTGTCTGTTTCGAGGCGGCGAGACCTTTGGTGCACCCTCCGAATGAAACAAAAAGCTGCTCAGAGCGTCTGAAAGAGGCGGAGCGCGCAGTATACAAACTCAGTGCTCTGACTGGGCAAAGGAGATTGGCGTCGCGTTCGCTATCGGATGCTGGCAGCGCCGATAGGGAAATGACCTGTGCTCTGAAAGGAGTACCGATCACCTTGGGAACATAGCCGTGTCTAGGCTTTAAAATGACCTTGGAGTCACTTGGTCCAAACTCAAGACACGCAGCGCTGACAGACAGCGCGTGAAGGTCTCCCACACGTTTGACTGATGACAGGGCAGTCAGAAAAACGGTTTTGAGTGAAAGGTATTTCAAATCCACGGATTGAAGCGGTTCGAAAGGGGGGGCTTTCATAGTTTCGAGAACTATAGAAAGATCCCAGATAGGAACCGATGGGGGGGCGCGGGGTTCATCCTTCTAGCTCCCTTGAGGAAGCGGATGACCAGCTCATTTTTTCCCAGTGACTGGCCGTGCAGGGGTTCGGCGAACGCTGCGACGGCCGCCACATACACTTTGAGCGTGGATGGGGATCTGCCCTTATCCAGCAGCTCTTGTAAAAACACAAGCAGCGACGACACCCCACATGTCCGTGGGTCCAGGTCTCTGTCGGCGCACCATTTTGAAAACACAGACCATTTTGACGCATAGAGTCTTCTCGTGGAAGGGGCTCTAGCGTGTATGATGGTGTTTATTACCCCTTCTGGCAGAGCGACGGGTAGTCGTTGATCACCCACGCGTGCAGCGCCCAGCGCTCTGGGTGGGGATGCCAGATCGTGCCGCAAGCTTGAGAGAGGAGATCTGCTCTCACTGGGATGGGCCACGGCGCTGTCAGTGACAGCTGCGTAAGCTCCGGGAGCCATGTCTGATTCTCCCAACGCCGGGCTATGAGGAGCACCGAGTGACGCGTTTCCCTGATCCTCTGCATTACCTGTGGCAATAGCGAGACGGGAGGGAAGGCGTAAAGCGGGCGGTTGGGCCAGTCCTGGGCCAGCGCGTCCTCGCTTTTCGAGAAAAATATTGGGCAGTGAGAGTTCTCTTCTGACGCAAAGAGGTCTATCTCTGCTCTGCCGAATATGCGCAATAACTTCTGAACTGTTTGAGCGTGCAGGGACCATTCCCCTGGAGGAATATTGTCTCTGGACAGTCTGTCTGGGCCGTCGTTCAGGTGGCCTGGCACGTGCGTCACCCTCAGCGAGCGCAGGTGGCACTGGGACCAACTCAGTATGCGTTTCGTCAGATGGAAGAGGTTCCTGGATCTGACACCGCCCTGACGGTTTAGGTAGGATACCATAGATCTGTTGTCTGAACGGACCAGGACGTGGTGACCCTGAATGACCGGGAAAAAGCGCACAAGCGCGTACTCGACCGCTATCATTTCCAGACAATTTATGTGAAGGAGCTTTTCCTGAACTGACCATAGGCCAAAAACCAGAGAGCCCTCGCAGACCGCGCCCCAACCCGTGTTGGACGCGTCTGTCGGGATGACTTTTCGGCGAGATACAGCTCCCATCGTCACTCCCCGCTGATACCATTCGGCCACTGTCCAGGGCTGCAGAGCTGAAATACAGGTCTGAGTCACCTTGATCGGCTGGCGGCCTGTGGCCCAAGCCCGGCGAGACGCGCGGGTGTTTAGCCAATGCTGAAGCGGACGCATGCGCAGTAAACCCAGCTGAAGTACTGCTGCGGCTGAGGCCATGTAACCTAGCACTCTCTGAAATTTTTTCAGAGGCGTGAGGCTGTTCATCTGAAAGGACGCGGCTAGTCGCTGAACACGGCGCGCGCACTGTGTAGATAAGTGAGCCGTCATTGCCACGGAGTCTAGTTCTATTCCAAGGAAGGAAATTGCCTGACTGGGCTGTAGTGAGCTCTTGGTCCAATTGACTGCAAGACCCAAACTGTTCAGATGGCTGAGGAGAACTGTTCTGTGAGACAGCAGCTCCGTATGTGACTGTGCCATAATCAGCCAGTCATCCAAATAGTTCAGAATTCGCAAGCCCTGACTCCGCAGGGGTGCGAGCACCGCATCCATGCACTTCGTGAAAGTACGGGGTGCTAAAGACAGGCCGAACGGAAGGACGGTGTATTGATAAACCTGGCCGTCGAAGGCGAATCTCAAGAATGGCCTGTGACGGGGATTTATCTGAATCTGAAAGTAGGCATCTTTCAGATCGAGAGAGATAAACCAGTCCCCCTGGCGCGTATGCGCGAGGAGTTTCCTGATTGTAAGCATTTTGAACGGTCTTTTTGCAAGCACCTTGTTCAAACCCTTGAGATCTAATATTGGTCTGAGGCCGCCGTCTTTCTTGGGAACAAGAAAATAACGGCTGTAAAACCCCGACTCGCTCAGCGAAGGCGGCACTTTCTCTATGGCCCTTTTGCACAGAAGATTTGCTATTTCTGAACGAAGCATGCAGGCTGCTTCCGTGTTCACAATAGTTTCGAGCCGCGCTCTGAAGCGGGGAGGGCGGCGATCGAACTATAGCAAATAGCCCTGTTTTATTGTGCTTAACACCCATTTGGATATCCCTGGGATAGCTTCCCATGCTTTGAAGCGTAACGCTAGAGGGTGAATGGCCAAATCGCCCTGATTGCTGCACACAGCGCGCTGAACAGAATGTGTGAGCGCGCTTACTGTGCTTATGCATGACTGCTCGCAGACAGCAGGGACAGGCTGTTCTGTGAGTGACTTCCCGATTGAGGTGAATGGGGAAAGAGTCACATCTGTTAAGTGGTGCGCGAGCATAGTCACGGGCACGGGACTTACATACAGAGAAGTGTTTGCTGGCCGTGTGACAGAGCGGGCAGAGAATGGGCGTACGCACGTATTCGTGAGCGCGTTTATTGACTCTAACACTCGAGCGGGCTGTGTCCACTTTATGTGAGTGGGCTCTGATCGGGACACGGGAAGTGTAATGCTTGTGTGTAGAGGTGAACACTGGATTGTGGGCACATTTTCTACACATAAGGCTGGTCGTGTGACAGAGCGGCCAGAGAAGGGGCGCGTGCACGGATTTGTGGGCGCGTTTATTGACTCTAACACTCGAGAGTGAGTGGGCTCTGATAGGAACACGGGAAGTGTAATGCTTGTGTGTAGGGGTGAACACTGGATTGTGGGCACATTTTGTACACAAGGCATGTTTGCTCTTTACAAGATTTCTTTGGGTCGCCGTGAAAACGGCGTTTGAGTGCAGGCAAGCGGGCAGTATCACCGGCTTGTTGGCTGCTGAATCCACCACTGTAGTAGCCTGAGAGAGGGGGACTGACAGGGGGCGAAGCTTTGATGGTGGTCCGGCCGCGGCGGGACTGAGCCGTCATTTTTTCAACAAGGCTAGGAGGACTTCGGTTGCTCAGGTTTCAGCGCAACCTTAGACCGAGGCCCGCGGGGGGGCGGCGGTCTGCGGCGGCTGTCTGAGCATGATCGAGGGCGGCCGCCCTGTCGACGCTGAGAAGTCTGACTTTGTTGAGCTGGGCGCTGTGAAGAGGCTCGTGCAGGAGGCTGGTCACGTGGGCGGCCTGCAGAGGAGCTAGCGCGACGCGGCAGGAAGAGGTTCATGGCTTGGGTGGCTTTCTGGACTTCTGAAAAGCGGTCAACAATGTCACTCACCGCGGAGCCGAAGAGACCGGTCGGAGAGAGCGGTGCGTTGAGGAACGCGGAGCGCTCTGCTTCTCCCATGTCGGCTAGCGTTAGCCACAGGTGTCTCTCGGTCACAGTCAGCGAGGCCAGGCACTTCCCTAGAGCTTGGGCTGCAGCTTTGGTGGCGCGAAGGGCGAGGTCCGTCGCACTTCTTAGATCTGTAACAGCCTCTGGGTGCCTGCCTTTCTAATCCCACTCCCGAAGAAGGTCCGCTTGGAGGATCTGTAAGACGGCCATGGAGTGCAGAGCAGATGCGGCTTGGCCGGCGGCGGAATAGGCGTGGCCAACATAGGCGGAAGTCGCTCTGCAGGCCTTAGACGGGAGCACTGGCTTAGACCGCCATCTCGCGGAGGGCGGGCAAAGGTGTGCTGCTACCGAATCCTCGACCGGGGGGATGGAGGAGTAGCCCTTCTCGGTGGCGCCGTCCACCGAAGTGAGAGGGGTGGAGACGTGGGAACGGATCCTGGCCGAGAAAGGCGCTTCCACGACTTTGCAAGCTCAGTGTGGAGTTCCGACAGGAAGGGAGCGGCCCGGGCCGCGGGTGTTGCGTGGCGACGGCTCTGAAGAAAGCAGCCGTCGAGTCTGTTGGGAGCCTGCTCAGGGGGCGGTGACCACTCGAGCCCGAGGAGGTCGACGGCCTGTGTGAGGAGGCGTGTTAGTTCCCCTTCGACTCCGGCGCGGGTCCTGCTGGATTCCTGGGCCGAGGAGGAGGCGTGGGAGCCTGACCACTCCTCGCTGTCCGAAGCCATGATGGAACAGCCCTTATCCTCCGCCTCGTCCTCCGAGATGGCCGCAGTGCAGCCGCTGGGCGGCAACTGCGCGTCCCGGGGGGCGGGGAGGGTGAGAGCGATGCTCGAGGGAGAGGCTCCGGCGAGGCAGTCGCTTCTATCACTGGTTCTGGCAGCCTTTGGGAGCGGCGCTTTTTCCTGCGCGGCGGAACGGAAGGCGGCGCGGCGGCTTCGGTTCTGAGCGCTTCGAGTCGAGCCCGCAGGGTCGACATCGGAAGCTCCTCGCAGAGGTCGCATCCGCCTTCAGCGAGGGCGAGCTCTGCATGCCCCAGTCCCAGGCAGAGAGCGCAGATGATGTGGCGGTCTCCGGCGCTGAGAGGGGCGCGGCATGAAGCGCAAGTGGTGCGAGGCATCTTAAAAAAGATGCTCGTTACTCTTTTGTGAAGTTCGTTAAGAACTAGCTTGCTCTAAAAAAGGATACGTAGCTCGCAGGATGGCTGAAGGTGACGGAGACGGCCGGCTTCTTCGAGCGCTGTCCAAGCTTGCTAGATCCCCCTCGAACGGCGACGCGGCTTCCAGTTCAGAGATGCGAAGAGCTTCGCTGAAGAGATGAAAATCAGGGTTCCAGCCTACGAACTACGCTTATATGCACTCTAGCCACGGCCACTTTGGCGGGCTTTGATGCAGTAAGCATCTCATTGGACGCGAGTTCGCCCAAGTTCGTCTATAGGCTGCAGCAGTTGCCGCAGAGCAACCAATGAGCTCGCTAGCTAGCCCGCTCAAGGTCTGCAGTTGCTGCACTGCGTTGACAAATGATACAAAATTAAGGATAATTTTTTGGCTTCAATATCTCAGAAAAGATGAATCTTTCCCGTAGCGTAAGCTAGCTTACGCAATACGAGAGAACCTCTCGTAAGAGAACTGATCTTTCTGTATTATTGAATATCTTTCTCTACCACTGAAACACGCTTCACTGATGCCCTGTCCCAGTTCCTCTTTTCCCCACATGTGAGTAAAAATGAGGTGCGTGTTTCCAGAGCGCCTTTAGAGCAAAACTTTTTTCTTTCTAAATTTAGTTTTATTAATCAGCATTTTCCAAGCCTTTAATAATAAACAAATAGATTTCTGTTCTAATTTTGTGAAAATATTCAGATTTCTTCATCTCTGACAAGGATGAAAGACAAAACAATGACTAGTTTGTAGCCTAGTCTTTCTCATTTGAATGAAAATAGAAAAATGGTCCATTCAGACTTTTACATTTTCAAAAGTTTCTCTCTGGAGATACCCCTGAACCCCCCCATACGGTATCATTCCTCAGTCACAAGGGCTTCTGTGCCCCCATACTTGGATATCTGTTTGTAAAGAAATATGAAAATAATTTTAATGTAAAAAAAAAATATATATATATATATATATATATATATATATATATATATATATATATATATATATATATATACCTTCATTATGATTCAAAATGAACAGATCATCTTATAACATACATATCCAACTGCACTCAATTGATAATCTCTATAAAATATTGTAATATTTTCATAGAAGATCCCCCAAGCAGTTTTGTAAAGACTATTTAGACTGTTTAGGATTTTGTTTTCTCTTCTTTTTTTGGAAATTCCCAAAAATGTGCAATGTGCGAATGTGATTGAATATCGTGATAAATATCAATATAGAATGATATGAAAAAGAATATTGTGATAATATTTTTTTGCCATATTGAGCAGCCCTACTTCTCATACTGGATAATTGTTTTTCTGTATATAAAACTCTTTCCTAAAATGACCTGTTCATACCTGTAATGCAGATTTTGCATTTATCCGCTCTCATCCAGAATAGAAACACTCACACAGCTCAGATCCCATCCAATTTTATTTGATTACGATCTATACTTTAATAAATGTCTCTGGTCTTACTGTCAATTAGTGTATGTTATTCTAAAGAGAGAGAAAAACATTTGTTTTTATAGTCTTTTTTTACAAATGTAGCAACTTTTTCCAACTTTGAAATGGCTTTTTCCTTTCTGCTGGCAAAACCAAGGCCACTTAGGTGAGGTAAAAAAAATATTAAGCATAGTCCAACATACAGTCAATTCTGGTCAAATATGTGCTTCTGTGATTGCCAGAAATTTACTATAAAAATGGGGTGACCATGTTTCAGGCTTTACATGATGTAATTTAGATGCTTGTATATTTTACAGTTCACTTCCATTTTTTTCATGTTCAATTATATAAACTTGATATGTACTAACTCTCTGGAACTATAAAAGTCTGCTTTTCACTTTCAAACATATTGTTAATCACCATAGTAACTACAAAAGGCCACATGATGACTTTAAGCTTATCAAGAGTTGCCCTTTCAGGAACAATAATTAATACACATGTAGATACAGTGTACAGTGTTACACAAACAAACACAAAACACCATCTGAGTAACACATGTGACACTACAAGCAATAAACATTAACTAAACTACAGTACATAAAATATAACACAGAACACCCCAATGTACTAAAATGATATTACAAATATGAAGAAACCAATATATTCCCATAAAATATAATGAAATGTGGTGGGTTACAAAAGTACTTTTGGGATCACTTGATTATTGTTTTTCACCATAATTTTAACAATAGTTTATCATAAGAAGTACATGTATTCTCTTGTTAAACATAATAAACATTTTCACTGTTAATTAAACTGTAAAATCATAGTTTTTAAATAAAATTTTTTTACAAATTGTTTACAATATTTTACGTAAAAATGACATGCATTGTCTTGTTAAATATATTACCATTTTTTACCTTGTATGGTAAGGTAACGTTAACCAATTATTTTTTTTTAACCATTGAAATGACATACATTTTTTACAGTATAAAATCCAATCAAATCCCAGTGAATAAACCTAACTACAGCCCTACTACATTACCACATATTGGAAGTTACAGTTGTGGCCAAAAATATTGGCACCCTATATGATAATAGAAGTCTGTGTAAAATATATTTTTATTGTTTATCCTTTTGGTCTTTCATTTAAAATATTCACAAAAATCTATCCTCAAATAGATATCTAACAATTCCAAACACAACACAAGATATTATATTTTTCACAAATTATTGGCACCCTTGTAAGCTACAAATGTATTCAATACTTTGCCAAAATACCATCTCGTAACATCTCCAGTTGATTGGCACTTCTTAGTTATTGCCATGATGGTGGAAATGCTTTCGCTATTTTCTTATAGCCACTTCCCATTTTGTGAAGCTCAACAACCTTTTGCTGCACATCATAACGTCTAGGTTACTATTGTAACCTCCATTCCCTGATGGAGGGAACAAGACGTTGTGTCGAAGAAGCGACACTAGGGGTCTCTCTTGAGAGCCTTGTGTATCTCTGAACTTGAGAAAAGGCCAATGAGAAATTGGCAGACAGAATTTGCATGTCCCGCACCCGGACATACGGGTATAAAGAGAGGGAAATGCGTCTGTCCATTCAGGATTTTGCCTCGAGGAGCCGAGAATGAGGTTTGGCCGTAACAGTGGCTCGGTTCAGCGTCGTGGCCGGGAGGATACAATGTCTCGTTCCCTCCATCAGGGAACAATAGTTACAATAGTAACCTAGACGTTCCCCATCTGTCGCTCACTTCGACGTTGTGTCAAAGAAGCAACACTAGGGGTCCATATTTAATCATGCCATGTGCTGAACCATATACGTGCGTGCCAAAGCGACAGGCTGCGTCAGACTGCACGTATCCTTCCCCAACGCCCCTAAAAATCGTCATAACCTTCTGGTTCCCTTCACCCGAATGGGGGGGACAAGGCGACGTGCCAAGCATGGGAGCAAGCCGCTCCTTTTCTCTCAGAGATGCGCGAGGCTCTCAAGAGAGACCCCTAGTGTCGCTTCTTCAACACACCGTCGAAGTGAGCGACAGATGGGGAACTTTATTCTTTGGTCTTACCCATTGTGATGGATGAATTTGGCCTGTATGTTACCATATTTATATCCATGTGAAACAGGAAGTCATGGCTAAACAATGTCATGTATGACATAATTTCTATTTTAGTTGAACAATCTCTTTAACATTCAAACAACTCTGATAAGATGTACTGTAGGACAACAGCAGTCTCAGAAAGTCAAACCCATCTCACACAGCACCTGCTGGAGGAAGAACACGCAGAGATTTCTGCTGACCTGAGCCAGGCCTTCACGCTGGGCCTGAGATAGAAGGAGACCCAAATCCTAATTTACACCCTGCCTACTCAGCACAAACAGAGCATCCATGCTGAGAAAATGCTGGCAGGAGTTTTAATACTCACTGTAATTGTAATCAAACCTCAGAGACACTGATGTTTTCTAAAGCGACAGCTGGGATTGTCTTACTACCTGCTTCCAGATATTCCTGCTTTGGCTGACTGAAGTATTCAACTGCATGAAGTAATGCTGTAAAACCCTGCTCTCTAATGCATTTTGAGAGTGTCTGGTTTGGGGCAAGAGCTTGGAATTAAGTTGAACCATAAGCCATCGTTTGTCATTTTTACTCTGAGCTTGTCGTGTGCTGAGGACAACAAACAGATTATTATAATGCAAGCAAGTGATAAATTTGAGAGCGTTTGGAAGCCATGTAATGAATGCTGAGATTGATTGACGCAGCATGAGGCTTCAATTAGTGTTAGATCATTGTTTGAAAACTGTACAGTCCTCAGTCATTATGTAATGATGTGATTGCATATACTCATGGAGCATGCACTGATTTGTGTGTGTGTGTGTGTGTGTGTGTGTGTGTGTGTGTGTGTGTGTGTGTGTGTGTGTGTGTGTGTGTGTGTGTGTGTGTGTGTGTGCGTGTGGGGACTAAATGTTCCCTCAAAGATAGTGAAACCTGAAAAACCTTCATTGTGGTTCCTGCAAGGAAAGGAGTGTTGAATGGAGTTATAATACCTACAATAGAAAGATACAGATTTAGAGTTTAGGTAGTGGGTTACACTTTATGGCTACATTTAGGTCAGGGATTAAACTTATTAAGATTTTTTTAATTATCATTCATTGGTTTTGTGTTTTTCTTAGGGATGCACAAATATAAAATGTTTTGGCCAATACCAATTTTACCAAAAAAACATTGCCACTTACCTTATTTTGTCATTAGATCACTGTTTTACTTTGGAATTATGCTTTTTAATTTTACAAAGAGGTTCAAAAGCTTTTGAACTGTTCTAACAATATTAATTTTAATTGAACCTGGATTGGATCTGTTGAACACATGACAGGACAAAACTTTTAAGTAAAATAGAAGGTTAGTAAAAAATTACTAAATATAACATGATCATTGATATGAAAAGTTGTTATTTTGTACTTCCAAAACATTTTTGCACTTCTGTTTTTGCAGTTCAAAACAACAAAACTGCATGTGATAGAACATTACAAATTAATGTGTTATAGTGGTACAATGGATAATGCTATTCAGATCGCTAGAGGGTGCCGCTAGCTCACACAGTGCTGACTGAAGCGCTGAATGCAGTCTATATTTTAAAAGGCAGCCTTTTAATGTTTTGTAGTAGAGCAAGGCCATATTGCGACTTCAATCTTCATTCAGCATTAATGGATATCATACTGCTGTCTCAGAAGTCAAATTCTGCTGGTTTCAAAGCGTTTTGAATGGTTCTCTCTCATCACGTAGCTTATAGGTATGTGCAGTTTTCACAATTGTCACATCCGTTTATGGTGGTTTTTCCACATTAACATAAGAACGAGAAAATAAAAAAAATTGAATGACACGTTCTTATGAGTTACTAATCGTTTTTGTTTTTTCATATTGGCATTTTCATGCTTATAACCAATATGTCAATGGTTTTAATTTGGTCAATAATTGGCAGATAAATATCAGCAGCCAATACTTCAGTGCATCCCTCATTTTTCTATATGGGAGTATAAGAAATCTTTAATTATTATTAAAACTTTTAATGGGAGCATGTTGAAAGGAGACAGATTCATACCATATTTGGTATTTGTGTCACCATTCTGTACTTACTAGTCATTATTTACTAGTAATTAGAAAACTGGCAAGAGTAATTACTAATTATATGAATAAGTAAGTGCACTTTTAAAGTGATTAGAATTGCAAATATGTGTCCTGGTTTGATGAGACGTAAACAGTGGAGAAAGAAGGTCATGGTTGACTCCCAACAGTTTTCAATGACACAGATAAATCAAACAGCCAGTGCACTGTCCTTTATGACCTTTCTTCCACACACATACCCACACATATACAGGATATACTATATAGGACCCATGCTGAAATACACATAAAGAATATTAACCTAAATAAAGTCATGTTGTGCATGTCTGCATGTACTTTTGTGTGCATATTTGCATACTGTGTGTGTGTGTGTGTGTGTGTGTGTGTGTCCATCTGCCTCCCTCAGGTCAGGCTTAGTAAAGCCTCAATTCAGTGTCTATCTCTCTCTCTCTTGCACACACTCTCCCATTACTGCCAGAGTGACTAGAGAGCCAGCTTGTGCTTAGGCAACTTGACTTGGCAGTGTAAGCGAACCAGGGGAGGCCAATCAGTTTAACACAGAGCTATGATCTGTTGTTTCAAGGTTATCCAAATGCACCAGATCCCTTACATCATCCAGATTCGCCTGGGACAACAACAAAACATTATCCAGTGCATGTTGCGTCCCTTTGGAGGAGGCACCATAGTTTTTGATTATGACATTGAATGTCTGGCCGCTATGATTAGCATGCATTTCTCCTCTGATGTGACTCTGAATCAACTGCTTGTTTGCTTTTCTATTCTCCTTTCCTTCTTGTGTCCATCCCTCTTTCATCTGTGCTGTGCATAGCCTCCAGCCAAATTCCTCCTGCCTGAGGTCACCATTAATGACTACGGCAAGAACTGTGTGGTGATCGACCTGGATGAGACACTCGTGCACAGCTCCTTCAAGGTACTGGTGTATACATGCACACAAACACAATTACTGTTTTATAGTATACATATTAGATATTTCACAAAGCATTGGATAGTTTACATACAGAGTCTGATACATTAGACAGTCTCAAACCAGCAAGTAATAGAGTAGATAGCATATGTAGTCTGATATACTGTAGATCTTAGTCAAGATAGATGCCATTTTTACTTTGAGGAGAAAGAAAAGAAGGTTTTGAGGACAAGAAGCACGGTTGTATTTACTGTTTACCTTGGTATCAGTTGATATATAAAATAAACTAAAAAATTATTTCTACAAATTTGCATTACATTTTTTTTTTGAAACATAGGTTGGGAAAATTAGATGTGATGTAAGACCCTAAAGTGATAGTTCACCCAAAATGAACATTTTCTCATCATTGACTCACCCTTATTCCATACCAGATGTGCATACATTTCTTTCTTCTGTTGAACACAACTGAAGATTTTAGGAAGAATATTTCAGCACCATTCAATGCATTTGAATGGTGACCAGAACTTTCACGCTCCAAAATTCACATAAAGGCAGCATATAAAAGTAATCAATAAGACTCCAGTGATTTAATATGTCTTCTGAAGCAATGCAATTACTTTGGGTGGGAAACAGATCAATATTTAAGTTTTTATG
Organism: Xyrauchen texanus; assembly: GCF_025860055.1. Lineage (NCBI taxonomy): Eukaryota > Metazoa > Chordata > Actinopteri > Cypriniformes > Catostomidae > Xyrauchen > Xyrauchen texanus. Next base: position 15,671,695 of record NC_068316.1, read on the forward strand.
TTGTTTTTCTTACCATAAATCTCCACTTTCACTTTCTCTTTCTGAATGTGAAAGTGGAGATTTATTGTAAAAATAACTTAAATATTGATCTGTTCCACACCCACACCTATCATATTTCTTCTGAAGACATAGATTAAACCACTGGAGTCATATGGATTAATTTCATGCTGCTTTTATGTGATTTGTGGAGCTTCAAAGGCCTGATTACCATTCATTTGCATCGATCTGGGATGGCATGAGGGTGAGGAAATTATGAGAATATAAATTTTTGGGTGAACTATTGCTTTAAGATAGTAAGACATATTAAACAGGATCTACTTCTATCCCTCAAAGGCACTTTTTGTTTATGCCAAATTAAACCATGACTAGTCTGTTGTAGATAGGTAATTCATTGATTACTTACAGTGTTGCTTGATAGAAGTGGTGCTTGCTAAGGCAAGCATCATTATTACTATTTGTATAATAGTATAAAAGCATTTGTATAATAGCGTATCAAGTTTTAAACTACACACAACATGCCCCACAACATGCCCCCCCCATTCATGCCCCGCATTTGTATTACATTGTCATGTATTAGGACATGAATGATACCTACAAATATCTGATTGTCATATCAATGGACCAGAATATCATAGAAACTTGGTTTTCTTCAGAAAATATAAAAATCCAGTTGTCAGACTATATTAGATGAATTCTGATAGGGTTTACAGTGATAGGGGTAGGAGTTTTCATTAGGTTCTGGCATAGAGTGTTTTAGACTGGCCTCATAATTCTATCGAGCAATCTAAGACATAATAGCAGAAGGCAATGGCTATCTTTTGAGACTGTTGGGGTGGATTTATAGTCACAGATAAATCAAATCCTCTTCAGAGATTAAATGCTTGTCTGGTCCCTAGAAATTGGTGCTTCAGGGAGCCACCTGCTGAGCTCATTGACCCATTTCTCTGCATCTCGTTTTTAGGCAGGTTTTTAGCTCACTGACACACACAGCAAAGTCAAATAAACAACTGTGTCTGGTTGATTACATACACACCCCACATTTACATATCCACACATCTAGCTTAATGCTTACGTGTCTTCCACAGCTGGACACATCTCAGCTCGGAAAGAACAAGCAATTAGAAGACAGTGACAGGAAACTCACTGAGTTTGCTCCAAGAATAATAGTGTTTTGGTAAAGCAGAGCCTGTCCTCCTTTAAAATGTCTTCCTGGCAGCTTGTGTTTTTGCTCAGAGAAGAGAGAAAGGTTGTGACTGAGAGAAAGAGGCCCAGAGAGAGGGATGCATGCCTTTGTGCGTGCTCACAACCTAACAAACACACTCTTAAAGTGCATGCACAAATACACCCACCCTGACACCAAAACACATATGCACAATCATACACATTTATACATGTTAATTTAGCAAAAATGACCACCTACTTACTTAATAGACACAAATAAAGAGACATATTTATTGACATTTAAATATTTTTATTATGTAAGAAGAGAGAGTACAGAGTGATACAAGAGACATGAAACTAGCACATTTATTTAGAAAATCAGATGCATGGGACAGTGGTTTATTATACAGTTTAGCTGTCATAATACAAATATATTTGACTGAGGAATGCTGAAATTGACCATTCTGAATGAAGTATTCCAGAGAGCTATGTAATAATTGGTTTGAAAACAGAGGTTAAATACAGTCCAGGCACGGTGAGTTCACTGGAAGAAAGGTCACTGTGATTTTTGCATGTGTATTCTATGTACACTACTGTAATCTAATCCCTCTTTCTTTCTTTCTCTCTCTCTCTCTCTCTCTTAGGGATTATACAGTATACTGCACTTTATGACAGTTGATTTTCATTCAGATGACAGTAAATTAGTTCTCAGCTTTTTAAATGGGATATATAATAGATATTTTTAATAAAAATTTAGATTAATGTTAGAAATATTGAGGACACTTTACAAAAAGGTTCCATTCGTTAACATTAGTTAATGCATTAGGTATCGTGAACTAATAATGAACAATATTGCATGCTGCCAATTAAAATTTTGGGGTGAACTGTCCCTTTAAGACAGAAAGACAAATTAAGCAGGAATTACTTCTATGATATCCTTCATAGCCTCTTTTTGTTTACGCCAAAATAAACCCTGACTAGTGTGTTGTAGATCGGTAATTCATTGACTACTTACTGTGTTGCTTGTTAGAGAGCTGTGTAATAATTGGTTTGAAAACGGGTTTAATGTTGTTATCATGTAGATTAATGTTAGAAATATTGGTAACACTTTACAATAAGGTTCCATTAGCTAAGCTCTATTAATGAATTAGGGATCATGAACTAACAATGAACAATATATTTTTTACAGCATTTATTAATCTTAGTTAATGTTAGTTAAAAATACATATATTTAAAAAATAAAAATTGTTTATTGTTACTTAATTTTAACTAATGTTGTTAACAAATGGAACCTTGTATTGTAAATATTAAGTACCTTACCTACAGTATGTCAACAACACCCAGCCATGTCAATACATCTAGCAAGTCAGGTGTTGCTATTCCTTATCGTATAGACCCCACACTCCTCCTGCTGGCTGTATAATGAATTGATATGTAAAATATTTGTTTATTTGAAAAATGATCTTTAATCAGTTACTCCATGTATTACATATATCTATATATTAAAGAGATAGTTCACCCCAAAATGAAAAAACTGGGCAGTGGTGGCTCAGTGGTTGAGGCTCAGGATTACTGACCAGAAGGTCAGGGGTTCAAGCCCCAGCACCACCAAGATGCCACTGTTGTGCCCTTGAGCAAGGCACTTAACTCCAGGTTGCTCCGGGGGGATTGTCCCTGTAATAAGTGCACTGTAAGTCGCTTTGGATAAAAGCGTCTGCCAAATGCATAAAAGTAAAAGTAAAGTAAAAATCTGTTTTACTCTCCCTCATGTTGTTTCAAACTTGTATGAATTTGTTTATTTATTTTTTATTTTTATACCCCATAGAACACAAAATGAGATGTTAGACAGAATCAGGTCGTGCCTCAGTCACCATTCAATTTCATTGCATCTTCTAAAAACAGCGAAGGATGGCTGAGGCTAACATTCTGTCGGAGCATCTAACATCTAACCTTTTGGGTCAACTATCCCTTTAACTTATTTAGAAACTGTGTCTGTTAAGCGGTGCAGTAAATAAAAACAAAGACAGTTGTGATGTTATGCAAACCAGGTCAGACAGGGGACAGAAACGCTATTGGCTGAGCCTCCTTCTCCGCCATCCAATCAGAGACATGAACCGCAGAATTCCCCTGTTTTTAACAAAAGCCTAAAAAGTACAGAGCAAAAGTTTTCTCTCCTCATCTCTCTGTTTTTCTTTTTGGCATTAAGACAGCTCTGAGCCGCCCACTGAGTCCTTTTCATCCTCTCTGTTTGCTCTATGGTTCTCGCCTTTATTTCTCCCTACACTTTCTTTAAAGGCATATCAAGTCTCTTTTCAAAGACGCTTGCAGTTCCCAGCTCCATGCAGTCAGCTTTCAGACACACATATACTCACTCTGTTATGCAAGTTCATACAGTCTTCCAAGCTCAAAGAATTTTAATTGAAAGGCTTGACTATGGGTAGCATGTGATTCAGTGGATACTTCCTGTGGCACTACACAAACAAACATCTGCACTCTCAGAGAACACCACAGATGAAACATCTGTAACATTGTTGTGGCAGGGATGATGCTGATAGCCAGTTTGGACTAGGTTTTAAAAGCATGTCTTTCTGTTTTCTGTTTACAGCCCATCAACAACGCAGACTTTATAGTCCCTGTGGAGATTGATGGAACAGTTCATCAGGTACTGTGCAAATGGGTTCAAATGCAGTCATTGAGGTCCGGTTGAGAGCTATCTGTTAGCATTTACATTCATCTCAATGGCTGTTGTTTGGCTGGCGCATGCAAAACAAGTATGTGACTTGCACACTGCCATCATTGCTAATTTGCACTCAGTTCTGGAAAATAAACATTTATAAAAATAACACAAGAACATAGTCCCAAGCCCAATCCTGAGCTGTGCTGTTAAATACAGCTTAAATGCAGATGATAAAAGTCCAAACTGTTTTTAAGAACCCTCCAAACAACAATCACGCATTGGTAAAACAACAACTATTATAGGACATGTTACTCGACAAAATTATGATTTCATACACAAATACTGTACTTATGAGAGACCGTAATGGAGAAATATGCTTTTTGCTAGCATAAGAAGCAGTTCACTCAGAATGCATTATGGTGCCTGTTTTTCCATTGTTTTCTACACAAACTCATGCTAAACGGTTTTCAGCATCTTGTACATGTACGCATAGGTGTTTTTTAGATGCTGTTTCAAGTTAAAAAGAGCATCTCAGGTTAAAAAGAGCTGCATCTAGGTAGCTTTTTTGTCACAAGATCAGTTTGGTCAGGGGTGCATTTCCTAAAAGCATCGTTACCAACATAGTTCAACAATTTGATGTTTCTTATGTGTCTGTGTTAACACATAAGTGTAGTTCTTACATGTTTGTGAAGAGTTTGCATGGGGAATGTGCTCAAGTGTGTTGGGGGAACCTCTAAGTCTGATGTAAAGGAAAACCCCACTATTGCGATTTATCTGGTCATATTTATATAGTGCATGCAGCTTTCATGCTTCAGCAGCTTTCACGCATTTAACAGCTTTCTGGAGTAAGTGTATATGAGCTATTATAATTTAATATCCGCAGAAGTTATTACTCCACCCCCTGCGTAACGTAATTAAGGACAGCTCTATATTGTTGAACCAACGTGGTTCAAACAGTGGATGTACAACATAATTACTACAGTTTCAGTAACAGTTGTCACTAGCTAGTTAATTTCTCTAACAATGCATCGTACTATGGTGGTTAAACAGTGAGTTACATAGTTAATGGGAAACACACCCCTGAAGGGCTCGTGTTGCCCAGTCGAATTAAGACAAACAGTAATAATATCTTACAAATTACAATGTGTCCTATGTGGCTGCAGCATGTTTAATACCTTTTCTTTTCTTGTCTTTTATATATATATATATATATATATATATATATATATATATATATATATATATTTATTTTTGCTTTCCTTTCATCTCATGAAAAAAAAAACTATATGTAAATGAGCCCATTCACAGACTGAATCTCAAACTTAGCTTCCTTTTTATTATTCTCTTTGAATCATTTGGTGCAGTTTAGTGAGGAAGTTCTCACTGGAAGTAACTGACTTTCACGTAAACAAATGTCACCATTCTGCCATCAGCCTTAGAGCTCAGAGTAAGCACACGTCATGGGAGTCCAAATTGTGTTGATTGCTAGTATGAATGTGTATGCATGCATCAAAGAGAGAGAAGGCATCAATAACAGCTCATTTGTCTGTCATGTTGGAAACCATCTGGGATGTGGCTGTTACCTGATTCAAGTAATCCAGGATAGGCTCTGTGGATCAGGGTTGGCCTGTTCTTGGTTACTTGCACTGGGTTGCGGCAAATGGGCATCTCGTTCAAGATCGGAAAACTATAAAAAGGTTTGTCAGACGTTTAATGCCAGCATCTCTTCTGTCTTTTTCCTGGAATCAGCAGTGATTTTTTTCCTTAAATAATGAGCTGTGTTTTGTGTGGTTTCTTTGAAGGTCTACGTACTGAAGAGGCCTCACGTGGATGAGTTTCTGCAGAAAATGGGCGATATGTTTGAATGTGTTCTTTTTACAGCCAGCTTAGCAAAGGTAAGACTATACACAAGGGGTAGTGGAGTATTTATATAGTTTTTGTTCATTTTAATTTTAGTAATTTTTAAAAAGTATTAATATTTTAAAGATAAAGCATGGATAAAAGTTTTATGCCTCCCACACTTACTGTACATATACAGTAGGTGGTGAAAGTCATTCTGTGGGGTCATATTGTGATTGTTGTTTACTCTTTGTGGTCCTGCAGTATGCTGATCCTGTAGCAGACCTGTTGGACCAGTGGGGTGTGTTCAGGGCACGGCTCTTCAGGGAATCCTGTGTGTTTCACAGGGGGAACTACGTCAAAGACCTCAGCCGACTGGGCAGAGAGCTCAACCAAGTCATCATAGTAGACAACTCACCTGCCTCCTATATCTTCCATCCAGAAAATGCTGTAAGTGTCAGAATGGGCCACGTCTGCTTTGAGCACTCAGAATGCTCTTTTTTACTCAGTAACAATCCTTACTGGTATTGTTTTTCTGATAGATTGCATGCACAGACTTGAGATGTTTGATGTGTTTTATTTTAGAATTTGTTTTTTCTGGTGGAATTAATGAGTCAGAACCCATTCGCTAGCATTCCACAGTCAAACTTCTCATTAATTATAAACTCAGTCTGTAAAGCAAGCCACCAGTGGAGGACGCTTCAGAATCTACTTCTGCTGTCACCTCCTCCACAATCTTGCATCCCTCCCGTTAGATTAAAATATGTTATTCTGTATTCAAACTAATGAGCTAAAGGTACTGATTAAAGCCTGATGTCTGTTAGATCGTGGAGACCACCTGTCTCAATAATTCAGATACTGTCCCCTTTGATTTTCAATTTCCCTTTTTGATTTGTAACAAGTAGTACCTAATAAACAAGCAAAAGAAAAAATAAATCAATTCTAGAGCAACATATGTGGACAGCGGGACTAACTTGTGAAATCTTTAATTATACTAAGCTATAGAACATCAGATTTATTTTTAAATCAAAGTGTTTATTATGTTTATTCATGTTTTTGATACATTACAGACATTACATCAGAAATTTGCATAATTAATTCTGATTGAAAGTAATGTCCAGCACCGTCTAATCACTGCCAACCATGTCAAAATAAAATGATACTTTAGAAAATCTGAATCTGTTGACTGATTCCCATGTCTGCCAAACATGTTGAGTGCTTCAAACTCATCTGCAGCCTGAACCTGAACTTTTGGTCAGATTTTAGGAGTGAATGCACTTAGCTGCATAGAGAGCCATAGGATCCTCCCTTGCTCCTTATTTAGTGAATGACATAATCTCCAGTTTGCTTTATGTCTGCACTGGTCTGAGAACAGTTTGAAATGCACCATATTTTCATCCTAACTCCATACAACATTTTTCAGCTTTTGGATGAGCCCATTGATTCTCAATGTGAAAATGGACAGTAAACATAGGATTTCTAAGAAAACAAATTGCTAAAGTACACATTAGTGTACATTATGTTTAGCAGTGTGGCTTCCATCCAGAAAATGCTGTAAGTGTCAGAATGGGCCACGTCTGCTTTGATACATTACAGACATTACATCAGAAATTTGCTTAATTAATTCTGATTGAAAGTAATGTCCAGCACCGTCTAATCACTGCCAACCATGTCAAAATAAAACAATAAATCGCTCAAATACTTAAAATGGCATATCAGATGAAACTGGAGACTAATCTTTCAGACTCAAACAAGTTTCAATGTAAAAACCTTATTACCAGAGGTTGTTTTTTGGGCGTTTCTCCCAAAGACAAACCCCTGTGATCGGCTCCATGCTGTTTTGTCACATGACAGCCCAGAGTCTTCTGAACTGAGATCATTCCACGCATGTGCAAAGTTATACCGTTTCACAGACACCGTGAAATCACTCGATGAACACGGTTTTCTTTCATGTGTTGACGTATTTCTTATTGAAACTGTAAGTTATGGTGTGACGTATCAAAGGACTTGTCCCCTTTTTGTAAATAGCCAATGAGCTTAACATGGTGAGATACAATTTTAAATGAATGTATCAGCTAAAAGTGAATTTTGCCACATTTTAGCGGAACAATAGTGGATAAATGGCTTCAGAACTAATAGACATGGACAAAAATCCACAAAACTGGTTTCATGGTGTCTTTAATGTGGTTAAAAGTCTCATGTTGCTGATTTTTATCTCCATTGAAATGTTGGTGTTTGTGTGTTCGCAGGTGCCGGTACAGTCGTGGTTTGATAACATGACCGACACTGAGCTGCTGGATTTACTGCCATTGTTTGAAGACCTGAGCAGAGAGAAGGACATTTACAGTGTGTTACAGAGCCTGAAGGCCAGGTAGCACACGGGTCCAGTACTGCCTTGCTTAACTTTACCACACATACATAAACAAAACCTGACATCCATTTCAGGCCAAGCCACCATACATCTCTGGCCTCTAGAGGACACCACTCACCCAGCAAAGGAGCAGATAGCCGCAACTCCGTCCATCACTCTACGGACAAAACCTTCCTGTTATGTCCACCCTCAACGGTCCTCAGCAATTATGTATACTCAGATTCAAATTCTGATGCAGAATGGAGAAAACAAGCAAACAACAAGTCATTTTATAACACAAGAGTTTACTATCTTTGAGTTCTATATATTTACCAGGAAAAAAATAAGACAAACTATTTTTCTGGGCAGGTGAAAAGACAGTTTTAAACTCTTCTGTTCAGACTATGCAGGCAGTCTTTTCCACATCAACAGTAATGCTAACAACTGTGATTTTCCCTCTTTCTCTTTTAAAATAAAGTGCCTTCTTCTGACTGTTTTTATGAGGACATAAATTACTTTTTTGTATGCTGCATATTTACAGTGAATTCGAAATCTTTAAACAAATACCCACTGTAAGACCAAGGGGAAAATGTGAGTCTATCGTTTAAAATTCTGGTCAGGAGTCTTCACTGGACTGAATAATATATTATTGGGCAAATGATGGTGCCATTATTTTCTTGGGTTCTATTATGCCTTTGAAAATAAAGCATATAAGCATTGAGTTTAAGATGATAATCAGTGGTTTGCATCTATTACCCATTTGTGATTTGAATTAATGATTAAAAAAAAGAAAATATATATATATATATATTGTGAAATAGGCTAATGTTAACAATCCAATACGTCACGATCAGAAATTAATACTCATCATTTTCTAAATAAAAGATGCAGTCAATAAAGATGTAATCAATATCAAGAATGGCTCAAATGTTTTGTCTTTTCAAAATGTGTCAGAAATTAGCTTTCTAAATTTAGACCTGTATTAGGGTATTTTTAAATATGTAAAACATATACTGTCATTCATAACTTTAAAACCAACATATAAACTATTAATGCAATAATATATATATATATAACTAGGTATAGAATAGAATATCAAGGACTATATCAGATGTTACAAATGAAAGAAACAGGATTTAATTATAGGGGCATTTTTTGCTCTTGCATTTTTCATTTTGGGTTATTATTTGTTACTCTTGGTTTTTGCCCCAAATGTCTGGCCTTGGTCACAAGGCACATTTAGTTACACACAAGTTCATTGTGTACAAGACCTTTATAGTACAGTTGAATTTAAATATGCTCTGTTGTACATAATGAGTTTGATTTTGTATAAAGTATGGAGTTCAGAGAGGTGTGGGATGTGGAAAACATTGTTAATGAGCAAACTCTGAGCATTTAGTTAGTTTGCTGCATGATTTGTCATGAACTTTAAGCTGTTCACTAAAGGGCCACCTGTAACAGCTTTTCAGTAGTTTTTAGTGCTGAAACTTTGGAAAAACTGTGATTTTCTTTTCAGCCATGGAAATATAGTATGTGCTCAGCTGTACATTTACAAGTGAAGACTGTTTTTAAATGATTGTATCTGTTGTCCTTGGAGTCTGTGAAAGGTAAGGTATTTCTTTTTCACCTTCATTTCACAAATATTTTGTATTTTCCATTTTTAGTTTAGACATTAAAAGTGAATGCATGCCGATGTTATCTGAAAGGGATCGGCCAAAATGAAAATTCTGTCATCTTTTCATTCACCTTCATTTAGTTCCAAACCCATATGACTGTGTTTTTTCCATGGAATACAAAAGATGTTAGGCTACCGGTCACCATTCAGTTTCATTATTTATATTTTCATTCAATTCTGTGTCCTTTTGTGTTACATGGAAGGAAGAAAGTTATACATTTTGGAACAACATGAGGGTGAGTAATTTTATTTCTATTTATTTTTTTAGGTGAAATGTACCCTTTAATTAGATAATTCTACCTTATCTGACCCTTAAAATGACTTCTTTTGCTATAACCTAATATGTTCAGGTTGTTGATTTAGTTATATCATTTCTTTGACTTCCCTATGAATAAAACACAATTTTGGGATACATCTCAACATATTTTAAACTATAGTGTTTGCTTAAGCATTCAATACATCAGAAATTGTAGATCTCCATTATCTCCAACTTCAGAAGATTATCAAGATATGGTACCACCCAGAAATGTCTGTGAATCACATGACCTTCAACACTGTGGCTTACGTATATTGCCTTCTAGAGAAAAACTGCTCTCTGTGTGTCTGAGAGTATAAAATTACATTTTGAATTTGGGTGCTGTCAGTGAGCTGTTTGCTTAAGGTGCCTCTGGGAGGGAAGAATGAATGGTGCTGCCACATGCCAGCCCAGCTGAATATGAGACCTCGTACTGTGGTGGGTTGTTCTCCTGGGAATGAGTCATTTCTGTTTGTTATACCATTGTTATGAATGTTTGTCTACGTTTGTGCTGAAGCAAAAAGGAAAGAAACGCTGTTTAATGTCAGAGAGGGTAGGTCACATGAAAATCGTCTTATATCCCCAATTTCTCATTTTAAACCTGCAAATTTAAGAGACAAACATGCTTTTGAATCCCACAAACACCAGTCCTACAGTAAAAGTATTTACCACTAACATACTGAATTGGCCATGTATGAGTTTCACAAAAAACGCAAGCGCAACACAAATGTTTACTTAACCAGATGGAAGACCATTACTTAATTACATGTACATGTAAAAAACATTGGTGGTATTTGAATGTCCTGACATTAGGTGAGAGGAGAATATAAAATCAAGAATTTGTGTTGTTTGATTTATAATAAGAGGTGAAAAATCTAATGAGTACAAGGGCGATGGAAACAATGATAAAAATGTCCTCTGTAAATAAGGAGTATACATATATAATTTATTTAATTATTATAGGTGATATCTGAATGTTTTTGCACCAAATTATTTATTTATATTAATGACTTATAGATGATAATTATTATTTTATTATCATAATAATATTATTATCATAAAAGCTAACATTTTCCTCTGTGAATTTAGTCAAATGTTTTGTTTACTAGGATTTGAAAGGATAGACTTACAGTCTCTTTAATGAGTTGTACAGTTTAAAGTGTTTTTGGATTGTTCCACTGACGAAACATTAAACAATATCTTTCCAGGAACTAAAAAAAAAAACTCCAGGCAATACAGTTGTGGAACATTAGATGTGATCTAGAAGCTTTTTGATAGCTTTACAGTGCATGTCACTAAAGAGTGGTTAAGTCTATCCCTCACAGCCTCATTTTCATTCCCGTCAAAAATCAAAGATGGCACTACTATGAATAAAACGTAAAATTCTCTCATCATTTACTCACCTTGCCATCCCAGATGTGTATGGCTTATTTCTTCTGCAGAACACGAACAAAGATAGAAGAATAAATAACAAAGAAGAATATTTCAGCTTTGTAGGTTCATACAATTTGACTAGAACTTTAAAGCTCCAAAAATCACATAAAAGGTACCATAAAAGTAACCCATATGACTTTGGTTTAATCCATGTCTTCTGAAGTGATGCAATCACTTTGGATAAGAAACAGATAAATAAGTCAGTTTTTACTATAAATCTTTACTTTCACATTCACATACATTGCTATAGGACATTGATAGGAACAACATGCAATTGAGTGCATGTTCATCCCCTTTAGCTGTGATGTGAAAGTGGAGATTTATAGGAAATATAGATCTGTTTCTGACCACTTGGATCGCTTCAGAAGACATGGATCTCACCAATGGAGTCAACTGGATTACTTTTATTCTGCCTTTATGTTATTTTTGGAGCTTGAAAGGTCTGGTCACCATTCACTTGCACTGTATGGACCTACAGAGCTGATATATTCTTCTAAAAATCTTTGTTTGTGTTCTGCAGAAGAAAGAAAGTAATACACATCTGGGAAGGCATGAATGTGAGTAAATGATGAGAGAATTTAATTTTGGGGTGAACTGTCACTTTAAGGTGAAGCATCCAAACCTTAATGAAGCAACACGTTGCTGCTTACTTTATTTGTTTGTGTTAGTGGCTGATGGGCCGTTTGCCACTGGAAGCCTCTAACATTGGTCCAAGAGCCAGACGGCGGAATAATTTGCTCGAGTGTAAGAGATTAATCACGGTCTCATCTCTTGGGCTCTGAGTGTCTGTGTAGTGTTCCCGTCTGAACCGTTACTTGCAATCTGAGAAAGAGCTGATGTAGATGTGAGTGGAATCAGAAGCAGCAATGGGACAGTAGCTCCTGCACCGTGCATGCATACAATTAGCTGACCTGAGAAACATTTTCTTTGAGAATATTTCACCAATCATGACGTCTCATTTCTGTAGTAGGCTGTCTAGTGTCAGAACAACCGATGCCCGATTGAAATCAATTATTCAAAGTCAGTTCTATTCAGCAAATTGGCCAAACGGGTTAGCAAAATGGTCTGAATCCATTCACGATTCAGTCCAATTTGTTCAGACTGCTCATTCACGCACAGAACAATTTTTGGGAATGTTAGACTGTGTGTTACTAAAGGAAAATATGAAGGATATCTTACTAATTCATGGGTTGTTTCCTTGTTCTTGTCACGACTACTGAGCGTAAGTAACCTTGGTTCACTAAGATGAAGGGAATGAGTCATTGCTTGCTAACGCATATGGGGAGTGTCCTTCCACATGACTAGTTGAAACCTCTCTACAATAATGTTAATATTTTATTATTGGCTATGTGTTTGTCTTTGCTTGTAGAGGGACATTCCTTTTGTGTATCCTGCATAGCACACAAAGAGCTGATCCGACACTCTGAACTGGCAGGTGCACTCAACATGGCGAGTAGCGCCCGTACAGGGCATAAAAATACAAGGATTGTTCCTCATCCAAATTAAATGTAGGAGGGAAAAAAGGTTGAAGGTGGACCTGCGCTCTGAAGGGCATGGTTAGAACCTTAGGTACGTAGCCTTTTTTGGGTTTGACAGTGGCTTTTGATAGACCGGGGCCAAACTCCAGAAATGAATTTTCAATTGATAGTGCATATAAGTCACCAACTCATTTTAATGTGGGCAGATCCAGCAGTAGAGCGGTCTTAATGGAGAGTATGCGCAAAATAAACAGAGTCCAAAGGCTCGAAGGAGGGCCCTGCAAGTGCTTTTAGGACCAAAGTTAAGGACCAAAGTTTAGGACCCTAAGTCGGCACTGTAGCCAGTTGAGGTGGATTTAAGTCTTGCTCCTCTAAGAACTTTATGATTAAATCATGCTTGTCTATAGTGGCGCCGGCTTCATGTGCGTGATACACAGATATATTCGGCACATAAACTTTGAGCATTGACTGAGTGAGTCCTGTGTCTTAACCGCTCTTGAAGAAATAAGCGAATTTCATGTATGGGGCAGTTTACTGGGTCTTTGCCATGTGAAAGACACCAATCAGTGGATTCCGTTTTAGCGTGCAGAGGCGTCTCGTGGACGGCGCTCTAGCTTACAAAATGGTGTTCATGACTGAATGTGTCAGTTCAGGCAAGTTTAGCGCACTCCGTTCAGCGACCACACATGCAGGTTCCACAGCTTGGGCTGGGGATGCCAGATTGTGCCTTGCACCTGAGAGACGAGATCCCTCCTCAGTGGTGTATCCTATGGAGAGCTGTATAACATCTCTATCATTTCCGGAAACCATGGCTGATTGGGCCATTTCAGCACAATTAACAGAACTGTTTCCATGTCTACTCAGACTTTGCTGATGACTGAATAAAGGAGGCACACCGGTGGAAGCACATACTTGTGTTTCTCCAGCCATACATAGCCAGCGTGTCTTGGTGACATATATACACCACTAATGTTGTGTTGTCCAAATGAATCAGAAAGTGATGATTCACAATATTTGAATGAAAATCTCTCAAAGCAAGAAAGATACCCAGTAACTCTAGGCAGTTGACATGTCACAGCTGTTTCGCACCTATTTCCAGATGTCGAAAGTTGGGCATCCATTACACACTGTGCCCCAACCTGAGTTGGATGAATTTGTAGTCAGCACTTTCTTCTGAAAACTTGACCCAGCTTAACACCCTGTTTGTAGAAGGCTGGTGCTGTCCATTTTGCTAGAGCAGCCAGACAGTGGCTAGTTACCGCGATGCACATGAAATTACTTCAGTGGTAATGTTTTTTCAATTTGAACCGAAGAATGGTCTGTATGTCCACATCTCTGTTGTTCATGAGATGCGCATGCATGAACTCCTAAAAAAGAAGATTTACTGGCTGGGGGAAAGTATGCTTTTCACCAGTTGACATTAAGACCTGATTTTCCATATGGCAAAGATGCAAGTATCTGTGTTCGCTCAGTAGTGCCTCTGATTGGCAAGTAATAACCAATCACTGAGGTAATTCCTAACACAAACACCATTCATTTTCAATGGTTCGAGTGCTCTGGAGACATTAAAAGACACTTACATGTTCAGGATGAAAGCCCCAACAGGCCTACAGAATGGGGACTCGATTTGGATGGTGCGGGAGAGGAGATCCAGCATCAACTGTCCAACATGTCGGTGATGCTGACGAAGGTTCTTACTGACTAGGAGGATCTCGCTGTAATACGTCATTACGAGTTATTTACAAGAGTGGCAGATATTGAGAAACAATCGATTGTCTGGAGTCATCGGAGAGGGAATTATCCGCTAATCAATCTGCAAACAAAGTTGATTTGGAACATGTTCTTGAAAAGCTTGAAGATCTTGTGAATAGAAGCCGCAGGAATAACGTGTGAAGTGTTGACATTCCTGAGCATGAGGAGGGCAGATATATGGTGAAATTTCTCTGCTCGACATAACATGCCACAAGTTGGAAATCGAGCGAGCTCACAGAGTACCGGAGATCCGGTTGTGAGGTCGGATACTGCTAGAAATCTGTTGTGGGAGAAAGGACCTGATCAATCCTGGCCAAATTTCTGAGATCATCCGATAAAGATCTTGTGTTGCACCAGGCGAGGAGCAAAGGAAAGATTTATTGGAAGAATCATAATATTTTCTTGTTCCCAGAGTTTGCGAATTCGACAAGAGAGAAACACGATCGGTTCAAGGTTCAAGGAATGCAAGAAACTCTTTCATCAACATAAGATCGCTTTTGCATTGATGTTTCCGGCCAAGCTGAGAATAAAGGCGATTCTTTTATAGAATCAATGGGTAAGTAAACAATTGGGTGTTTCTCATGTGAGTGGGTCGACTCACTGTACTTACTGTGGCTTTTGATGAAGCTAGGCATCATTATTGTTTCTTTTTGCGTTGGCTCCACCTAGCGGCTGGAGTTTGTTTTGTGAATGACACTTTTCCTTAAAGAAACTTTTGCATTGGCGGAAGATCACTTTTGCACTGAAGTTCCTGGCCAGTTTGAGAGTGGACACTACGGATGACCGCAAAATATCTACATGCTCACACAAATGATGCCTTTTATAAAGTTGACGGACTGAGTAAGTCATGGTATATACTTTTATGAGGCCTCCGAGTTAATTGACTTGACCATCAGGGGAACCGGGATGCCTGTTTTGTTTCTATTTGTGTTGGTTTTGCCTAGTGGCTGGAGCTTGTTCTGTTGAATAACACTGCTTCGGAACAGCTGTGGATGAATCTATTCATTCTTTGTACTTATGCCTCCTGCTGGCTGGAGTTTGTTTTGTGCAGTATTTTTACATTGGACATTGGAATGATTACGTCATATTCTGAACTCATAACAGCTGGCTCACTGGACATTCGTTTGTCTGTCCAAGATCAGCTGAAATTTGTTTTGTGGAGAATTACACCTTTGAGACAGTTCTGTGAATGAATCTACACATTCTTTGTGTTCATACTGTCTATTGGCTGGGATTTATTTTACAAAGTATTTTCTATTATGTAATTTGAGCAATCTGATGGCAAAGTTGTCACAGGGGCTCGTGGGCATTCATGGACCTTTTGAGTTTTGAGGGATTGACGCCTGTTAGCGCTGTTGTGCGTGGGGTTAATTTGCACATTTACATTTTTCTGTTTGTTTTCTTTGGGGGGTGTTCTGTATAATCTTGTTTTTGGCACACAATTGATTTTTCTACTATATCAAAATATCAAATGTTAATACGAGTGGATTGTCTCTCTCCACATGGAATGTGAATGGGTTGGGGCACCCTATAAAAAGAAGGAAGGCTAATACTTTTCTTGTATTTCTTGCAGACACAAGCCTGGATCAGTCTGATTCTTAAAAGGACAAAGATCCAATCGACAAATAATTTTCTAATCGATTAAGTAAAGTTATGATATCATTTATACATATAGACTAGGTGGGGTTTATTCGAGGCTGTAGCTCTTCTGAAAACATTAGGCGTCTAATAAATATCATGTGGTCAGTAGTGAATGATCAATCTCTGGTCGCTGTCATCTCGCTTGATGCCGAAAAGGCGTTTGATATGGTAGAATGGGATTATCTTTTTAAGATTTTGGAAATGTATGGGTTCGGGAATACTTTTATTGGTTGGATTAAGCTACTTTATAGACACCCTGTAGTGGCAGTACAAACAGATGGACTCATTTCAGATTATTTTACTAGATAGGGGCAACCGGCAGGGTTGCCCTATTTCCCCATTATTGTTCTGTCTTGCCCTAGAACCATTAGCAGCCACAATAAGAAAGGAGGGGGATTTTCTAGGGGTGATTGCGGGAGGTGTGGTACATAAGCTTCCGCTTTACGCAGATGATATTTTATTATTTGTCTCCGACCCTACTAAATCTATGCCTTGCCTCCACAGAATTATTAATTCCTTTTCCAATTTCTCAGGATACAAAGTCAATTGTTCTAAATCCGAAGCGTTGGCTTTGACAGCATACTGTCCAGTAACTGCTTTTCAGCCAGGCTCCATCCAGTGGCCCAAACAGGGCATAAAGTATTTGGGAATTGTATTCTAGTCTGATTTAGTTAGAGTTAATTTTGATCCCTTAATAAAAAGGTTTCTGAATGATGTGGAAAGGTGGGCTTCATTACATTTATAGATGATTGGGAAGGTTAATGTTATTAAAATGAATTGTATTCCAAATTTCAACCTGCTACAGTTTCTTCCTGTAGATGTCTCTCTTATTTCAAGCAATTTGTTAGCATAGCGAAGTCCTTCATTTGGAATGGTAAACATCCCAGGTAAAATTTCAATAAGTTACATAGGCCGATTAATAAAGATTATTTGTCTTAGAAGTTAGGCCTACCCAAGATTTTGTTTTATTATTATGCATTGGGTCTCTGACATGTGACTCATTGGTCACTTCCACCTGAGAGAGTCCCTCCCTGGTTTTGTATTGAAAAGGAAATTATTGCCCCTATCTCACCACTGCAAAGCCTTTCAATCAAACTAACTGGTGAAGTTACTGTAAGTCACACCCCGTTATTTTGCATTTGCACTCGATATGGAGAAAAGTGTCCAGAGTGTTTAATTTAGCTATTTATTTAAATGTTGCCTCGAGCATATGGCTGAACCCTAAACTATGTATTCATAAGTCCCCTTTCTGTTGGTCAGATTGGATTGTGAGGGGTCTAATACACACAGTGACCTATATGAGGGTGGAGTATTGAGACCTTTTGAAAATTTGGTTCAACATTTTGGCATTCTTAGATCTAAATTTTATACGTATTTACAGCTGCGCCACCTAATCTGCACTGTTTGTGGGAGTGGTAATTGCTGCTTTTGGGAAGGATCATGAGGCATCAGTGTATTACTCCCTGCTAATTCAGAGCCTGGGAGACGGAACTTTGAATTCTCTCAAAAGATTATATGAGAAAGATCCTAAAGGGGGTGTGGGCTAGGATCCTAAAAAACTTCAAGTATGCATCTAGAGATGCAAGGGTTTGCCTTATACAATTAAGATTTTACATTGATTTTTTTTTAACCCCCACTAGATTGTATAGGCTTGGTCTTAAAGACACACCCACCTGCTGGCGATGTCAATCAGAGGATGGAGACATAACCCATGTCTTTTGGGGGTGTGTTAAGATCCAGGAGTTCTGGTTGAAAGTTCAAATTCTTATATGTGATGTATTGAGCACTCGGCTTTCACTTTGTCCCAGACTCTATATTTTGGGCGATGGGGTGGTCATCAACATTGAGAATGGGCACATAAAGAGTTGGGTCCTAAAGAGCATCATGATCGCCAGACAGGTTATTTTAAGGAGTTGGAGGTCGGTTGAAGCACCCTCATTTCATGAGTAGTGCTCAGAGATGGGGAGGGTGCCGGCCTTTGAGGAAGGGATGTATATAAGGCTGGGAAATCTGGGGTTATTTGATAGGAAATGGGGCAGATATTTTGCCTTTTTGGAAGGCTTTAGGGGAGGGGTAGTGGAGAGGGATATCTAGTTTTAAATGTGTGTGTGCGATTTGATTGTTTTTTGAAAGTATGCTTTTTTTAATTCTTTTTTATTAAGTTTTGTGTTATTTGTTTTTGTTTTGTTTCCAAATATTTAGGAAGCAGTTGTGCATAATGTGCAAACTTTATTGCATGTGATTAACGTGAGACAGAAAACAACATATTGAACATGCGTGGAGTGCTGAAACAATTTGGCCCACCACCGAGTATGCTCTTCCAGCCAGTGCAGACGTTAGTCGACATGGCTTAGAAAGACCCGGAGGGCATGAGGGGCAGAGATGTGCCGCTACCGCCTCTTTGGGGGGGTTAGTTGGGCATAACCTTTTTTTTGCCCATAATCCAGATTAGAAAGTTTTTTTAATTGCCGCATGGGCGGGCTGAATAGGGTGAGCGCCAGAATTTTGAAAGTTTGTTATGAAATTCAGGGAAGAATGGGGCAGATCTATAAGATGTGGCAGCTTGACGACATCCAGACTGCAGGAACCATTCATCAAGGTGAGATTGTGTAGGTTCTTCTGGAGGAGACCACTCAATTTTGAGCTCTTCGACCGCCCTTGAAAGGAATGGAAGCATGTCCTTGTCAGTGGCGCGTACATGCTCCTTGTCCTCGTTGGAGGGAGTGGCAGTAGTATTGACCACTAACCACTCACCTGATGCAGCGAGAGACATGATATTGTCATCATTCCCAGCATCAGAACTGGTAAACAAGACATAGACGCATTGCATGGAGATCGAGGGGCTCGCGGGGCATGTGCTGGCACAAGGTCCTCCTCAAATTCATGCTGCTCGACCTCGTGGCCCTGCCGTGCCTCCTCATATGATCCCTTTGGTATCACAGAAGAGGCAGGTGGGAGGGCACGGGATGCTGAATTGTCCCTCAGAACGAGGGTGATTCACGAGCGCAGCATCATCGCAGTGAGGGCAGTCTGAATCAATGAGAGCTGACTCTGCGTGGGTGACACAGACAGAGAATGCAGCTCTCGTGCTGATCTGACGGCGGGATGTGCCTGCGTAATATGTATGTATATATATATATATATATATATATATATATATATATATATATATATATACACAATAAACAATTTACACTTGCTTTATAAGGATACACAACTCCTGCCGAAGCGCTGTGGGGAATCAGGATGCTGAAGTGGCCCGTTCACCAGCAAAGTGTCAAGCGGCGAGGTGGAGTGATGTTCACCGGAACACTGCACTTCACTTGTCGTTGCCATGAAGATTCCGGCGAAGCAGTAGAGGGCTTCTAGACAAGAGATGAATCTCTGTTTTTAAGGAAGAAAATTTTGAGGAATGATGCGCACCTGCTTTTATAGCAGACAGCTTTGTGCCTAAAAAGAACACCATAGCCAGTATTCGAATATTGGCGTTATTGTAGAGAGGTTTCAACTAGGTTGTGTGGAAGGACATTCCCCATATGAGTTGTAAGGGAATGCTGAAGAGCAGTAGGCCTAAACATTCAGAATGAGACAAGTTATGATTTCTGTTGACACACATTTAGAATTTTTTAATTCTAAAAAAATAAGTATTTGGACATTTACTGTAAGTCACACTTAATATATATTAATTTCATTGCCCAGCGGCATCTGCAGACAAATGATGCCAAATGAAGACCTTTTCTTAAAACTAACTTCACTTTTCTTATACAAACTGTTTACCAACTGGTCTCAAAGTGATTTGAATGTATGAAGTCAGTTCCCATTAAGTTAAAACAGGTGACCTAGCAGAGTAACCACAGGCGACGCTCATCACATTGACTATATGAAAATGTTTCACTAATGTTTAATACCAACAATCACAATACTTTCTGTCTTAATTTGAAACAAAATATATATTATATAGATAATGTAATAAATAATTTGATAAACAATAACTGGTCAAACAATATTGGTTTGATATTTTGTTAAAAAATGCAAAGACGTTCAAACATTTTTAAATGAGCCTAAAATGTCCAAATACCTTTAAGGGCCAAGTATATTTTTAGCCTTCATTCACTTTTATCTGTTTCTATTTCTAAAGGTTTGTTTATATAGGATTTGGTGTGTCAAGAGATCAGGGGGAGCTCCTGTTTTTGTCCATATAAAGTCTTGTGTGAATATTAAGGTGTGTTCTCACCTGTAGGGCTGGACATATACAGTACAAGCACTTCCCTGATCAACTCACATTTTATTAACACACAGAGGGAGAGGAAGCCACTCTTTAATTCTTTAATACATTAGTACGTTGAACATACAGCTGCCTGAGGCATAAAGGTAAGAGAAAACTGGTTATTTAAAGTTCTAACAAAATTATGATAAATTATACTATTTTTCATTTCACATTTGATTGTACATAGACAGTCCTTAATGAAGGCATTAGATACGCACAATTTTGATAATAGCCTCATTTTTCATTTGTATTATTAGAGCTAAGCTTTTAAACAAAGCTATGTTGTTTTACAGGTCCTGAAATTTGATCTTGAATGTATCTTTTATTTGCAATGCAAATATATTTGCTTAAGGCTTGTATATGGGAATATTGCCAAATTGTGCTTAAAATGATAGCTCATGTGGAGCAGAAACTTAGAAAATTGATAAACTGGATCGAAAAGCAGACTACTGTCAAACTCACACTAGGAAATATGAAGCCCAGCAGTGTAATTAGGTCCTTTGAAAAAGCCAGTGCTGACTATTGTTTGAAAAACTTTGTCAATAGAGAGGTAATTGATGGAGAAACCAAATTATTAGATATGTGATGCGTGTACATTGTTTTTCTGCTTTAATGATTAGCATTATCAACATATCAGATGTTTATGCAATTTGATCAGTTAATCTGATGAAATGAGATCATGAGAGAGAAAGAGTGTTGGTCAGACAGATCTCACCATGAAATATTGTTGTTTAAGACACTGCGGTTATATGGTCAGAATACTCAGGAATATGAGAATACTTCTCATCAGTTTATCACATACATTATATTCCTTTCAAACAGTTTAGCAAAAAGTTGCCTTTTTTCGCATCTCATTACTCCTTTGCAACATCATAAACTGAAATTCACAGTGCTGTATTATACATTTAGATCAGCCTTTTAAATTGACTTTTCCTGCTGTTAACTCACAAAGATGTGGTAATGTAGTTTGTAGGGGTATTTTACAATGGCTCATCAAATCTTTGTTTATCCGGTACCAATTTTTTATAGAACATCAGCATTTCTGTTTGATTTGGGTGAACTTGCATGACTGTATCTGATCCATCATGGTGCTGAATTCTTGCACTGGAGTTATTTAAATTTGGGGTGGTGTCCACTACATCCTCTTGAAATTGTTCTTATTCTCATGCTCCTTTGCATACTCCACCCTCAACACAATATTTCAGTCAATATTCTTGTGCCCCAGTTTCTAGGCAACAGCTACACTGTGATTATGAATGGTCAGCATTTCTTTTCACTGTTAACATTGGGCAGGGATCGCCAGCGATCTTACTATTGGTATTGTTTGCATTAACTGTATTATTAACATACAATTCTTCTGTAATAGTGACAAACTATATACATCGTAAGAAAGGTCTAATACTTCAGCTTTGATATTTAGCCAATGATACACAATAGAAATGTTACTGCCTGAGACATTTCTTAATTTATGTCAACATATCAAAATATCAAAGCGAGAGTTATGAAAATGAAACCGTTATAAAGACGCACATACTTATTCAGTGATGTAAACTCCATATGAGTTGTCAATAGCTGATCACTTTACAACGAATTTGAGCTTTTCTAACTATTTATTTTCATGACTTTTATTCATTTTTTACTTTTTAACAACAAACTTTCAAGTGTCTCCTTTCAAAAAAGACCACAGTTATGCCTATAATTCAATGCCATTGTATTTTGAGTATGTGCTTTTAGGCTTGTGCTCAAAACGAGGGGATGCTTGGAAACCGAGATAAAGAGGATTGGATTGTGATATGTAGAATTGTATTGTTCGTTTGCAGTGCACCATTTCTGTACAGGTTATTTGTCTCACAGCTTGTCTCGAATTTTTTTGATTAGATGCTGAAATAATGACCTTAGCAGGATTAAGATGATGAAACAAGAAAAGATTTTTGCCATTATATGACTAGAGTCTTTTAAAATATTTCAACTTAGTTTATTCTTTGTTTAATTGTAATTTTTTTGTTTGTTTGTTTTTTAGACACATTTCTGTGTTGCCAAGTAGCTTTTGTATTTATTGAGCGGCTTATGAGGCTCTTCTTCAATGTGAAATCCATTTGTTGCCATGGTGCTGGGTGGCACTGTTTATTAGTGGTACAGATTTCTCTGGGGAAAGCAAAATCCTCCACATCCTCTCCATCATCCTTTCAAAAACCATCTGTTCTCAGCCACTCACTGTTATGAGTGATGAAGTGATGATTCGTTAAAAAAATGGAACGCCCCCAGATATTTCACCTTGGCAAAGATCTGTCATGATGTTTAATTAAAAACATTTAAACAGGGAAATGGGTACAGTGCAACACTATATGTTTGCTTGCTCTTTTGTATCTTTTTTTTTCCATGTTATGTAGAAAATGTTTTCACTTAAAAATGTAAAAAATGTTAAATGGAAAATGTTTTACACATAAGCAAATGAAGATTACTTTTGAGAGATGTGTTTAAATCATGCTCACTCACATGATGTGAAGAATCCAGTCATATGTCAGTAGCCTAATAAAAGCTGTTTTGTAGAGCGCAACAGTGCACACCCACTTTTTCAGACATCTGGGTTCTGGAAGTAATTTCCCCATAAATTTATCCCATAGACTTTTCATAAAATCCTTCATAAAAGAGTTGTAAGCCATGAAACAAACCAACCAGCTCTGAGGTAAATCACAAAATCACGTACTTTGTTTTGAGGCAAATAAGTATTTAAAAATCGGACAAAAAGACAAAGGTACAAGAATGTGTACTTACCGTCTTTCATGAGGGCATGGACTACAATCCCATGAAGCATTACGAATTATGCCATTGAATAAATAGGTTGGGAATATATAAAACTACTGATTTTAGGTTGTTGATTATAAGTATAAAAACAATATATTTTACGCATTATGGGAGTGGGCTCTCGCTCCGAGGCATGTTTCGCAGTCTTGCTTGACCAGATTGGTGAAGCTTTCTCTGCTGTACCATGGGTAATGTAGTTATTTACTATGAATTACGCTATCAAACATGATTTTTAAAGTTTAAATAACAGATGGATGGCTTCAATGGAAGAATTTACCAATGTAGGTCATGCCAGGTCTTTTTTCTAAAAGTTTATAAGTTACTACCAACTATATTTCAGTAAAGTCCTCATTATTGGATGCTTTCGCTCATGGAGTAAATTAATATATTTTGACAGCAAGTAGCATATTCCTATAATGACATGTGTAATCAAATGTTTTGCTTTTACATGCATCCGAACCACTACAGCCTGATATCACATAAAAATCGGCAAGTGCGTGCCAATTTTTCTTTGTATACATCGGTATACATTGACCAAATTTGAAAACACTGCCCCCTGAGGTTTAAGTGTTAAGTGTTTCAGAGCATATAAACAAGTGTGACATTCATTTATATCCAGGAGAGGTCGCCAGAAGCCAAGTGTAAAAAAGTATTGTTTTCAGCTGAATAGGGTGTAAAACAGTGAAGAGAAATGCATATTTTATTTAATCTAACCCCCAACCAAAACCCAGATCAAATCCTAACCATTAGTAGAGTCGAAATGCAGTGTTAGGGATAAAAATGCAACATCCTTATCACACTCATGATTGTTTATACAAATGTGATTACTTCCTCTTTTGAATGGGGATTGAACTATGGTCTCCCATGCAACTGACGCAACACGCTACCATTCATGCCACAAGGGAAAGTTTTTTTTTGTAGAGCCGTTCTAAATATGTCCGATGGGAGAAAGGGTATTTCAGTGAGTTGGCATACTGTTGCCAATCCTAGGGTACCGGAACTTTCGGAAATAGCATGCGGACTTCCAGTGTGATCATGTTGATCAGTTTAACATAACTAACCTTTAAAGGTGCACTCCAATTCCCGAATCCAAAGGGGGCACTATATCACGATTTTTTTTTTAGCTTAAAATGCTAAAGTCTCTGTAAACATAAGTCAGGCATATGAGGTATCATTTAAAATATTTATGTTAATTCAAATAACAAAATAAGGCCCCCTACAAAAATAGCACCCCCCAGAGGTAATGGGGTAGAAATATTTAAATAAAAGTCCTTCCCATAGCACATAAAAAGTCATATATCAAATGAAAGCTCTCACTCTCAGGAATGTGACTGTATAGTTAATTTTGTTGCCCTAATACCACAGTTCGAAAGATTTTCAAAAAAAAATCACAAAGTGAAACATGTATATACAAATGTCTCTTTTATGCTCCAATAAATACTGCTTTTTGCCCGAATAGCTCTGAATAGCTAAAAACGTATATCTGCTTTTACCTTAGGATGTTCTCTAAAAATTAGCCATTGTTTACTTTTCTGTGAACTTGCTTGGGTGAATAATCCAATTTTATATCTTCGATGTCCAGAACAAAATATGCCATCCAGAAGGAAAAGCGTGCCAAATCAGAAAAACATGTTTTCGGCTATTAATGATAAAATGTTTATATCATTGCAAAAGGAAGGAGCTCAACAGTCTAGTGTCTACATTGAGCTTCTAGTCTACTCAGAGGCTAAGATATTCAATGAAACAACAAGAATGGTGCTTGAACTGAAAATTAGACTGAATGTCTATAGACAAGCACATCTGTGAGGGCCTAAAATACGTTCTGCCACCTCGTGGAATAAAATAAGTTTGAGTGAACAGTACCAGAATTACATGTTACAAAGTTAGGACAACAAAAACAAACAAAACATTTTTTCATAAACATTATACAATATTATTTATGAATAATTAGAGGATTCATTATAATTATTTGGTTGGTTCTCTAAAAAATATTATTATTATTATTTTTTTTTTTTGCAATATCTCCAAAATGTGTGCTTTTAAAAATGAGTGTAAAAAGTTGTGGGTGGCAGCCCAAAAATGCTCCAGAGTTTAAGGGCTTAAATATGTTTAACTACTTAAGACATGTATTGTAATTTTGCAATATATGTATGAAATCAAGACAACTCACATTAAAATGAAGACTCCAGTTATATCAGTAACCTTATACAAGCCGTTTTAGTGTACATGGAGAGGGTCTGCACATGAGGGCTGCACTGTAAGAATCACATGACCAGCCAAATACTACTCGCTTAATCTCAGTAACCCTCCTGTTATTTGACACTTTCACTCACTGATTAAAATAATCATGGCTGACTGTGAAAACTACATTTCTACAATGGCATCTGAAACTGAAAACTATTGATTTGATGCTGCATCCAAGCTACTTGGTGTCCGTGTAAATCCAAGATGATACAAAGACAGAGTTTACCTTTAAATTCAGTTTTTTCTATAGTCTATTATACTAAAACTTCTCAAAATTACACTGAAATGTATTGCGGGGTAGACTAGGTCAAATACAAGTAAATTGTTACATTTTGTGACAGTCATAAGAATCTAAATGTCAAAGAGTGCTCCAATTTACATTATTCATAGTTTTATTGTGAGTTGTATTGCATTACATTGTGGATTTTCATTCAGATAGTTTGAGCATTATGATTTTTTCTCAGAGTCCAGCAGAATGACTGCAAACCAAGATGTCTTTAAAAACATTCAGCGAAAGCCTGGTATGCAGATATGGACCATCAATGTAAGAGACCAGAGTTAATTTCCTCCATTAACCCATTGCTGTGAGGTTTATGATATGTTAGCTTAAATATTACTTTACAAACCTATTCTTGATAATTCCTGGTTTTATGTGCTATTCTGTTTTCTGTTTCTTTAGAAAATGCAAATGGCCCCTGTCCCAGAGCAAGCATTTGGAAATTTCTTTGAGGGTGACTGCTACATCATTCTTTATGTTAGTATCCTGTTACACAATCCATATTTCATAAGAAACTCTTCAGGTTATTTGTAAAGTTGGAGTGTGTAATTTCTGCTACAATCATCACCAATGGAATTTTTTCACTGTTAATCATTGTTTTACCAAACACTACCCCCGTCTTCGGTTGGTTGAACAAATGGGTAGTTCTGCCCCAGACTCATGCTAGTACACATTATAATGTTTTTAAAGTACTACAGATCCACAATCGTTTTGATGAAATCAGCCTACAAATGGCTTACTTATATTTGTCTCAGAATATTAAGATGGGATAGGAGTAAGTATTTTAACATAACAAATATACACTTCACCTTTAAATAGTGCTAATAAAAAGGCTTGCAATCACTGCAAGCTTTCAAACTCCAGGTGTCTCTATTCAGGTGTGTTCTTTGATCTCAGCATCTTCTCAAGCACATATTATGTATGTATCTTTTACTCATGCATGTTTGAATGCATCTTTCAGGTGAGCAGCAGTTCCACACAATCCATAGACATCCACTACTGGATAGGCAACAGTTCCAGTCAGGATGAGCAGGGAGCAGCAGCCATCTATGTAAAACAGCTGGATGAATATCTGGGTGGCAGTCCAATTCAGTACCGTGAGGTCCAGGGAAGCGAATCATCTAAATTCAAAAGCTACTTCAAGAGTGGTCTCATGTAAGTGAAATAAAGGAAATATTGGGATTTGCCAAGTCTTCATGGTCTGACTAATGTCCACACTGTTCTTCTGTAGTTATAAAAAAGGTGGTGTGGGATCAGGGTTCACGCATGTGGAAAGCAACGTGTATAACATTCTGCGACTGCTCCACGTTAAAGGGACAAAACATGTGACTGCCAAAGAGGTAAACTGCTACATCAGACACTGTGAATGACAAAGTGAAAATAGGATTTCTACAATAGCTCAGCTCAGCTCATAAATATTACATAACTGTAACATTGGAGTATCAATCATGTAACCTAATTAAAATTCAAGAAACACCTTTATAATTTAGCTGGAAATCTGGATATTGAGGGATGAGGGATGGGGTAGGGTAAGGGTTGGGGTAGGGTTAGGTTTAGGGTTATGGGTTTGGTTAACAGTGTAAATACAGATGTAAATAAATTCAGATACATTCAATATAAGTACAATGCACATACATGTATGTATATTATAAGTAAATGATATCAAATGCTTAAGTATACAGTAGTTAAAGACACCTAATATAAAGTGGGT
Organism: Xyrauchen texanus; assembly: GCF_025860055.1. Taxonomy (NCBI): domain Eukaryota; kingdom Metazoa; phylum Chordata; class Actinopteri; order Cypriniformes; family Catostomidae; genus Xyrauchen; species Xyrauchen texanus. The sequence goes on from NC_068316.1 coordinate 15,699,301, forward strand.
CCCTTAGTGGTTTTACACAACATGGCATGCACCTAATCTCTCTCCCTAGCTCCATATGTCATGAATCAGTAAATTGTGAACACGAATTTGGGCACTGGCATGGCTGTTCATCCACTGAAAATTGGGAGACTTATGACTCGATTACCTGCGGCACAATAACAGGCTTGCACATAAAAACACAGTTGTTATTAATCAACAACATTTCTGTAGAAATTACACTGTCGTGCATTTTCGTTGTAGCTATTTAAACATACAGCATTATTATGAAAGATAAATTACATAAATGAAGAAGTAAAATTATAAAGGAGTGTATTTTTATGGCTTTTTAATGGGATAGGGAAAGTAGAGAGGTGACAAGAAATAAAAGGGAGACGAGTGGGATCGGGAAAGGACCTCACGAGCCAGGACTCAAACTCGGGTCACCCAAAATGAATAAGCCCCACATGTCATGAGGCCACTAGGCTTCAGTTCTGACATAAAGGAGTGTATTTTTAACCTTCTTCTAACAACTCCAATATTTAACCTTGTGAGGCCCTGCGTACACATGTGTGGATGTTGTATTTGGGCTTTGCTATAAGCAAAACATAATTTTATTTCATATAAACCAACTGATCTAAGTTCAGGAGACTCTGGGCGGTCAATAAAGGGTCTTTAAAAATTTCAACGTACGGAGTCATGTGACCAAACAACACGGCGCCAATCACAGCAGAGTTTGTTTTGGGAGAAAGTTCAACGAGACTACATTTGGTAAAGAAAACTAGCTATGTTTGTATATTGAAACCTGTTTGAGTCATAAGTGATTGGATGATGCTGGACATTACTTGAATCAGAATTATTTATGCTAATTTCTGATTGGTAAAATGCTTCAACACTGGCTATCACTTGTTTGTTTGACTGTGCAAAGAGAGAACATTTTGTTTCCAAAGTTGATAAAACATTGTAACTTAAAAGTCAAATCAAAGCAGCTTTTAAGAAAATCAGCTGTAATGTCTGTAACATCACTAATACTCCTTTAAAATACTTTTATTAAAATATTTGATTAAAAAGAAATCTGACTTTCTATAGCTTTCACAACTAAATTTCACAATTTAGTCCCCCTGTCCACATACAGTATGTGTTCATCAATTTTTAGGAAAACTAATTGGTTGTAAATGCACATAGCAGTCACACACGGGTCTCAGGATGTTAAAAGATTGTTTTAATTTCATGGTCATTATGGATGAAAAACATTACAAACAATATCTCTTTTATAGAGAAAATAAGGCTTTGACTTCACAGTTTTATATTTGTTCTCTTCTTCTAAGGACTTGAAAGATTTCAGAAGACATGGAGACGTTTATGTTAAGGGAGCATGGTGAGCAATGATGCTCCCTGGTTTTTACGATGCATTCTGGGAATTTTTAGGAAGCGAATGTTTCAGTAAACAGGAGCTGTTTTGCATTTGGGACAGCCCTAGAAATGGCTGAAACACTGATCAGTGCCCTGACTACTGAACTAGGGAGCTGAATGAGATGTACACTTGGACAGCTGACCTTTTAAGTTAATTATAAATGTGGTCAAAGCACACGCAATGCGATTCACTTTGAGGGGATAGATATTTTTGCACATTGAGAGGATTGGTAAATAAAGAGACTATAAATAATTGAATTCAATGTGAAAGGATGTTAAGAATCTTGTCTCTCATAATGGCTCTCTCTAACTTGGCCCTATTCAATGTCTGACGCTGGTTGTCTTTTGTTTAGCTGTCAACATCAGGTTGCGTTTGCCTTAAACTTTATACACACGGTAATTCATTGTGCTGTAACTATGAATGGAAAAGGAAGCTAATTATGTTATACCCCACAAATCATTCAGGATAAGTCATTGTTGAACAGGACTATTTCACTGATTAGATACCTGACTTAAGTCTGGGTTAACTGAAGTGAATCATATACTCTTTCTGTAGGTGGAGGTGTCCTGGAGCAGTTTTAATCTGGGGGACATATTCTTGCTGGACATGGGAAAAGCAATAATACAATGGAATGGTCCTCAAAGCAACAGACAAGAAAAAATGAAGGTAAATTTAGAAATAAAACAAGTGAGATTGTGCTTGAGTGGTAGAAGGATGTAGACTGAATCTACTTTATTATGACTAGCATTAAAAAATGACAAATTCATCTGTTTTGGTTCTCTTCTCTCTCTATTGTGTAGGCTGTGCTGTTGGCTCAGGACATCAGGGACAGAGAGCGTGGTGGCCGGGCTCAGATTGGTGTGCTTGAGGGTGGGCAGGAGGAAGCCTCTCCTGAGCTCATGAAGGTTATGGTATCCGTTTTGGGTCAGAGGAGTGGGCACTTGAAAGAGGCAATCCCTGACAACAAACCAGACCAGGAACAGATCTCAAACGTCAAGCTGTACCAGTACAAGAATTTTTTTTCTATCTATTATTCTATTTGTCTGTTTGTCTGTCTGTAATGGTATCCATCCATCCATCCATCAATTTATCTTTGATATTTGCATTTATCATTATTATAGTATGTTTGTAAATCTCTTTGATGATGTCAGTTATTAATCGATATCCCAGAGCCAGTATGATTACTGTATATGTACTTAATTAACATTAACATTCCCATAGTGTGTCTGATGCCACTGGTCAGCTGGTAGTGCAGGAAGTGGCTGCCAGTCCACTGACGCAGGATTTGCTGTGCTCCTCGGTACGAAATGCTATAGCTATGATAACACCCACAATATTATCATGTACTGTATAATTATAACTTACTGTTGTGCACGTTTGTGTGTGTGTGTGTGTGTGTGTGTGTGTGTGTGTGTGTGTGTGTGTCTTTTATTAGGACTGCTATATTTTAGATCAGGGTGGAAGTGCAATAATGGTTTGGAAGGGAAAAAAAGCGACAAATGAAGAAAGATGCTCAGCTATGAGTCGGGCAGTTGTAAGTTTGTGTTTGTGTTTACATTAGAGAATTGAGAAATTTGTCCACAGAAGTTAGCATTTGGGGATGTCCTCAATTGGAGAAATTACTCATACATACATCATAATAAATAATATAAATATGTACATTTTAAAAATGCTTATTATGCTTATTAAAAAAAGTTTATTTTAAGGGTAGTGTTAGGGTTAGCCCTGCTGAAAATATCAGCTTAACCAGCATGAAGGTCCCATGCTGGTCTAGGCTTGCTTATGCTTGTCTGTACTGGTCCAGCTGGTGGACAAGCATAGCCATGTTTTTCACCACTAAAACCTAGCTTTTCAGCATGAAGAAGCTTTAAAAAAAAACAATGGAGGTCTATGGTATGTCCTCATTTAAATATATATGTAAACATTTTTGACTGTGTGTGTTGCAAAGTAGAATTCCTGAAAGCATAATCTTTTAAAATGACCAAAATTTCTTTGCTAATCAAAGTTGTTTACCACAAATATTCTTCTCTCAGGGTTTTATAAAAGCAAAGAACTACCCGCCCAGCACTAAGGTGGAGGTTATGAGTGAGGGAGGAGAGTCGGCCATGTTTAAACATCTCTTCAAGTCCTGGAAAGAAGCTGGTCAAAGTCAAGGCCTGGGAAAGACCCACAATGTGGGCAAGATAGGTGATTCATCCATTCAGCATTACACCTCCTGCAGTGAGAGGCTCAGGGTTCCCATGGTCATAGGAAAAAAAATTAATAAAAAATTGGGTTTTTAAAGTCTAGAAAAGTCATGGAAGTTAATAAAATCTAAAAAGATATAGAATAGCAAATGTTAATGAGGCCAGTTCCAGACGGGAAGAAACTGTTCCTGTGGCATGAGGTTTTGATCCTGATGGACCGTAGCCTCCTGCTGGAGGGTAGTGTCTCAAAGAGATTGTGTCCTGGGTGGGAGGGGTCGGCCACAATCTTTTCTGTCTGCCTCAGGGTCCTGGAGGCATACAGGTCCTGAAAAGATGGCAGATTGAAGCCAATCACATTCTCAGCAGAACGAATGACACGCTGCAGTCTGCTTTTGTCCTTGGCAGTGGCAGCTGTCTACCAGATGGTGATGAGGAGGTGAGGATGACTCAATGATGGAGGTGTAGAAGTGCACCATCATTGTCTTCGGAAGGTTGAACTTCTTTAGTACATCCTCTGCTGTGCTTTTTAATTAGAGAGCTGATGTTCAGCTCCCACTTGAGGTCCTGGGAGATGATGGTTCCCAGGAAGCGGAAGGACTCCACAAAGTCAACTGGAGAGTCACACAGGATGATGGGGGTGGGTGGGCCTGGGTTATTCCTAAAATCCACGAGAGGTGTGGCATCCTCTTGGGCACTGGCCAACGGCACCACTCTAGCAGACATATGTAGGGCTGCGGGCTGGGCAACACCCAATACCTTTGCAAGGTTTTACATCTCTGGGTGAGCCGGTCTCGTCTCGTGTTCTTTCAGGTGCGAACAGGTAAGTTTCATTACTCGGACAGCCAGCCGGGTGTACCACTTGTGCATAGTGCCTTTCCCCTCCAAGAAGGTGAAGTGGCACACTCTTCGTTCCAATGCGTGTTCATGACTGGTGAACCCTGGATGTTCTTCCTCCTAGCCCTCTGACTCACTAATTCTGCGAAGGAACTCGTGGTCAGACCCAGTACTTGTGCTACATGCCCTGTATCGGGGTAAGTGCTCCACAGGTTTTTGGTGTCCTTGTTAAACTCCTGTAATGTATCTTCCGCGGCATGGTCTCCCCCTACCTTGTGGTAGACCCGCATCTCCCTTGGCAGAGCCCTCTCTGCCCCGGTCGCTGTGTTTGTAGAAACCCCCCTACGAAAGGCAGGACTTACCACTGCGCCTCTCCCATGTCTGGCCATTCGAAAAGGACTCCTTCCCTGGTGCATTTTATGAGCATTTTTAGGCCACAGCCGAATCTATTTTTCTATGGAGAGAAAATGCTCCCATATTTGGTATGGTGGTTTATGGTGAAGCACATGACATCTTGGGGTGTCTGGGGAGGCTCCGTGCAGCCCAAGTGCATCTGTTCCTATACTTATAGTAGCTTGCCTACACCTGAATCGGCAGTTCATTTGACCAGTTCAGTCATTGTGGCGTTTCGTATATGGGACCCTTAGTGTCACTTCATCGACACAACATTGAGTGAGTGACAGAAGGGGAACATCTTGGTTACTGTCGTAACCTGCGTTCCCTGATGGAGGGAACGAGACGTTGTGTCCCTCTTGCCACAGACAGAACTTTACCGCTGTAACGGCCGGGACCTTGTCTCGGCTCCTCAGTGCAAAACCTGAATGAATTTGCCTACTGGCCTCCCTTTATACCCATATGTCGGGGGGAGTGGCATGCAAATTCAACTCGCCAATTCTCATTGGCCTTTTCTGAAGATCTGAAGGTGAATTGGGCTCCCAAGAGCGACCCCTAGTGTCACTTAATCGACACAACATCTCGTTCCCTCCATCAGGGAAAGTAGGTAACGACAGTAACCAAGAAATTTTTTTGACTGCACCAGGTCACCAGATGAATAGGCAGACTCATCCCCACCTGATGAGCTCAATGAGGGTGGTGTCATCCGCATACTTCAGGAGCTTGACAGACTGGTGACTGGAGGTGTAGCTGTTAGTGTACATGGAGAAAAATAGAGGGGAATGAATACAGCCTTGAGGGGAACCAGTGCTGATGGTCTTGGAGTCATGTTTTCCTATCCGCACGTGCTGACTCCTATCAGTCAGGAAGCCTGTGATCCTTCTGCATGTGGAGTGAGGCACGCTCAGCTGGGGGAGCTTGTCTTGCAGCAGAGCCGGGATAATGGTGTTGAAGGTGGAGCTAAAATCCAGTAATAGTACGTGCCTGAGGAGTCTAGGTGCTGGAGGATGAAGTGGAGGGCCACGTTAACAGCATCGTCTACTGACCTGGTCCAGGAGAGGATCAGTGATGGCTTTGAGGTGGGACAGCACAAGGTGATCAAATGACTTCACTACCACAGTGTGTCTGGTCTGAAGTCATTAAGTCCTGTGGTTCTTGTTTTTTGGGGGATGGGAATGACGGTGGAGGTCTTGAAGCAGGTTGGCACATGTCATGTCTCCAGTGAGGTGTAAAAATGTCTGTGAACACCGGAGACAGATGATCAGCACAGTGCTTCAAGGTGGATGGTGAGACAGAGTCTGGTCCAGCGTCTTTGTTGGGGTTCACCTCTTGTTTCTTGTTATGATCTCCTCTGAACATTTTAAGTGGAGCTTGCTTTCAAGCCATAGTTATAAATCAAAATAGTTTTTTGGGGGTCCGTTCTTTTCAATAAATCAGTCAAAGTGGCTCACGAATCGATCTGAATGATTCATTAGTGAATTACTCTGAAACTAAATGTTTTTAAAAATACTTATCTAGTAATCACAAACAACTGGATAGTTCATGTAAATTAATTTGTCCAAAAGTGAGGGGACCCTGAAGTGTAGATACTCTATATGAGTATAATTTTGTTATATGCATGTAATATGTACAATTACGTCTGTTTGGTGATTGTATACACACCTGTATACTGCAGCTAAAGTGGATCAAGTGAAATTTGATGTCATGGAGCTTCATGCTCAGCCTAAGCTGGCTGCTCAGGAGCGAATGGTGGACGACGGCTCTGGGGAGGTTCAGGTATGACAAAATAATAATTATAATAATAATAATAATAATACCAAGAAATCTGTAAACTTAGCAGTTTGGACTGTTACCACACCACAACAAAAATCTCCTCTGCTTTCTGTTCAGATTTGGCGGATTGAGAATCTTGAACTGAAGGAGGTAAACCCAAAAACCTATGGACAGTTCTATGGAGGAGACTGCTACCTAGTGCTGTACACCTACAACAGAGCCAACAAACCTCAGTACATCCTGTACATGTGGCAGGTGAGGAGCATAAAATACTCTTCCTACAACACAAATGTATTGTTTGATGTTATAAAATGTGGAAAAAAATATAACAGATATATAATACAATATACAACAGCTTGTTCCAGTCCTCAAATCTGATTGGACGAGAGACGTTCCATGAGCACTGATGGTCTGACACCATCAGCACTCTGACGGTTCACTGTGTGTGTATCACTCCGCTTGTGTTCGTGCCATTCTAAGCTAAAGTGTAAGAGCAGTGCAGATCTGTTAAGAGCTATGGGTTGTCTTATTATTTTTTTTGACATTGACAAATATTTTAGCCAGCAGGTGGTGGCAAAAGATCATTTTTGTGTGTAATATGAGCCAGTTAGGTGACGTGAATTCATTCTGTTAGTCATTGTTTACATAGGACTGCACTCCGTGATCACTCCTCTTATTACTACATTACTAAAGCTAGGAAATAGCATTAAACGGCTTTAAATGAACAACTTCAGCATTAAGGCTCATCACAGCTGAGAGCGGAAATGGCGGAGGACATTGTGATTTCTATAGGGAGTGACTCTTGCGCACCAGATACCGTGAAATAGAGAGGAATATTGAAAGGCTATTTACCACTGAGAAAGCTGATCTTCAGAAAGCTGACAATATCTCTGCTTAGGTGTGGCAACATGATCTGTCTATCTCTCTCTCTCTCTCTCTCTCTCTCTCTATCTCTCTCTCACACACACACACACACACATCCATCCATCCTTGTTTATCCAATGACTTTTTCGAAACAGCACAAGCCGTGATACTATTTTTTTAATTACTAACAAAGGCTTGGATTCATCATTTGTTTTGAACCAGCAATGGCAGATTCTGATCGGTTGCGTAAGGAAGTAGGTCCATGCACAAATGCGTTTTTATGACCATACTCAGTTTTTCCTAATTTTTTAAAAATGTGCATAAATATCTGACATACACTACACCAATGCACTTAAGATGAGAGGCCACAATTACACAGTTTTATAATCTGGATTTACACATTGGGGATCCTTTGACATGAAGCATGTGTTCTCCAGGGTCGTCATGCGACACAGGATGAAGTGACGGCGAGCGCGTATCAGGCGGTGAATTTGGATAACAAATATAATGGAGCCCCCACACAGGTCAGAGTGGTCATGGGAAAAGAGCCCAGACACTTCCTGGCGATGTTTAAAGGCAGACTCATCATCTATGAGGTGATGCTCTTTTCATTCTCATTCTTTCAAAGTACTACTAGAATACATCCCTTAAAACTATAACCAAAATGATTTACTTAATTTATTTACCCCTTCACCATTTCAAGTAATGTAATATATTTTTATGGATAACTTTTGTATATAAGACCTGGGTAAAAGTGTTATATGGATATTATATTAATTTTAATTAAATAAATTTAATTTAATGAATTCCCTGCAGTTTCCTCTAGAACCCCTTGGTGTTTGAAAACCCCTAGTAGAGAAACCCTGCCTCATTATATGATTAACCTTATGACTTAATATGACTTCATTTTGCCCTCTTTGGAGCATTATATACGATATTATATACAAGACATTTTAATATTCTTTAAAATAAAATATAAAATGATCTATTTTTAAGAATATTTATATAATAAAATTATATTATATTATATTATATAGAACTATATTATATAAATATGATACACATACATTGTATAATTGAATATAATATAATGTAATTATTTAGTCTAGTTATATTTATCCAACATACCCTATTCATTAATAATATATTTATTTATTTATTTTTTCTAATTGTGTATGTCTTGTTGTATTGTTTGTGCACTGGATGTTTCTGTCACTAAGACAAATTCCATGTATGTGTAAGCATACTTGGCAATAAAGCTCATTCTGATTCTGATATTTAACAAACTGTAATAATATTAAAATAAAATATATAATTTTATAAAATTATATAAAGACAATTTTAATGATTTATATTCAAAAAAAAATTTAGAGGTAATGCTAATAATAATTGAGCAGTATATGAGATATTTAAGCCTTTTAAAATATTTTTTAAATAAAACATAAAAATAAAACTATATTTAATCATATTTATATTATAATAATATAATAGAGTACAGTATCTATATAATATGTATATAATATATTTATTATTAATTATATTAATAATAAATATATAATATTAATTTTAATATAATAATGTATCATATTTAATACACTAATAATATTTTAAAATGAAATATGAGTTTAAATAATTATGTAAAGTTATTTGGAATGATTGACCTTTTTAAAAAGTGGTAATGCTAATAATAACTTAGCAGTATATGAGATATTTGAGCCTTTTTAAATATTTTTATAACTAAAATATAAAACTATATTTAATAATATTTATTTCATATAATAATAGAGTACAGTATCTATATAATATGTATATAACATGTGTATTATGAATTATATTAATAATAAATATATAATATTCATTATAATATAAAAATTTATAATATTTAATATACTATTATAATATTTTTTAAATTGAATGTGATTTTATATAATCATATAAACTATTTTAATGATTGTTCTTGTTAAAAAGAGGAAATGCTGGTAATTTATGAATAAAACTAATAATGAATAGAATTATCAAACATAGTTACAGAGTGTAAAGATTTAGAATTATAATAGTATAGTTAATGTGCATTTAAATAATTGTCATGATTCAACTATAATTAAAATTACATATTTTAATATATATTCATGATGAATATTTTATTATGTTCATCATCAATTAATTTCTACCACATATATGGTTATTTCAGAAACAGAAAAGCTTTCCTTCTCATCATTTTTGCACTCTTGTCAGACTGACATTACATGAATGCTTTCTCAGGGTGGCACAGGGAGAGCAGGCGTGGTGAACTCTAACCCTGGTGCCAGACTCTTCCAGGTCAGAGGGTCAAATGAGATGAACACAAAGGCAACAGAGGTGCCTGCCCGAGCCTCCTCTCTAAACACCAATGATGTCTTTCTGCTCAAAACTGATCAGAATTTCTGCCTGTGGTATGGCAAGGCAAGTCTTTTTCAAAGATTGAGTGAATTTCAGGGTAAACTGTAAACTGTGCTGTAATTGAAAAAACAGTGAATAACTAAATTCTCCATTTTGTCAAATATGTACACTGGGCTTCAGAGTCCTTGTATATAAGGGAGACCAGGGTTAGTTGTTACACTTTTTACTCTGGGGAATGTTTCTCAGCGTAGGTGAACTTTTGAAAGCCGAATTCTGTATAAGCATATCCCTCAAAGTCTTGACTACAAAATTTTTTTTTCAAAATTTTTGCCCAAGAAAAACTTACATTAACCTTTTGTGACCATTAACTGTAAGTTGGGAACCTGCCAGTAAATAGCCCATTATACCCGTAGGTACTTTATTTGTTAGATAAATTTTAACAGTAAAGCAATTATGAAATAACAGAAACGTACAAGGTAACAAAATATAGCAAACCATTGTTTCAAACCAATTAATACATTTTATTAAAATACATTATTTAAAACAAATGCAAAACTTGTCATTGTAAAAAGTGACAAAATGCCCCAACCCAACATTTATGGAAAATAACTTTGGCCAAAACACAATTTAACCTTTTAGGTTCAAATCTACAGTACATTTATGATATAGTTGACCTTGCTTATGTTGCCTTAATGCATGCCATGTGGTTTGATTTTGCCCACTTCTTTACCTAAGTAAATTGCATATTACATTTTGTTTTATTATGTTTAATAAACTGGAACTTTCATTTTAGAAAACATTTTTGAAAAATATTCTTAAATATTGTACTTCCCTTTGACACAGCTAGCCCCTGTCTCTCCAATACTTCATTCCTTTCTGTCTATTGCACTCAGAATTGTACGTTTATACTGTATTGTGTCATGTGAAACATAACCCCTCTCTCTCTTTGGAACTAATGTGTGCATTTGTGTGTTTCTCACAGGGTTGCAGTGGAGATGAGAGGGAGATGGGGAAAGTCGTAGCTGATTTGCTTTCTGAGCAGGACAAGCAGATTGTGATGGAAGGGCAGGAACCTGCTCACTTCTGGGTGGCTTTAGGAGGAAAAGCTCCATACGCCAGTGACAAGAGGTACAGCCACAGATATAGCCCAGTATCAGCTCAAACTTTAACTAGAGTTCATATGATCTTTTGGTCTTTTCCACTGACTTCTTTTTCATCTCCACAGACTAGAGACAGAGAACCATGCTCACGCTCCACTTCTGTTTGAATGCTCCAATCAGACGGGCCGATTCCGCATGACAGAAGTGGCTGAATTCACACAGGACGATCTGGATGAGGATGATGTCATGTTGCTTGACACCTGGGAGGAGGTGGGTTGTGTGAGGCCATGCTGTCTGCATTTTTGCATGTGGACATGGAGAACTGAATGTGTTTTTCTAGGTTGTGCAACATTTGGAGAGAAAAATAATATCAAGCAACAACTTCTTCATGCCCTCAGATTTTCTTTTGGATTGGCAACTCAGCCAACCAGTACGAGACTCAGGAGGCAAGCAGCAGTGCAGTGGAGTATCTTAAAACCCACCCAGCAGGACGGGATCCTGGGACACCGATCATCTCTGTTAAACAGGGCTATGAGCCACCCACATTCACTGGCTGGTTCAATGCTTGGGATCCTCATAAGTGGAGTGTGAGTTGAACAAGTTGAAATAGTCCACCAGGGGGCAGTAATGAAATACGTAAATTCACTAACCCACTAACAAAATCTTTTGTTGAATCTTTTCTAATAATTCTACCATAACACAAGATGACAATTGACCCCAATTTCACTTTCTTAATGTACGTTCTTGGTTCTATTGTGCACGATTCTTCACAACACGTTTTTTCTATGACAAAAATGTGTATCTTTGAAATCTTACATCAAAAGTTAATGACTTGCTACACCACTGACATGCAGGTGGGGAAAATAATGTTTACCAATTGCCAAATAGCTAATTAGAGGCTACTGTTGTAGGTAATGCTGTCTTTCTAAAATATTGTCAATAGTAAAAGGGATGGTTCAGCCAAAAATTAAAGTTATGTCAACCTTTACTCACCCTCATGTTGTTGCAAACCCCAATTATTTTCTTTATTCCGCCAAACACAAAGGGAGATGTTATGCAGAATGACAGCCTCAGTCACCATTATTACATTATATGAAGAAAAAAAAGAAGATGCAATAAAAGTGAATGGTGACTTTTTGTGTCACCATTCTGTGTTCAGTGTTAAAAAGAAAGTAATTTGGGTTTAGAACAACATGACGGTAAGTAAAGGGTGATCTATCCCTTTAAGGCAAACGTTTAATGGCAGTTAACTTTAATGTAATAAAAGTAAACGCAGTGTTAGCAAATAACTATAGATTTAAAATAAAATGTGGTTCCATTGGTAAACTTCAAGATGCTCATGTCTTGGTCACCAGTTCCCAGCAGGTCAAATAAAATGTTCTTATTCCATGAACAGAATTTTCATCAGCCTGGCTCAGTTGGAATGCCCACTTTTCACATTCCAATAAATTCATGATTCCGTCCTACATTTTTTCTCATTATTCTGTTTCGAATACCTCACATTATGGAAGTAGAATGGGTTGGGAAGGCCATTCGATGTTGACTTATACTTTTTCCCCCATCACACCAGGGATACAATGAATGAATGTACAAAGAGCGACACACACACAAGAGACATGTGATTTTTCAGTTTAGTTAAACACTTTTTAAACTCTACGTTACAGGGAGGCCTTTCATATGAGGAGATGAAAAGTAACCTGGGTGATGTTTCACAAATCACCGTGGTAAACGCTTTCCCCATACTGATTACATGCTTGTCTTTCTGATATTAAAGGTGCTGTAAGCGATTTTAGCATTCTGAAGCTTTCATGCGACTGAGCCTTTGAATTAGCCACGCCCCTCATTCCAAAACCCCGCCCTCCAAAAATAATTTAAGACAAAAACCGAATAAAAGAGCAGCATTGTTTGTTCCTGTGGCTGTCAAATTCAACAGTGACACAATGGAGCCTGTCGCCTTCAACTGACAAACATTATGAATTATAGTCTCATTGATCCGCTTCAGATGAGAACAAGCAAAATAATTGATAGGTGAAAAGCGTCATTGTCTGCGGACACATTTTTGTTTGCTGTTTACAAAGTGTACAGCTGTCACAGAGACCGGTGAGATATCCCAGAACACTTATTTCGTTAATATCTTTAAGGGAGTAGGAACATTTTTGCATACCTTTCCATGAAAAAATCGCTTATAACACCTTTAACAGATGCATTTTATCCATCTTATTTAATCACATTTTTAATCATTGCTAATGACTTGATCAGATATTGATATAATCAACACGTCTATATAGTATGTACATTTCAGCAGAACTATACATGATGGCAATCTCATTCCATGTAGAATATTATCAACAAAGACCCAAATAAGAAGACAGACAGAGGTGTGGGGAGCTACAGTGCTCCTGGAGGCCCAGGAAATATAAAGTCCCAAAATCAGCAGATGCTCTCTTCCAGCACACATATAAACCAGTCTCCCAGCAAAGGAAAGCCTTCTGGGATGCAGAGTTCTGAGCAGCCGGTTAAAACACCTAATATGTTGCCTTCCGGAGTGGATCCTGGCAAACGAGAGGTGGGTACTGGGATCTGTACAGACTTCACTGCAATCAGTTTTTTTGTTTGTTTTCCTGTAACAATACTTTAAACTTCCCTAAAACTGGTATACTTACTTGAGAAAATAATTGTGTAAAATAATAGAACTTATTTTCAGAGAATATACAGCTCTGGAAATAATTAAGAGACCACTCTGTGTATGGCAGCCATTCCACTCCATTGTCTGTTGAATTCCTGCTTGAATTTTTGCACTAGGAGTGGCATAAAGTCACCCAACAGCAATGTGAAGGACTGGTAGAAAGCATGCAAAGACAAATGAAAGCTGTGATTGGAAATCAGGGTTATTCCACTAAATACTGATTTCTGAACTCTTCCTAAGTTAAAATATGAGTAATTGTGTTGCTTAAAAATGAATATGAACTTGTTTTCTTTGCATTATTTGAGGTCTGAAAACACTCAGTTGTCATTTTCTGAAAATAAATGCTCTAAATGACAATATTTTTATTTGGAATTTGGGAGAAATGTTGTCAGTACTTTATAGAATAAAACAAAAATGTTCATTTTATTCAAACACATACCTATAAACAGTAAATCCAGAGAAACTGAACATTTGGAGTGGCCTCTTAATTTTTTCCAGAGCTGTATATTGGTTTTGGTTTATTTTTCTAATTGGCAAATAGTTTTTCGTTTGAAGCATAACTAAACTGGTAACACTTTACAATAAGGTTACATTTGTTAACATTAGTTAATACTAGTTAGCATAAATTAACAAACTATTTATAATAGTTATAACTAACTATTAATCTTAGTTAATGTTAATTTCAACATAGTAATACATTTTTAAAATCCAAAGATGTATATGTTAACATTAGTTAACGCTATGACTAACATGAACTAACAATGAAAATGTTATTTGTATTAACTAACGTTAAGAAAGAACGCTGTAAAAAACGTATTGTTCAATGTTAGTTCGTGATACAGAATACATTAATGAATGGGACTTCATTGTAAAATGTTACCACAAAACTTTGTTAGATTTGAACATTCACTATGTAATTTACAAGGAACAAACTGCAAACTTTTTGACTGTAATTCAATATATATTTGTAATCAAGTCTTGTCATCTTACACAATTTATGGAAAACAAGGCAAAATACTTATTAAGAATTGTATTTTTTGCTATTTTTAGTATTAACAGTTTACTATAGAGTGAATGAAAGGACATGACATGTTGATATTTAAAGAATGGAAGAAACCTGAACTGCACCCAAAACTGCATACTGTCACAATATGTACTGTATTTGATGCAGGGTGCACTTATCTGCCGGCAAAACAGTATGTTCTTTTAGGTATGCTTGCGAGTAGTACGCATAGATTTCAGACATATTTCATCTGGGGACATTGGCATCATCTCGTGATCTGAATATATGACATAATAACAACAACAACTGCTAAAACTAGGCTACTTGCTTTGGTTTTGTTAAACAAGCATCATTCAATCTCGGTATATATAGGACTTACAGTTGAGAAGAGGCATCCACTGCTGACATTCCTTTAAATCCAGCGACATCCCTCAGCTCCCAAGGGATTATGAGATTGTAAAATTTCCAGTCGATTCGCATTTAAATATCTCGCTGAAAATAGTAGATCATCCGGGTATATCTCACTTACTGCTTCATGAATACTGTGACCATTGGCATACTGTTTTTGGCATACTATTTATTAGAGAAGTATGGATATTCAGATGCAGCAATAGCATGTGACAAACTATTGACCTGATTTAAGTTCAGTCCCTATTGTACAAAGCTCATCGTGTTTACAAAATATATTTTCTAACATTATCATATGGAGGGTCTGGTTAGATCAGCGATTATTGACACTGACTACCACCCCTGGAGTCGTGAGTTTGAATCCAGGGCATGCTGAGTGACTTCAGCCAGGTCTCCTAAGCAACCAAATTGGCCCAGTTGCTAGGGAGGGTAGAGTCACATGGGGTAACATCCTTGTGGTCCCGATTAGTGGTTCTCGCTCTCAATGGGGCGCATGGTAAGTTGTGCATGGATGGCGGAGAGTAGAATGAGCCTTCATATTCATAGTCGTGCACAACAAGCCACGTGATAAAATGTGCAGATTGATGGTCTCAGAAATAGAGGCAACTGAAACTTGTCCTCCACCACCCGGATTGAGGTGAGTAACAGCACCACCACCAGGACCTACTAAGTAGTGCGAATTGGGCATTCCAAATTGGGAGAAAAGGGGATAGAAATAAATAAATAAATATGATTACCATATAGGTTGTCTCTACTTGATTAAACTATTTTCTGCCCACACTGTCTTTTATTTTAGGACTGTTTGAATGACACTGAATTTGAGAATCTTCTTGGCTGCACCCGGGCCGATTTCCAACGACTGCCTAAATGGCGTCAGAACGACCTTAAAAAGAAGGCTGGACTATTTTGAGAGTGGTTTTACTGCACTGAGCTGACAAAATCTGATCTTCAAACCCGATTTATGTATTCTACAAGTTGTGTGAGAGACTGTCACTAACAGTATCAGTGAAGTCTTGATTGGCATAGGCTTTGCACTGTAATAGATTCATTTATTCATCAAAGAAATTTCTACAAACTTTAAAAGCTAACATTTAAATAAAATTATGCCCTAATAGAAATGCTTTGTAAATGTCTTCATGTTAAAATATATACCCTTTGGGACAAAACTTTTGACAACACTCCTCTAACGAAAATGCCTCTATTTTGCTTTTTTTTTTATTACAAATGATATTATTAGCATAACAATTTACTGTTGCTGAGCGAGATGGCATGGATTCCACGAGTTTGTGCAAAACCCGATGATCCATGTTACCTCAGCATGATTTGAGAGAGTTGCAAAGAGAATCTTGTGTACTTCAATGGAAATTAGAAGATCTGATGTAGAGCAAATTTGCATATAATTTATTTTGTCATAAATTTCTTTGTTTTAAAATGTTCAAAATCTTTAAACTTTCTTATTATTTCCAGGTTTAAATTAAATTTTAAATCCCAGATTTCCAGACTCCCAGTAGTCTCAGACATTTGGGCCATACTATGTTTTTAAAACACAGAAATGATCAATTCTGTCAAATTGATTAAAACATATTTAACTCCTGTTTAGTATACTAATAAAACACAATGCTTATAAATTGTTCTGAGATGTTTTATTTCGTTTTCACGAACAAAAGAGTGTCACATAATTTTTGAGTTTTCAGAAAAACATTTTCTTTCTTCTTATGAAAATGTAAGAACAGGACTTAATATAACAGACTTTATTATGGCGTACTATCACATGTTAAGTAACATGGTGTAACAACTTTCCATCCTAAGGCACATTAAATAAATTAAGGATTATAGAAATATTTCTAGAGAAGAGAATTCATAAACCGCAACAATTCCTTACACCAACAATGAATACAAAAGACCTATAAAATAAAATACCTTAACACAAATATTAAGCACAGATATGTAAGTTAATTTATCTTTTCAATCTATGATATACACATGTGTAGTGCAATTCTCATACTGCTCTGAAAAAGAAATGGCACTTTCTGATGGTGACTGAAAATATTGATCCATATTGAGCCTAACATACAGAAAATAAAAAAGGTAACCGGATAGCACAGTAGTGTTTTATTGTATCCTGGGTTTACAAAAAGAGCAGGTAGTAGTATTAAAAATAAAGCATTTTCCTACATGAGTCAGGTTTGTAAACAGTTTGCAGCTTCTCATAATGCATATAAAGTCATTTTAAAGTCACTGATGGGGACTAACACATATAATCACATTAACATTTATCACACAGTAGTGAACAAACTGATTACAATTCAACACATCTTACACATTCAACACTAAACACAGGAATGCTTGTGTTAAGATTAAATCTCCACTTTAAATATGTACATTTAAATAAAATATAATTGTAACTAAAATTAAGGCTTGAAGGCAATGTTTGGGCAAGCTCACAATTCATTAAGACATTCTCTGTTATATAAACTGTTAAATGATATTAATGAAAAAAAGGCACAAGTGTAATATGTATATATATATATATATATATATATATATATATATATATATATATATATATATATATATATGTATTTTGTTTTAAGGAAACAGTGTTAGGTCCCACCTTTAACACTAAATAAATATGTTTAATAATTGTTTACAACTTTAATGCTTCCAAATTGTTAATTGCCAAAAACTGCACAATTAATGTGCTACTGATTTAGACAGGAGAGTCACTAAAGCTTCACCAAACACATTACAACTTTTTGTGCAATAACTTGACCTGCACTGAATCTGCACACATTTCTGATGTTTTCTGCAGTGATTGTGGAGTTTAATATGTTATATGTTATATGGATCTGATTCTGAAAGTACTACTCTCTGTTATTGGTAGCCCGAAAGCATTGTCAACTTTGCCAACTATATTCAAATTTGACCATTTATTTAAATCGAATTTATTCAAATGTTTTCAAAGTAGTATTTAAAGGGGTAAAGTGAATAAACAAACGTGCAAGGGGAGTTCTGAGAAAGAAGGCAATTGACTTGTGTGAAAATATATGGGGCTGTTGCCTAAAGGTCTCCAGGCCTAACATTTTTTTTGTCATATGATAGTCCTATGTGTTTGTAACTACATGAGGATGAATTTATAGCTACATTTCCACCATCGGGCTGAACTGTTCTGAGCACATAACGATTAAAGTAGCATTTCCACTTGAGCAAGTTTCAGCATGGCAAGATTATAAACCATTTTTGGCCCGGAATTCTCGCCATGGCTAGCTAACCGTACTCAACCGTTCTCAACCATGCTGGTGGAACGGCTTTAGTATGTGGCGACTCGTTTAGTGTGTCATCATGGTTTTATTATGATGGTTTTAACTAGTACTGTAGCCTACATTTAATTTTCTAAACAAATTTTACATCAAGGAATGAGATTACTAGCTCATTTAAACTAAAAATACAGTAATATATCCTCATATACTATTTTATATATAATACTTTTGTCAATAAATATCATTTTAGCTAGTCTGGGAACATTTCACTTTCTGCATGTATGTGTCCGGTGTCAAAAACAATCTCTCAGCAAATGGTGGTAAACCTCTTGCCTTTTTCTCTCTACTTTCCTTTTTTGTGGAATTTCTGTGTCTTTGCTGTTTGTTAGCAGAGTAAAACCAGGGAAAAAAGAAGTATAATATACGGATTATGCACTTATCTTCCATAGCGCACTCGCTCCAATGTTTACCTCTAACACTATTGCAAACAGCCGGATCTGTTGCGTACATTCTCCACATTTCACCACACCACAGTGGAAAAGGAAACCGTCACTGCGCTAGCTGGCATGGAACGGTACGGTTTTGTGATGATAACTGTTTGGCCCGATGATGGGAAAAGAATTTATGCAAGGCACATCTGAAAAGCAAGTCCAAATCTTGGAGAGATGTTTGCTAGAATGTGTTAGCAGGTGAGAATTTTGTTCAGTGACCTTCACACTTTGGCATTGAGATGAATGAGGGGAATGTTGTAGTATATTAAGCATCAAGAACCATGATGTGTACAAACAGTCCAGCTGAAGGAATGGCATCACCACTCTTTGTGAGCAGAGGTACATGACGGTATCCTGTAGACAGTGGAATGTTACAAAAATGAATAAATTAACTGTCACATATAAGACATTTCATTTATTAGAGCTGAGAACGGCTGTTTTATCACTGATTTATTATTTTATTTTTACGTTTTTGGCTGAATATGAGTAAATATTATGTAAAATAAATATTTATTCAGCAATTTTTTGTGCATATGTCATTAAAATATGTTATAATTTATATCTGCATTATATTGGCCTTCGGCAGCCAATTACGGTGCCCCTTAGAGGACAGTGTGGGAAAGGATTTTCTGATATGGTTTCGTGCTCCCTCGCAATAAGTTCTGCGTTCCCTCACAATATTTTGCATTCCCTTGCAATAAGTTTTGCCTGCCCTTGCAATAGTTTGTGATTTCTCCCAATAATTTTGGGTTCCCTTGCAATAGTTTGTGTTTCCTGGCACTAAGTTTTGCATTCGCGTTCCCTCACAATAGTTTGCGTTCCCTTGCAATACATTTTGCCTTCTCTCGCAATAGTTTGCATTTTCTCGTAATATGTTTTATGTTTCCTCGCAATAGTTTGCGTTTTCTCGCAATATGTTTTATGTTTCCTCGCAATAGTTTGTGTTTTCTCGCAATATGTTTTATGTTTCCTCACAATAGTTTGCGTTTCCTGGCACAAACTTTTGCGTTCTCTCGCAAAAAGTTTTGCATTACCTTGCAATATTTTGAGTTCTCTTTCAATAAGTTTTGAGTTCCCTCACAATATTTTGAGTTCTCTTGCAATAAGTTTTGAGTTCCCTCGCAATATTTTGAGTTCTCTTTCAATAAGTTTTGAGTTCCCTCGCAATATTTTGAGTTCTCTTTCAATAAGTTTTGAGTTCCCTCGCAATATTTTGAGTTCTCTTTCAATAAGTTTTGAGTTCCCACGCAATATTTTGAGTTCTCTTTCAATAAGTTTTGAGTTCCCTCGCAATATTTTGAGTTCTCTTTCAATAAGTTTTGAGTTCCCTAGCAATATTTTGAGTTCCCTTTCAATAAGTTTTGAGTTCCCTTGCAATATTTTGAGTTCTCTTTCAATAAGTTTTGAGTTCCCTTGCAATATTTTGAGCTCTCTTTCAATAAGTTTTGAGTTCCCTCGCAATATTTTGAGTTCTCTTTCAATAAGTTTTGAGTTCCCTTGCAATATTTTGAGTTCTCTTTCAATAAGTTTTGAGTTCCTTGCAATATTTTGAGTTCTCTTTCAATAAGTTTTGAGTTCCTCAATACTTTGAGTTCTCTTTTAATAGGTTTTGAGTTCCCTCACAATATTTTGAGCTCTCTTTCAATAAGTTTTGAGTTCCCTCGCAATATTTTGAGTTCTCTTTCAATAAGTTTTGAGTTCCCTTGCAATATTTTGAGTTCTCTTTCAATAAGTTTTGAGTTCCCTTGCAATATTTTGAGTTCTCTTTCAATAAGTTTTGAGTTCCCTTGCAATATTTTGAGTTCTCTTTCAATAAGTTTTGAGTTCCCTTGCAATATTTTGAGTTCTCTTTCAATAAGTTTTGCATTCCCTTGCAATATTTTGAGTTCTCTTTCAATAAGTTTTGCGTTCCCTTGCAATATTTTGAGTTCTCTTTCAATAAGTTTTGCGTTCCCTCGCAATATTTTGAGTTCCCTCGCAATACTTTGAGTTCTCTTTCAATAGGTTTTGAGTTCCCTCACAATATTTTGAGTTCTCTTTCAATAAGTTTTGAGTTCCCTCGCAATATTTTGAGTTCTCTTTCAATAAGTTTTGAGTTCCCTCGCAATATTTTGAGTTCTCTTTCAATAAGTTTTGAGTTCCCTCACAATATTTTGAGTTCTATTTCAATAAGTTTTGAGTTCCCTCGCAATATTTTGAGTTCCTTCGCAATACTTTGAGTTCTCTTTCAATAGGTTTTGAGTTCCCACGCAATATTTTGAGTTCTCTTTCAATAAGTTTTGAGTTCCCTCACAATATTTTGAGTTCTCTTTCAATAAGTTTTGAGTTCCCTCACAATATTTTGAGTTCTCTTTCAATAAGTTTTGAGTTCCCTCACAATATTTTGAGTTCTCTTTCAATAAGTTTTGAGTTCCCTCACAATATTTTGAGTTCCCTTGCAATAATTTTTGCGTTCTCTTGCAATAATTTGCATTTCCTGGCACTAAGCTTTGCCTGCCCTTGCAATAGTTTGCATTCCCTCACAAAACGTTTAGCATTTCTGCACAATACGTTTTGAGTTCTCTCACAATAGTTTGCGTTCCCTTGCAATAAGTTTTGCGTGCGCTCGCAACAAGTTGTGTGTTCCCTCACACTAAGTTTTGCATTCCCTTGCAATAGTTTTGCGTTCCCTTGCAATAGTTTGCATTTCCTCGCAATCAGTTGTGCATTCCCTTGCCATAAATGTTGCATTCCCTCACAATAAATGTACCATATTTTTTTTTACTTTTACTACAAATAGCATAATTTAACTATGGTTTTTACTAAAGTAATATTGTAAACTATAATCATAGTTTTTGGCAGAATCATGATTTTACTATAGTAATTCTGTAGTAACCATGACTGTTCTAGAGTAACCATGTTTTATTATCTGTTTTTTTGGTGGAAACCATGGTTTTAATACAGTATTCTGTAGCCATATAGTAATCATGGTTTTACTATAGATTAAACATTGTTAATCTTGTGGTTTTTATGTCTACAAATATTAAGGTTAGGATATGGTTACTGTAGTAATATCTTGGTAAATTTATTGTGAGGGAACACAAAACTTATTGCGAGGGAACGCAAACTATTGCAAGGGAACTATTACAAGCAGAAGCAAAACTATGTATTTAAAAAATAATACTTCCCACCCTGTCCTCTAAGGGGCTCTGTACTCTCCAGATATTGCCATTGAGCATTTGCAAAACCCATATTGGTTGACCAATAAATTGAACTTTTCTCACTTTTTGCTTTCACTCACTCACCGTTCTGCATGCTGGTGAGGGGTACAGTGTATTGGCCAATAAAGTCATTAAAGGAAGCAGCATCAAAATCCTCCACCAAAAACCGTACCAAAGCCAGTTCTGGCACATGAACAATGAATTTAAAGTTTGTATTCCACTTAGGATTGAAACCTATCCACAATGAGGAACAAAACATTTGATTGACATATTTCCAGAAGATAGGGTCAAAAACTATTTTCAAATACCTTGCAAATGAATTGAGAGTGAACAAATAAAAATCCTTTAGTCACTTGCCGTTGTTGTCAATATGATGTGTTTGCTTGGTGTCATTATCAGCTGGTACACCACAGATCTCAACCCGCACTTGAGGGTCCACAATGGACTTAGGCTTGTCCTTATTGAGTTTAGGCAGCTGCTGGGCTGAGATGATCTGCAAAGATGTGACAGGTGAGTGACCACTATTTTTGACAGTTATTTAATGGGGGTTTAATCTTCTGTGAAAAAACAAATAAAATGTTGGGCAGAATCAGTCACCATTCACTTTCATTATATGGAAAAAAAGATAAAATGAAAGTGAATGGTGACTGAGACTAATACATGACTGTAACAAAGTTCACCAGATGGGCAAGGTGGAAGCTGGGACTGGCTTGACAAACATGTAAGACACTACATTAAACATTACAACATAGCTGCTTTTCAGCAGCTCCAACACATATTGCTTTTCAGCATAACACTGACATGCAGAAAGACAACGTTGTGCATCTCTCTCTTTCCTCTGCCTCTGTCTCATCTCCTCAAATACTTTCGCTGCCCCTCACTGGAATGCGAGGCCACACAGGTGGACCTCATTCACCAATTATCTTCCTTGTATCACTTTGCCCAGATGCCGCTCGGCCCCGCCCTATTTGTTACAACGGCCTAACATCTCCCTTTGTATTTGGAACAATATAAGGGTGAGTGAATGATGACAGCATCTTAATTTTAGGGCAAACTATCACTTCAAGATGCAATTTTAGAAGCTTATAATATAGGCATACAGAACCTAGGCTTGCATGTACTGTATTGTGTCATATGTAATGCTCACCATGATGTGCACAGTCTTCCTTTGCAGCCAAGGGCCTACACTGAGGTTTTTAGGGTCAAATTGGGAGGCCGGGTCTCTCTGGAACTTTGGCTTCAGTACATAGCCACACCTGGCATTTGGTAAGAAGCGGCCCTGGTTTAGATCCATCTCCTTACAGTGAGTCTGGAAGTTTAGAGCCACTGTGGACCAATATAATGGATAAAAACAGATTAAGTAGTGTACGGTGGCATGGGTAGATCATAAACAGATTGGTTCTGAACCGTCTCAGTCTTATATTGTGTTAGTTTGAAAAACTTTGTACCTATTTGGCAGCCAGCATTCCACAATGGCACAGGGTTGTAGTTGGACGAATCGGTTCTAGATCCAGCTGGGTAGATTCTACTTAGCTTATCCATGTTGTGATGAATATATGCCATACCTTCACCATGGGAGAGAAAGAAAGAATTTAACGTTAGAGGATATTTAGCTAAATTAAGCCAATTTTTTAATTAATGCCTTCAAGCTAAATATAAAATCATGTATGCTCATAATCATTACATCTATTGGGCATACAGTACTTAAAATCTAGAGTGACCGCCCCTTTATTCTGAACTCTGTACCAGGATTGGTAAAGCCTGAACAGCACAACTTGTTTTTCACTACAGACAAAGCAGCAACAAAACAAAACTAACCAATAAAATGAATTACCTGAGTTTTCTGCCAGGTTCATAGCTTTGCTCTCCTTAAAGGAAGCCATCTCATAAAAGGCCTGGTTATCTCTTGAGTGCTCAAAGCCACTGAAATGGACACTTTTGCAGTAGATGACCAGATCTGACAGCTCCTTGGCTAGCTTTATCTTTTTTGACTTTTACAATGTAATAAAAACATACTTTAATTACAATGATGCGCAACATAAATTGACTTCATACAGACAATTACAAAGGGATGCCAAATGTGCAAAACTATATTCAAAACTTCTGATTTGAATCAGAATTTTGTGGGAATGTTTGGGACAGCTGAGCGTGCTGATTTGAACTCAACCTTATCTCTTAGCTTTGTGTATGCAAATATACTCAAAGGCCTTACTTACACAGCAAGTGTTTTGAGGAATGGGTTTTCCTTTGTGTGACATTATTACCGTCTGTTACTAAATCAAAATGTACTCAATGTTTACAAGCTTTGAAGCCATCTACACTCACTGAGCACTTTATTAGCAACATTATGGCCCTAATAAAGTGCCTGACGTGGTCTGCTGCTGTTGTAGCCCATCTGCCTCAAGTTTCAATGTGTTGTGTATTCTGAAATTCTATTCTGCTTACTACAACTGTACAGAGCGGTTATCTGAGTTACCATAGCCTTTCTGTCAGCTCAAACCAGTCTGGTCATTCTCCGTTAACCTCTCTCATCAACAAGGCATTTCTGTCCGCAGAGCTGCCGCTCACTGGATGTTTTTTGTTTTTGGCACCATTCTGAGTAAAATCTAGAGACTGTTGTGTGTGAAATTTCTAGGAGATCAGCAGTTACAGAAATATAACCAGCCATTCTGGCACCAACAATAATGCCACTGTTGAAATCACTGAGATGACATTTTTTTCCCATTCTGTTGGTTGATGTGAACATTAACTGAAGCTCTTGACCCGTATCTGCGTGATTTTATGCACTGTACTGCTGCCACATGATTGAATGATTAGATAATCGCATGAATAAGTAAGGATTACAGGTGCTCCTATTAATGTGCTCAATGAGTGTATAAGTTTACAAAATGATCTTTTAGCAGATATAAGCATTTACAATTGACAGTCGTTCTCTACTGGAAGTGTAGACCAAAAATACTGATTGATATGCAACCTTGATATGTCCTGCTATAACTTCCAATATTACTTTTCAATAGGTAACATGTCAACTGAGGTGGGGTCTTTAAAGACTTCCACTGTATTGATTGTGAGAATTATATGGTAAACTCATGCCAACTCCATACATGCTGATGTTTAGTACGCAGTTTTTGTGTTGTTGGCCGTTGAATGACTGTTGTGTTATTTTAAACACACCTTGCCCATGACCTTCTGTTCATTCTCTTTCAATTCAGCAGCCTCGTCTTCCTCAGAAACACTGTCCACATCCTCTGTAGTGTTGTTGTTGAATGCCGCATCAAGTTTTTTCAAACACTTACCCTTGATCAAGAAACGACCTTTCAATTCCTGTGAACAGAGACATGTATGACACAAATTTTGTATCACATTTTCACTCTTGATGAATACTTTTTTGTAAATAACTACATATATATGTCATAGAATAAGGAAATAGAACTGGCTGTTGCAAACCAAATTAGACATTGTCACATGTTGTAAAATGTACAGTGTTGAATCTACAGTGCCACGGCAAAAGTTGTAAATTCTGAATTGAATAAAGTACCTGTAATATGTAAACAATAAATATACCATGTCTTTTGGTTGCATTGTCATTGCTGGCTGCATGCAAATCCAAACATGTAGCATTACCATCGTAGTCTGATTGACAAACAATAACTCTTGTGTGCCAGATATTTAAATTAATGAGTGAAAAAGACTCACAATTTATTGTTTCGAATCAGTGTAACAAACTTAATGAGCTTCCCTGCAGCAACAACAGAATTCATCAGGAAAAATATTTTTGCTTCTGCCTGAGATTTCTCCCAGTAAAATCAAGCTTTATGAAACTAATTTCCAGTTTATCTAGCCCTAAATTTCATACACGATACAGCAAGAAACACCAATGGAATGAATGGAGTCACACTGAGTCTGCAGATGTTTTTGTGTTTATTGTAGGAGGGAATCTACAGAATGGAATTAATTATGGTCAATTTAGTTAAATGGAGCTGAGAGTATTGCATGGTTGCAGACAGCATTATTCAGATTTGATATTTTATTTAAACTACATTCATTCAAAACTATCTCAAAACCCAATTATGAGGCAAAAGAAAATGAATAAACAAACACAAAAGGGACAGGGGTTATGAAGAACTTAACACATTCATTTTGGCAATTAATAGTCGACGGTTTAACACGCTAAAAAAGTATGCAATTAATGCAGTATCCATTTTTTTCACTTCCTAAAACTTCACTAATATTTTTCAACACTTCCTGTGGCTAAAATTGGCATATGTACATTTCCAGAGAGTACACGCTCGACTGCACATCCTAGCACAGAAACTGATTGTGTGGAGTAGCACACGCTTATTTATTACGCTCGACTCGTGTACGTATGAGAGAATGTATGGAGAATGGAGACTTCACCCGCAAGGGGGAGCCAGGTGTGGGAGCGATGTGGACAAGCAGCGGTATCTCTGTGCGTTGCCCGAAAACACTCACTCACTGTCATCTGAACCAGTGTTAACAGCTCAACAGCAGCCAGAGAAAATAATAGTTTTGAGATTTAAACTTCAGCAAATTAAACTTCAGCATCCAGTTTGTTTTAAATCTGTATGTATAGTGTCTAATAATGCATTGGCAATGTAGACTTAAGTTTGTCTTTCCATTAAATCATGATATGAATCGAATCTGCCATTTGATCCTATATTTAAAAAAGTCCACTGGAAAACGGCAGACGTTTTTGCCCAACTTTTAATTACAGCATACCCACTGATTTAATGGCATGTATACATAGAGTACACAGCATAAATGAGTACACCCCCTCTAAACATAAAGATATAATTCTATTTCTAAATGATTATTATTACAATTTATGTGAAGATGAAAACATTTAAATGTGTTTAACATATACTTAATAGCATAATCTAAATATATGGTTTACTTCAAATAGTGTACAATATTTTAGTAATTAGAAAGTCCTCCATAACTTTTAAATACTGCTCTGACCCTTCTTGACATCAAGTGTACAAGTTCATGACAGATTGCCTCACACATCCTCTTCCACTCCTGGAGGATGACCTCCTTGAGTACTCTGATTAATGGGGAGCCATGCTCGACTTGCATCCCACAGGTGCTTAAATAGGGTTGAGGTTGGGTGACATACTATCTTGTTTATCCATAGGAATGCAGCAGTGGCTTTGGAAAAATGTTAGGGTTGTTGTCATGGTAAAAAAAAAAAAAAGTGCCAGACTTTGTGGTAGGAAGAGAGGGTGGCATCTCCTCTTTTAAGATTTTGAAAAATAAATAAATACAAATCTGCAAGTTCATTATGCCATTAATGAAGTACGATTCCCCCACACCTTCAGCACACCTAAATCCCCATATACGTATGAACTTTACCACCACTGTACACTGTGGGTACCATGCCCTTCACACTGTACTCCTGTGTGACACCATGCATTTTGGATTCCATCAGATCCAAAATCAAAAAATGACTTTGGGCTCATGAGACAAGCTTTTAGATTCTCAAAGGTCTGCACCTTTATCAGTATGGGCCTCGGCAAAAGCTAAACAAGATTTCTTTGCTTTGGGTTCAGCAGTGCCTCCCTGCATGGATGACAACCATGCATTCCACTTCTTTGCAGACTGTGTCTTACTGTGCGAGATGAAACAGTCCCCCCAGTATGGCTTCCAACAGCTTTTGCCAGCTCTGAGGCACATGCTTGGCAATTCTTAGCAAAATCTCTCAACATGAGGTGAAAACTTACAGAGACTGTCTGCCAATAACAGTGATTTGCTAATACTCTTGTAACATTGTTCCCTTTTGTACAATTAAATAATTTTCTTTTTTCATTTACTTGACTATTATCTCCCATGTGGTCCATTTGTGGTCAGCAATGAGTCTGAGAGTGATTCAATGAGACAAGTAAAACTTTTAAACTTTAACAAACAATGTTTATTTGAGAGTGATGGTTCAATAGAATAATCTGCTGATCAATGCCCCTCATCTAGCACCAGAAAATATTTGATTAAGTTTTATATTATAACTTTCAGGAAGGTGTAATCATTTTTGCAACATGGCCTTTTATCATTTTGATAAGAAAGTTTTTTCTTGTTTAGTATTGACATGTTTCATTAGTATCTGACAAACCAGAATTGCTTAAACAATATATTATAAATTAACCAGATGTCTTATTTGAAAAGAGTGTGTACTCATTTATGCTGAGTACTGTATACAGTACTTGAATCAATTATTTATACTTTTAAAAATTGTCTATTTATCTCTATCTGCAAAAATAAATAAATAATCATATTAATGTACATATTTAAATAATTAAAATAAATGATGACTAACCAATTTCTTGCAGTTCTCTGAGACTAAGTATAAAGAAAATATATTTATGATTATATTTTAATGTTTAAATGTACCATTATTAATTAAAGAAATTGGTGCGATTAATTTTCACAGCCCTGGCATTCAAATTTCAGTGAAAAGTTTTTCAGTGAAAGAGTTTTTGTTGAAAGCCATAATGTGACCATGCCGGCAGCCAAATAGAAACTCTAGATGACTTTCACCACATAATATAAAAAGGCACAGAATTACGATTCTTTTCTATTGTCTCTCTGCTTATGTACTGCATAGCGTAAGTTTGTCAGTCCCTAAGGCCATTCAGGGACTCTGCCAGAACTTCTCAGCTAGGAACAAAGCACAGGCTTGGACAGATTGTCTATATGAAACTTAATTTGCAAGTCATTTGAAAGGAAAATATTAAATTATCATGACTTTTAACACAGCAAAACAGATCCAGATGCTTGAATTCCAAACATGCCTGTTGCACAAGCTCATAAACTCTGTTTGAAACTCTTTTATGATTCAGAAGCACCTCCCACCCAACAACCACAAACAAGCATTTCTAAACACTGCCTCTCAAGTCGTGCCTCTCTGATTGAGCTTGCGCTGTCTTGACAGTCACCTTTCAGACTACTTCTTAAATATATTTTGACGGCTTTGTATGAGTTTTGATGTATCAGGAAGTGATAAGTGGTTTAAAATCAAATTCATGTTAAGCAAAACATTTGTCTCTGCACATTACTAGTCGCTCTACTAATAATCACTTCCTCCCTCTTGAACCATGACTTGAAATCATGGATATAGAAGTAAACAGGAAGTGCACAAGGACAACGAGAAAGTCATTTGAGGAAAGTTTAAGGGTGGGGTGATGAGAGCTTTGAGAGAAAATCCGAACCAACCAGTTTGTAGAGTAATGTCAGTGTTATCCAGCAGGTGGCGATATGTAACATCATCTTTAGTATGTGGAGCTGCCAATCATTGGAAAAGCTGTATCAACTTTATCAAGTGTATGTATCAACTTTGTTGGTCCTAACTACATACTAATCAAAACAATAGTATTTCTTGATTCAGATTTTAATTTGTTTTTTTTATTTATTGAAACACCATTACATCAAAACTTAATGTATGTTTTTGTACACATTTCCATCCAGTAAAGTGAGTCAGATGTTAATTCGAATACTGCTCTGAGAGATTCAGCGAGTAATTTGCGGTACTTATTCAAACCGAAGAGTCTTTTTGACCCAGTCATTAAAAGAACCACTGGTTTAATGAGACATTCATCCATGAATCACTATTTACTTTTCATGCTGTAGCCTATTTTTGTTTTTGCTTTTGGTTTATATGAATGATTTTGTGATAGCCAAGATTTTTTTTATCTCATAAAAACTCTAAAGACTAAAAGCTCACAACTCAAGTCAAATTATCCTCTTTTGCTGTAGCGCTGGAGATTCACCAGTGGTGTAGTTCAGGTAACACTGATATGTATTTAAAGCTTTTTTCACTGAGTGCATTTTTGTGATCTGCAATAAAAGGACCACACAAGGATAAAACTAACCTCAGGTCCTGGAAAAGTGCTCGGCATGTGGTTGCCCAAGGGTAGAGTGAGCAGAGCATTACCCAGGATGGAGGTTAGGTGATAGGCCATGACTTTTTGCTGCTCTAGGGTGCAATGGTTCTCAATAGACAAGATCACTGGATACTGTGAGGTCTAGAGTAACAAAGAAGCAAAGAAACTGAGATCTAGGAGGCCCATTTTACTCGAGAACAGATTTTTTTCATTATCCACAGTCAGATCATTTGAGAGTTCAACATAGAACTCTTCATACATATGGAGTTAGTCCACTCACTTTAAAAGCATATTTTTGGATGGCCCTGATGACATCTGAGAAAAGCACTTTGGATGTGAGGGTGTGACCATGGTAGATAACCGGTTCCCCATTTGCACCATCCCAGCAATCCAGCTCCACACAGCGGCAGCCCTTCATCAGTGCTCTAATATACAATCATCATAGTCATCATATTGGTTATGAAAACATTTACAACTTTAATAGAATTAGCTGTTTTAAATATTCATGCACAGGAAACATAGAACTACAACTTCAGGGGCAGCCTAAATTGGGTTCCATTATGAAACAGTGTGAGTGGAGAGTTGATTGAAGTGAACCAAAAACAGATCCAAGTCAGCTTTTAAGCCCAGGGGCAGTGTGAATGCAAAGATAAGATGCTTCTGTTTTTGGTCCACTTAAAGAGGTCTTTACAAGTTTGTTCAATTTAAAGGGATAGATCACCCAAAAATGAATATTCTCTCATCATTTACTCTCATGACTTTCTTTATTCTTCAGCTGAACACAAACAAAGATTTTTAGAAGAATATTTCAGCTCTGCAGGTCTTTTCAATGCAAGTGAATGGTGACCAGACATTTAAAGCTCCAAAAATCTGAATACATGGAATACATTAGAAGACATGGAGTCATATGGATTACTTTTGAGCTGCTTTTATGTGATTTTTGGAGCTTGAAATGTCTGGTCACCATTCACTTGCATTGAAAGGACCTGCAGAGCTAAAATATTCTTTTTTTGTGTTCAGCTGAAGAAAAAGTCACACATCTGGGATGGCACGAGGGTGAGTAAATGAAGAGAGAGTATTCATTTGGATTAACTATGTACTGTATACTGTATAGTGACTTGCTTTAATTCCACCAAGTTAATTTCCCACCCTGATTAAAATGAATGCTTAATTTGCTACAGCATTGCCCTTTAATCCTGCTAAATGCAGACATGTTTATACTTGACATAGGCCTCTGTGCTGCTTGGTCCTTTCAGCTGGTCAGCCATCAGATAAGTGTTATGGGAAGAGGAAATAAAATAATGATTGAGCGGTTGGCGCATGTCTTGGAACAAATCTTTGTGGGCAGGATTAAAGATGCCACCTTCCTCCTGGTTCAGGAATATCAGGAAGCCGTCTTTGGTCATGTGCTTCCTCTGTTTGGCTGGGTAAATTGGAAAATGCTTTATTTATTCAAATGTTTTTAAAAACACATGCAATCATAATTTTGATGCTATACACTACCAGTCAAAAGTCTGGACACATTTGACTGTATTTATGTTTCTTGTGATATTAAAAATAATTTAATCTTGTGCTTAAATGTTTGAAATTAGTTTTTAATTAGTCCGTCTTAAATAATTAGTTTTTGTTTTTTATATTGCCCAGCATATATGGGAACTCATTTAATACTTTTTAAAAAGAGAAAATGCCAAAAGTGTGCAGTGCTGCAATATTGTGGCAATTTTGAAGAGGCTAAAATATAAAATTTGTGGTCACTACATAACTTCAATTTGTGCCATTTCATAGTTTTGAGGACTTGTATTCTAACATGTGAAAAACAGTTATAATGAAGAATGAGTTGATGTTTTCAAACTTTTGACTGGTAGTACATGCAAGATTGAGACATTCAGTTTCTGCTATAATGTAAAAGAAAAATAAACTTTTTGAATTATATTACTGGCCAAAATAAATACATTTTGTTCTTCGGTTTGGTAAAAAAAATATGGATACATTTAAACTCAAAGTTCTTTTAAAGAGATTTCTGATGTGATCTTGTGGTTATTTAAGCCTCATTACCTGTCTCATCCACTTCATATTTGTTGATGAGGTTTAGGGCATAATCCAATGACACAGGCTCCTTCTGCTCATTTTGGAGGAAGCTAAGCAGGTCAGCTGAGCTCATCTGTCCATTAGTGTGATTGTACTTTCCATAGATTATGTCAATTTCTTCACGGTAAGTCAACAAATCGTAAAATTGTTTAATCTCTGCTCCCTCAAGAGTGCCTGAGTTTGACGTGTCACATTTCTGCAAAATTAAACAAGAATGTTTTTTAAAGTGTACAGGCATGAATATGAAGGTGACAGTCTATTTTTAGAACCAATAATATTTTAAAAACCATAGTGACAATTTCAGTTAAGCACATTTTCCACCAAAATTATATTAACCCTTACGTCTTCAGTGACCCCGGACCTCATTCCATCCCTGTACCTCATCCAGTTTTTGGAGTTATGCCCACACCTCTTTTGCATTTCTCAATATTTCTCTTATAAATTGTGTAACACACACATGCACACACAAAATAAAGCCAAAATTACAAATATATATATATATATCGTTTATAATGTCTTAAGTAACAAAAGTGTATATGGTCATTAGAGTCCCTAGGTACATAATAGTATTGTTTATTATATATATATATATATATATATATGCTATTTGTTACTCAAGGTGGTGCTGTTGTTTCAGATATTATCTTGACTTGATTTGACATTGCTATTTGATGAAGAAACAACGTGTAAATAAACTGTAGGATATGACTATTGTCTATGGGTGTATTGTTGAAATTATATAAGTTTATGAATGCAAGTTTAGACACAATAGGTGAAAATAGAAAATACGTACAGTAGGTGTAGTACATGTGTAGCTTTTGTGTATTTTATGTGTTATGTGAAGCTCAATATATTTTTAACAGCCAGTTGCATCTTACAAAATTTCAAAGTGAAAGAAATTAATCCTGTTCTAGATTTGTCCTGATTTGTAGCATTATCTTAATGATATATGAAAAATAAAACATCAAAATGTATAAAAATATATTTTATTCTATAATTTCTAATTGTCTTGAAAATATTTTGAAAATGTTACACTATCTGGGCATTTTGTAGATCAATTTGTGATAGATATAAGTGCCAGGTCTCTAAAGACCTGAATATGTATGTGTTTGGTGAAATTCCCATGCATTTAAGGGTTACATTTTGTATTCATATATCAAGTCTTTCTTTTGATTTTTAAGGTGAATCCAACAAAAAGCAGTAAAGAGCATCTCCTGGTTATATTTTAGAATAAAACAAATAAAAAATATGTCCCAGAGATTTTTTGAGATTTACACTAGAAGCCTTTTAAACATTTTGTTTGACTTGCTATTAGGTGCATCCACTTTGTGATTACAACAAACAAGCGGTACAAGTTAAAAATGAAAACAATAGTTTTACAAAAAAGAATTATTTTTTGCCTCTTACCTTAAATAGATTCTCAGCATATCTGTCATCCACTTCTATATTGATATTCCCAAGAAACTGCTTCAACTCCTTCAAGGACATTTTGTTGTCAGAGTTCTTGTCTGCTTTGCGCATACAGCTGTAGAACCAGCTTTTTATCTAATGTAAGGTATGAACATTAAACTCTGGAAAGATTTATTTATTCCATTTTGAACCAGAGGCTTCTTTAGCTGCTGCAAGCTACAAATATTATATCATAGTGACATCCACTCTATTTTGTTTTCCTTAATTATGACTGTATGTACAAATCTGTTCAGGAAACAACTTTTAGGGAATGGAAGATAAGGATACTGTTCACTATTTTCTTGGCGGGTAAGGTTGCTCATGCGGTTCATGACCTTCTCCAGACTTTTGACCCACTGTTTGGCCTCCTCTTTGGAACTAGCAATCAAGTCAAGGTTCTTGCGTCGATTTTTGAAGATGATGGTGAAGCAGCGGTCCTCCACAGAGGAGTCAGTGTACTTCTGAAACCCCTCAGACTGACGGCCATACCGTACTGATTCAATGTCCTCCAGGTTGACTGTGGATGGGGCAAGACATTTAAAGTATTATTTTAAATATGTTGCTATTTCCGGAGAATAACATAGGATTTATAGACAATTGGAAGATTTTGTTGGGTAGATCTGACCTACTAAAGAGAGACGGACTCCATCAATCCAGGGAAGTTGCCTCTTTCCTCTCTAGTAATTTTTTATTCATAGTCTTAATAGTGATAGTATTTGACTAACAGGGGCCCAGGTCAGGAAGCAGACAAACTGGCTAATCTGAACATCTGCTAGCTGCCTTAAGACATCACACAAGTTACATAAACTACAACACATAGAGACTGTATCACCTTGATATCACAGACTACCAAACACAAACCTTTCACTAAATGATTTAGAAAAAATCTGATTAAGGTAAAACTTGAAATAAGGATAAATATCATATAAAGGTAGGGCTACTAAACGTGAGATCTCTTTCAACCAAAGCACTAATTGTAAATTAAATTATTACAGATCATAGTTTTGATGCACTCTGTTTGACTGAAACCTGTCTTACACCGGATGAATATATTAGTTTAAATGAATCTACTCCACCAGGTTATTGTTATAAATATGAGCCTCGTCTGAAGGGTAGAGGAGGAGGTCTTACTGCAATTTACAGTGAAGTTTTTGGCATTATCCAGAGGAAAGGATATACGTTTAAGTCTTTTGAATTAATAATGCTTAATGTGAAAAAGACAAAGAGATGCACAGAGTGTGTAAAGCTCCATGTGCGGTCCAAGTAAACAGGCAAGGTGCGTACCAGACACAGCAATGACAAGGCTTGGTCTGCCTCATCCCAGGGCAGCGCTTGCAAGTTCAACACTTGATCCCTAAAAGGGGTAGTGGTAATTTGCCAGGGAGGGGCTGTTGCGAGGAGTGTGAGCTCTAAGAACCAAGTCTGGGTTGGCCAGTACGGTGCCAGTAAAATGACTTGTTCTTCGTCCTTTGCAGAGTCTGTGCAAGCAGGCTAACTGGGGGAAATGCATATTTGAGCAGGCCTCGGGGCCAGCTGTGTGCCAATACGTTCGTGCCGAGCAGGGCCTCGGTCAGGGAGTACCATAGCAGGCAGTGGGAGGATTCCTGGAAAGCAAACAGGTATACCTGCGCTTTGCTGAATCGACTCCAAATCAGCTGGATCACCTGGGGGTGGAGTCTCTACTCTCCTCTGAACATCACCTGTCACGACAGCACATCTACTGCGCAACTGAGTTTGCCTGGGATGTGAGTGGCCCGCAACGACTTCAATCGCTGCTGACTCCAAAGGAGGATATGGCGGGCGAGTTGTGACATGCGATGTGAGCATATATGCTACCATCACCATGTTGTCCAACCAGACTATCACGTGCTTGCCCTGGATCAACGGCCGAAACCTCCACAGAGCCAGCAATACCGCCAGCAACTCGAGGCAGTTGATATGCCAACGCAGTCGAGGTCCTGTCCAGGAGCTAGAGGCAGTGTGCCCAGAGGTGTCTGAGCACCAGGTCCCTGTGCGCACACAATAAACCCTGAGAGTGAGCCAGAATCAGCCAGTCATCGAGGTAATTGAGGATGCGGATGGCCACTTCCCTTAGTGGGACAAGGGCTGCCTCTGCAACCTTCGTGAAGACGGACTGACTAACAGACTGAAGGGGAGGACCTTGTACTGGTATGCCTGACCCTCAAAGGTAAACTGAAGAAACAGTCTGTGACGAGGCTAAATCGAGACATGAAGATACACGTCCTTCAGGTCTACTGCCACGAACCAATCTTGATGCATACACATGTCAGAATATGTTTCTGCATCAGCATTTTGAACGGGGGTTTGTAAAGGTCTAAGATTGGCGAACTGAATCACATAGCTGAGTCGGATCATCCTACCAGCGCGTCAGATTGGAGAGCGCTAACCACACCTCCGGACTCTACCCACCATAGGATCGGTCTGCGACGGGAGAGGAGCCTGGGCAAGCATGGCCGTCAGCTCCGCATCGGCCTCTGACTGGGTGATCGAGTCCTCTGTGCCAGGCTGTAAAAGCCTGCTCTCCGATGCTGTGATCAATACCTTGTCTTCTTCTCAAGCCCCAAATGATTCATTAAACTCACCCTGACCCATCCATGAACTCGACCGGTAGAAACGAGCATGCTGTGGAATGGGAGGTCCATGTGGATTCACCCAGCGGAAATGCTTCCATTCTAGCCCCCAAATATCCCCCAGCGCTAGCCGCCACGGCCTTGTGCATGTAAGCAGAAGGACCAGGGCAGGGAGCAGCAGCATTGGCTTTGCCTCTATGAAAGAAAGAAAGCCGCGACAGCAAGGTTGCCATGGTAATGTTCTCGCATTGAGAACATAAACATCCATGAACGATGTCTACGACCCATACACGTGAGACAGTGATCGTGGTCATCAGAAACAGAAAGATAGCGACCGGACCCAGGAACTGCTCATAAATGGAAAGGAATCTTTAAAAAGACACTTTTCGGCAGTGCTTACACTTTTAAAGAAATAAATTATTTTAGTGCGGCTGCCAAAGCGCCTGTGGTAGTTCTCTGCACTTATCTGTGCGAGAAGAGAGAACCCGCTGTAAAATGCGCCATATATCCAACAGCCTAGCTGAATGGAATGCCAGTGGAATTTTAGCTCACACTGATTGGCTGCGAAGATCAAATCTGAATGATTGAATGCAAGCTGGCTCCTTTTATAACCGTATGTCTGGGGGACTGGCATGCAAACTCCACTCACCAATTTTCATTGGCCTTTTCTCAAATATCAGAGGTGATTGGGGCTCCCAAGTTTGACCCCTAGTGTCACTATAATGACACAACATCGAGTGAGTGACAGATAGGGAATCTTTATTTTGCCTAACCATTCCTCATTACGTGAGACACACCCGAGGTCAGTGAGCTAAGAAGTACTTGGGAAAGAATCTTGATTTCACAATTAATAAATCTTGGCAAAGCACTGGTGAATAAATTCAACTCCACCCACAAGGCCACACCAGCCAGTGATAAGGTGTTAACCTCAATGATGTCATTCTCATTATAGGTTATAAAATATGCTTGGAACACATAACTACATATTACAATCCCTCTCTGCATGTGCCTTTTGCCCTTCTGTTGCCCTTAACACACAGATTTATGTAAATATGATACTAAATCATTGTTAGATCTTACTGTTTTTTTTTTAGTAACATACCTTTATTGCTATCCACCAATATGTATTTTGTGTGAACTTAATGTATAGGAAAGTGTACACTATAGTTATGACGTATTATTTAGTTATCAGTTAAACACGTGTACACAGACAAGGGGAGCATGAGATGCTATCCATCTTGCTGCTTTCAGAAAAGACATCTACATATAATTTAAATTTATTCAATTGACAGATGCATTTATTCACATCAACTTACAGTGCCTTCAAGGTTTTTAGCATGTGAGTTCCCTGGGAATCAAAAGTGACCTTAGCATTGTTAGCACCAGGTGAGCTACAGGAACTCTGCAAACAGTTCTGGGTAAAGGGTATGCTTTATGTATTGTTTCATTTCAAAACGATTATAGAGGATTAAAATTAATGAGAAATAGATTTAGATTGACCGTTTGTTATGCAAATAGATTAATAAACTGGAAATGAGACACAGGTGAGATGTCAGAAATCTCTCACAACAATTAATAACAATGGATGGCTTAGTGGGAAAAAAATCAAACCAGGGTTGGGTGACTGGAGCAAAGCAAACACTAGAGAAAGCCACAGCTGTCGATAATTTGCTGTTCAGATGTGAGCAGAGAGGCAAATTTAGGTACGGGCTGCAGTAGGAGAAATATTTGGATAAAACCCAATCTCAAGTAAGCTATTGAAAAGAAGCAGTGTCCAAGACATATTACACTAGCATCAAAAAGAAAACAATCTGCTGGGGAAAATTCAGATTATTCTATTGTTATATTTAGTTGTTGTATTTATCATACATAAACAGTAACTGCAATGTTTAAAGGAGAAAAGAATGACATTTTGACCTATAAACATTTAAGTGTTTGTAACTAAAAATCGTATTGCATTTAATGTGCAGACAAATATAAATCAACAGTGTAGATTGACTTCCTCGAAGAGTAGATCTGCAGCACTTTCAAAACATTTGTATTGTAACATTTGTACTATTTGAACTGACTGATATTACTATTGGCTAAACCAGGATCTGGATCAGGACTTTCTGTTTGACCAAACAATGGAAGAGAGTCTATTTTTGCATGAATTTCTCATTTCTGTTTCATGGTTCATGTTTCATGTATTGGTCCCAAATACATCCTGTTCTGATACCACATCCTGCAGAGGCGCAATCTCTCTGTGCACTCCTACACAAGCCTCAATTCTCTAGCACTGAATACAGGTAAGATATGGAAGTCAAGATAAAAACAAAAGGAGAAAGAGATGATATGGACATCTCACCTTAAACACTACTCAAAGACAAGAAATACCTTTTAGTTGAGGTCCATGAAAGCAACTTGAATGACTCGGGTGACTGCATAAAATGTGAGGTGTGTCAGGTGCAGCATCCAAGCACAGTGGTGTGAGAGTGCATGCCATGAGCGCACCTAATGTTATTGCCTGGTATGGATGTATAGCTTGTGTTGTAGTATTATTATTTTTTAAGGGGCCGCCATTTACAAAGAAGGCATTTTTACAGTGCACTGTAACAGAATGCAGCTGTTTTTAGATGTTTTTTTTTTTTAGTTTAGATTAGTTTTTACATGCTGATCTTTTAACTTGACACCTCATCTTAAAGCGCTGCTCACACACTGAAAAAGCAGCGAGTGGCCTCACAGTGGTCAAAGATGTCCATGTAGTGCATGTTTTCTGCATCTACCAATGTGAGGAGGAGGGTGGGGCCGGGCCGTGACTATGCACACCCAGTCCCCAATCAGCTGAATCAGCCGAGGGATAAATGCAGTGGAATGTGGCAGTTCAAGAGAGAGAGAGAGAGAGAGAGAGACACTTGCAGCTTTCATGTGTGCATTTATGTTTTTGTGTCTTGTTATTTAAGTTCCTATTAAAATATGACTTTGATTGTTCAGCCGCGTCACACCTCCTCCTTTCCAAACCTTAACCTTGTTACAATGTAATAATACTCTTTGGATTACAGTAAATCAGGAGTCGGCAACCTATGGCAAGTGTGGTTGGTAATCACTGGCATGCCAGCAATGGAGAGAGGAGTAGAATGTTTCATTTATATAAATTCCGCACCTGCATCCTAATCTACATCTTGATGTAATTGTTCCTCGTGATCGCATTGCGTGTTTTCATGAGCTGAATGGGAGGCTAAATAAAAAGTTAAAATGTGGCGGTATACCCAACAGACTAATTCAACTGATGAAAACATGCTGTGTGATAAGGAAGGATCAAGATGTAGAATGGACTACAGGTGCGAAAAACTTATATAGATATAACTAAAATATCCTGCTCCTCTCTTGCTGTTGCTTGCGTGCTAGTGATTACACGATTACAATGACATAATATATGAAATATTTACTATTTCACACAATTTCGTGATCAGTAATCAAATAAGCAAAATGTGTTAACTCGTTTTCTACAAAAGGAAAGGGTTTCTTTCATTAAAGCACTTAAGATACTCTTTGAAAATATACATGCAGGATCATGATTAGGCCTATAACATAATCATCGGGTTTTGCACAAAATTTTCACTCAAACTTTTGTGCTGATAATATCATTTGTAATGAAAAAAAAAAAAAACAACAATTAAATTAGTAAAATGCAAAATAGAAAATAGGGTCAGCACAGCAATTGACCAGGAAAATACAAAAATGGCATTCCATGTCAAAAAGTTGCTGACCCCTGAAGTAAAGCATCCCAATTTTTTACCAAAAAATCTAAACTTGCTGCAAATTTGCATCTTGTTTTTTTTTTTGCAGCTTGTGATTCACCGCAAATGTTTGCCACAAGTTTGCAGCTCTTGACCGGTAGTGGTGAGCCTCCGGCAAACTTTTAGCAACAATGGACAATTTAGTCCTTTTCTAAAAATAAATTGAGGTAACAGGGCACTTACAATGGAAGTGAATGGGGCCATTCCTTAGAGGGTTTAGAGCAGAAATGTGAAGCATATAATTTTATAAAAGCACTTATATTAATATTTCTGTTCAAACTCATGTATTATTTTAGCTTTAAAGTTTTAAGGTTGTTTTAAGGTTGTTTTAGGATTTACAGCATTAAATCATCATAGCAATGAAGTTGTAATATTGGCTATAACTTTAAACAGAATTTTTTTTAAGCAATCTTATTGCACTAAAACATGTTAAGATGCATATTGTTTACACTTGTGGCAATAATTTTGAAACAGTAAGTATTTTATCATTTACAAAAATTGACTCCATTTACTTCCATTGTAAAGACCAAAATATTTTCCGAGTGTGCGCATTGCAGATCCCTCTGCACAGTATTGGATGCAAATTGCATAATCAGCACGGCCGTAAACAAATTTACCATGTGCCGCCAAGATTTCCTTTACTCGCGCACGCGGTCCTTGTCTGTGCACGTCATCTGCATATGTGCAGGCCATTGATTGTCCTAAAAGAGTGTCTCAAATCCGTTGTAGTATGCATGTGTCGAACGTGTTCATATTCGTTCAAAATTATCCTCACAAAGGCGATCCGGAACGCGGAAAAACAAAGTATACCTGTGCTTAAGTGCTTCACAGTAACTCTGATTTATTTATATTTTTTTCAAGAAAAGAAGGGACAAATTGAAATAAATGTTTGAGGTAATCAGCATTAGGCTATGCCACAAATGCTGTAAACTGATCTGGACTTGTATTGAACCTGGTACAGTGCATTCAGAAAATATTCAGGCACCCATATTTTGTTATGTTGCAGCCTTATGCTAAAATGCTATAATAAAAAAAATTTCTCAACAATCTACACTCCATACCCCATAAAGACCAAGGAATAAACTGATTTTTTATAACTTTGCAAATGTATAAAACAAAAAACTGAAATATCACATTGACATGAGTATTCAGACCCTTAAACTCAGTACTAGTTGAAGCACCTTTGGCAGCGATTACAGCCTCAAGTCTTTTTGGATAAGCTTTGCACACCTGGATTTGGGGATTTTCTGCAATTCTTCTCTGCAGATCCTCTCAAGCTCTGTCATGTTGAATTGGGACCATCGGTTGATAGCGATTTTCAGGACTCTCCAGAGATGTTCGATTGGGTTCAAGTCCAGGCTCTGGCTGGGCCACTCAAGGACATTCACAGAGTTGTCTCTAAGCCACTCTTGCATTGTCTTGGCTGTGTGCTTAGGGTCATTGTCCTGTTGGAAGTTGAACCTTCGGCCTAGTCTGAGGTCCTGAGTGTTCTCGACCAGGTTTTCATTAAGGAAATCTCTGTATTTTGCTGAGTTCAGCTTTCCTTCAACCCTGACCAGTCCCCCAGTCCCTGTCGCTGAAAAACAACCCCATAGCATGATGCTACCACCACCATTCTTCACCGTTGGGATGGTATTGCACAGGTGATGAGCGGTGCCTGGTTTCCTCCAGACATGATGCTTGGAATTGAGACCAA
The DNA here is from genome assembly GCF_025860055.1 of Xyrauchen texanus. Classification (NCBI taxonomy): domain Eukaryota; kingdom Metazoa; phylum Chordata; class Actinopteri; order Cypriniformes; family Catostomidae; genus Xyrauchen; species Xyrauchen texanus. The sequence continues at coordinate 15,740,763 of NC_068316.1, forward strand.
ACAGTTCAATCTTCATTTCATCTGACCAAAGAATCTTGTTTCTCGCAGTCTGAGAGTCCTTTAGGTGCATTTTTATGTGTGGATTCCAGTCAAAGTGTGGAAACATCTCAAAGGTGATCCAGAGAAATGGGATGCACATGAACTAAATTTCAAGTGTTACAGCAAAGGTTCTGAATACTTATGCCAATGTGATATTTCATTTCTTTCTTTTTAATAACTTTGCAAAGTTATCAAAAATCTGGTTTTTGCTTTGTCATTATGGGGTATGGTGTGTAGTAGATTGATGTAAAAAAAAATAATAATTTAAAAGCATTTTAGCATACAGGTGAAACGCGAAAAATTAGAATATCGTGCAAAAGTTCATTAATTTCAGTAATTCAACTTAAAAGGTGAAACTAATATATTATATAGACTCATTACAAGCAAAGTAAGATATTTCAAGCCTTTATTTGATATAATTTTGATGATTATGGCTTACAGCTTATGAAAACCCCAAATTCAGAATCTCAGAAAATTAGAATATTGTGAAAAGGTTCAGTATTGTAGGCTCAAAGTGTCACACTCTAATCAGCTAAACACCTGCAAAGGGTTCCTGAGCCTTTAAATGGTCTCTCAGTCTGGTTCAGTTGAATTCACAATCATGGGGAAGACTGCTGACCTGACAGTTGTGCAGAAAACCATCATTGACACCCTCCACAAGGAGGGAAAGCCTCAAAAGGTAATTGCAAAAGAAGTTGGATGTTCTCAAAGTGCTGTATCAAAGCACATTAATAGAAAGTTAAGTGGAAGGGAAAAGTGTGGAAGAAAAAGGTGCACAAGCAGCAGGGATGACCGTAGCCTGGAGAGGATTGTCAGGAAAAGGCCATTCAAATGTGTGGGGAGCTTCACAAGGAGTGGACTGAGGCTGGAGTTACTGCATCAAGAGCCACCACACACAGACGGGTCCTGGACATGGGCTTCAAATGTCAAACGTCTTATCTGGGCTAAAGAAAAAAAGAACTGGTCTGTTGCTCAGTGGTCCAAAGTCCTCTTTTCTGATGAGAGCAAATTTTGCATCTCATTTGGAAACCAAGGTCCCAGAGTCTGGAGGAAGAATGGAGAGGCACACAATCCAAGATGCTTGAAGTCCAGTGTGAAGTTTCCACAGTCTGTGTTGGTTTGGGGAGCCATGTCATTGGCTGGTGTTGGTCCACTGTGCTTTATTAAGTCCAGAGTCAACGCAGCCGTCTACCGGGACATTTTAGAGCACTTCATGCTTCCTTCAGCAGACAAGCTTTATGGAGATGCTGACTTCATTTTCCAGCAGGACTTGGCACCTGCCCACACTGCCAAAAGTACCAAAACCTGGTTCAATGACCATGGTATTACTGTGCTTGATTGGCCAGCAAACTCGCCTGACCTGAACCCCATAGAGAATCTATGGGGCATTGCCAAGAGAAAGATGAGAGGCATGAGACCAAACAATGCAGAAGAGCTGAAGGCCGCTATTGAAGCATCTTGGTCTTCCATAACACCTCAGCAGTGCCACAGGCTGATAGTATCCATGCCACGCCGCATTGAGGCAGTAATTAATGCAAAAGAGGCCCAAACCAAGTACTGAGTACATATGCATGATTATACTTTTCAGAGGGCCGACATTTCTGTATTTAAAATCCTTTTTTTTATTGATTTCATGTAATATTCTAATTTTCTGAGATTCTGAATTTGGGGTTTTCATAAGCTGTAAGCCATAATCATCAAAATTATATCAAATAAAGGCTTGAAATATCTTACTTTGCTTGTAATGAGTCTATATAATATATTAGTTTCACCTTTTAAGTTGAATTACTGAAATTAATGAACTTTTGCACGATATTCTAATTTTTCGAGTTTCACCTGTAAGGCTGCAACATAACAAAATATGAAAAAAATGATGGGGTCTGGATACTTTCTGAATGCACTGTATAGTCCATTAATGTAAACGTTCTGAAGAAAATGTGGCACTCACTGTGATGACGCTAGGGTTTTGTGGGTGGTTGCTAAGATGTTTTTAGTATTTGTTTATGTGCTGTTATGCAGTTTCTAGGGTATTCTGGGTGATTTCTAATGCACTGATAATTAAGTAAGAGCACATCCCTAAGTTTTTATAATATTCTAGCATCTATTTATGACTTGGGTTCCTCCTTCATTGTAAGTCTATGGAATAATTTATCCCATTTTATCATCTGTCCAGAAAAACTGTCTGACCACTTAAAAAAGTAATAGCACACCTCTCCTCAATAAGCCATTTGATTTGAGGTATCATTTGAGTCCGATGTGGGAGGAGTTATGGGCGAGGAGGGGCCTGGGACTACCACACCTGAAGTCGCAAATTCGAGGCGTGCTGTGTGACTCCAGTTAGGCTTCCTAAACAACCAATTGGCCTGGTTGCAAGGCTGGGTAGATTCACGTTGGGTTAACCTCCTCTTGGTAACTATTATGTGGTTCTCTCTTTCGGTGGGGTCTGGGGTGTATGGTGAGTTGTGAGTGGAAAAATAAATACTTAGGGTGAGCGCTTTTGAAAATGATATGAGAATATGAGAAACAGTAATAGTAATGCCTTAGCAAGTGCCACTAATTAACACATATCAGTGTTCTCTCTGTCTTTTTTTCCCTCATGTGACCTCTGTTGTATCTTACAGTGGAATGTTGACCACATGACATCTCATTGTGCGGAATAATAAACACATGACAAACACCCTTAACAAAGACAAAATCTGTTCATTGTCGTAAAGATAATAGGAGTAAACTATGATATGTGGCATGGCTGCAGCTCTTGGTTGTCCTGTACAAGAATTACAGGACTGAGATTCATGGTTTTCGTTAAAATTTACTCATTTAAACAGATACGATGCCAAAATGTCTGTCCAAAAGTGTCTAAGAACACACTTATTGTCTCAGTGCTGGATTGTTTGACAGTGGGCAGGTCTGTGTGTGTGCTAGTATATGATAAACACAATCTGTAACATTCCCTCAGTTTCTTTTCCACCCCTGCACACCATTTAACTTAAATGTACACAGGATAAACTTGGCACTATCACTAATAGATAATAAAAACTCACTTCCTGCACTGAAAAACATGACCCTTGTGTGTTCTTGGACTCAAACACATCCTATTGCCAAGTGTATAATATTTTTCAGGGTAAACCATTAGTTGTGCTAGTATGCACTGAGGTCTCCGACTCTAATTTTACTACTATTTTAGACTAATAGTAACTCATTTTTAGACAGATGGAACACTTGCTTTTGATTGGTCCAGAATGGCATTCTGTGGTAAAAGATTTTTTAATAATGACCACTAAACTGTATAATTGTCACAGGTAACCGATTTCCTACATAGTTGTTCTAGTTTTATATCTTCTCACATAATCAAATAATTGGAACTCAAATACATTTTTAGCATTCTGTCACCATTTATTAAAGGGATAGTTCACCAAAAACTTAAATTGTGTCATAATTTATGTGTCATTCCAACCCCAAGTGTTTCTTCCTTGAAACACAAAAGGAAAAATTTTGGATAAACTATTCTTTTTATGTTATTGTTTTCAGAACATAAAACGAGACCTAAATGTCAGCACTGTATGTGCAATCCATCTAATCATAATTTTTGGCCAATGGGAGTTTAACGCTTGTCAAAACACCAAACTCATGGGTGAAAGAAATCTTGTGTAAGCGGATCCAGAAAGCTCCCCCTGTGATATCTGGTGTCCCAGAATCCTTGTGATTTTGTTTGGTATGCTGTATTTATCATTTCCAGACCTGTTGTGATTTCCCCAATCACACACACACACACAGAGCCAAAGACAAGGTAGCGACGGTCTGGCAGATACCAGATAAAGAGATTTGATCCAAGGCCTTTGACCAGGAGGAACCAGAAAGGAAGTTATGGGAAGCAGAGGGCATTGAACAATATGTGGGAAAAAGATTTAAAATTCACTGCAAAAGGCTGTTCCCCTTCTCTCTAGTCATTTTGTCAGAGAAGTTTTCTTTCCACCCAACTCTGTCCTGCCCTTGCAGGCATGGGGAATGTTATGTGTGTGGGGGAAGTTAAAGGGCAGGACTCAGCACCAGGCACAAAAAAGATGAGTTTACAGGAGAGCATTTTGATGTGTGGCTTGCTTAATACTTGCTGATGTCAGCAGAGCATGAAATTACATTATTTATCATCAGGGATATAAACAATGTCACCCGATTCAAGTGTATCAAGGAACAGAATATTTTTCATTTCATATTATTGTAAGGAAGTCGACTCACTGAAGTAGGCGGAAGCCGGTCAAACGTCCAACATAAGACACTTTATTGTCAGCACTTTTCAGTGTAACAAAGACATTCAATACCACTGCTTTTCAGCAGCACGAACACACTAACAGGGTACTTTTCAGCTCCACATAAACACACAGCTTCATTGGCGTTTCTCTCTCCTGGCACCTCTCCCCAACTGCCGCTCTTGTTGCTGCTTTATCTCTTGCTTGATAAGGCTGCAATTACCCACAGCTGAGCGAGATTATCCGCTGCAGGTGTCCAACCCGGCCTCGCATTTGCCGCTCGGCCTGCCCTGCTCTCCACAATTATTGAGGGAGATTTGATACAAAATATTTGGACATGTGATTGGGATTTTAGCTTGGTTCTAAAAACATTTTAACGAATCATAAGCGTTCTCCCCAGTTCAACATCCTGTTTTCCCCTTCTCTCTTAAACACAAACTGAAATTATTAAAGAATCAACAGTCCAGTGATACTCACAGGTTGGGTTTCTCTTAAAAGTCTTTCTGGACTGGTGCATCACAGTCTTGCAGTCTTCCATCAGCTGATAGAAGCGAGTCTTCTTCCATGAGCTGGACTTCACCTTTAATAGGTCTCCACCCTTAAATAAAAACTGCAGGTCCACATCTCCCTCTAGACCTAAAGGTCAAACATGGGTTAAGTTCAAATGTCAGTGCAAATGGATTTTCAAACAAGTCAATCAAACACGTTCAATGTCAACTGTCAAGGTATCTAATTTTATGGAAACTCATTGTTCAGCTGCTAAGTCAACAGTTGAAAGATGTTTCAACAGTTATGTATTTAACAACAAAGGATGTCCAAAAATACTGATCAGGTTAAAAATATCTTAGTCATGTAGCTAAAGGGTGAAATTGTTTGACAAGGTTTTACACGAAACTGCCTACACACACACTGCCCTTCAGACAAATGCTACAGATGATCTTGCCATTCAATGTCAAAACCTGCTGGGTAAAGGACAGTTACATACAAGCACCAAGACAAAGATATACAGACCTTTTCTCAGAATTAGGTTATGCACTATTTTTACAATGATTTTTAACCAGCTGGTCCCAAGGTGAATTTTAGAGGATGTATGAAGTCAATTGCCCTTAAGTTCACAGATCACGCAGGTCTGTGATTATATACATTACTATGCAAACGCCTTAGGCACATACGATTTTTCACAAAAACATTTGTCTTAAGATGGTTATTTATATCTTCAGCTTTAGTGTTTAAATAGGAAATATACATTTTAGACTTTTTTAATAGAACAGAATAGAAGAACAGGGAGCCCTGCAACAGATTTTATATATATATATATATATATATATATATATATATATATATATATATATTAGGGCTGCAAGATCTGGGGAAAATATCATATTGCGATTATTCAGGCTAATATTGCGATATGTGATTGCAATTGCGATATAATAAATAAATGGTATCATGAGTCAACTTGCTTGGTGATCAAGGAATGGTGATCAAGGTGATTTAAATGACCAACTGGTATTTCCAAATCCTCTTTCTGACTGCACAGAGAATGACAGTTTTGGAGTTTGTGTTTATTTACATGGCACGCTCTCGTATTATATGAACTTTAATTAAGGATGAAATAAAGACATATCGCCAAGCTATGATCAGTGTTATTTTTTCTGGCCACCAGTTCAGTGTCGGTCTGCTTGGCATCTATCTCCACGCTGAACACCGGAAACTCACACGACATGACCACATGTGCCACTCCCTAAACTGAGACTGACTGGTCATCTTTTTATTAGCGGTGTAGAAAATGGGCAAACAGCTCTCAGAGAGAATGGGCTGTCACGTTATTGCATGCACTTATTTATTTAATAAAATCGCAGCATTTTGCCGTCATATAATCGCACAGGCTGACATCGTGATTGCGATATGATTTATCGTGCAGCACTAATATATATATATATATATATATATATATATATATATGATATATATATATATATATATATATATATATATATATATTTATTATCTGTTGCAGTTATATAGATATATCATATTAAACCTGTATAATGCAAAGACATTCATACTGTGCATGTTTAAGTGTGTCTTAAGTGTCCATAAACTTTTTGGGATCACTGTACATCCTGTATATCTATAAGATTCTGAATGTTTCAATAAAAGTATTGTACAAACATAATGGTTCCAATTGTGTGGTTTAGTTCCTACTTAGTTAATAATTAATTAATTTAGTTTATATTCTATGCTACCTGTAAATCTTCTTAATATAGGTAATCCAAGCTTTATCTAGTTGTTTGAGAATCAGTATTTCATGCAAATAATATAAATTTAGCATTACCACCAATATTTTTATTTCCTAGATATGTTTTATTAAGCACATGTTGTGATGAAACCACACACCCACAGTGCAGATAGAGTCATGATTTGAACAAATCTGATTTGCATCCCTCACGGAAAAGATAAAATTGTAAACACACTACTAGAGTTTGCAGGTCTCACACCTGAACATACAGTCAAAACCAATATGTTACAAGATAAAAGAGAGTTCACAGCTTAACCATAGAAGTTACATAAATAAATAAATATTACTTATATCCAACTCCCATACATCATCAGAATACTTAATAAGAAACAGGCCAATTTCTTGAGTGGCTTCAAAAATGTGTTTTTTGGTTCAAATTTGAAGTAATTGATCTGAAGTTGGTCTTTTTTAAAGGTTAAGTGTGTAATTTCTGCACCACTGGTGAAATAACAAATAATATGCTTATGTGTTTGGGTGGTGCATGTGTCAATGTGTGTCAATGTTGCAATAAAGGCTCTTTTCCCATGACATTTTTTTTCACTTCCTTTTCTGGAGCGGTTGATGCATTTGGAACGATAACTCACTGTGTTTACTGCCTGCAACATCCTGATGAAAAATTAAAGCTTTGAATCAAACTGTTGTCCTCCAGCTATAGGCTAATCATGCAGAGTGGTTAACAACCAACGTTGTTGAAAACTGTTGTGGTGGGCCTAACAGCCCAAAAGTCACACTAGGAATATTTCCATCTTCTGAGACCCAAGGGTGTGGGCACAACCACGACATTACAGACATTTTTTTTTCACAAGCTCCTGCCACAGAGGCTGTTTATGAGGATCAGGCTGCACCCAAGCAGAGGGCGGAGAAATGGGGAAAAAGTAGAGGATCTCAGAAATGCCTCTGCATGCCTGCCCATATGTTCTCAGAAAACTCTGTCTATGGTTTTGTTTTGATTACATTTTTAGGTCTCAAAACTAACATTCTTATCAGTTTCAAAACAGTCAATCCTATGGCCAACCTGGATGTTGAAGAAATGGAAGGCGGCCAAGAGTTGAACAACTACAATGCAAAATGTCAACCCCCAATACAGTTCACCTCATTGGGAATAGTTTCACAATCCAACTTTCTAAATAATCACAAGAAGAAAACAGTTTTGTTCCTCTCTATTTAGCTGGAATTTGTATTTTAACACCAAACAGCACACATCAAAAGTGAACTTGTGTAATACTTTTGGCTCTTTTGTCATCCCAAACAGAAAATGCCTGTGTTATTCCAAAGAAATAAGGCTGGGATCATACGCCTCTACACTTCATAAAGACACTTAGTTTCAATCCTTTGTATTTAGAGTTATTTTACAGCATCCAGGACATGCAAGCATTAACTTGTGTAAGACAGCAGAAATGGATTGGCACATGTAATAAAATTGGTATACACAAAGAGAGTTTTATATATTAATTGTTATACCTGTATAATGCAAAGAAATACATACTGTGCATATGTAAGTGTGGCTTAAGTGTCCAAATAATTTGTGGGGCCACTGTACATACTGTATATCAACATAATGAAAACTGTGTGTTCTGCGCCTGTAATAATCTCCTTAATATAGGTATAAATCAATTTTAAAGGTATTACATAAATAATGGTTCCAATTGTGTGGTTTATTTACAAAATATCCTGTACTACCTGTAAATCTTCTTAATGTAGGTATCAATCCGTCTTGTATGTACAGTATTAGTTAGCTTTATCTAGTTGTTTGAGAATCAGTATTTCATGCAAATAATATAACATTAGCATAAACCGCCAAACTTTTTTATCAAGCACATGGTGTGATGAATAATAACTTGTGATACAAACAGTGTATGTGATTCTAACTCCCAGTGTGATTTTGGAAAGATGATTATCAGGAACCTCTTAATAAATACACTTTTTATAATTACTCGTAACATAAATGTAAAAAAAAAAAAAAAAAAAAGGAAAAACAACAACTTTAAAATGTACCACGGTAACCATAGTTTTAATTACCATAGTAACCACAGTGTTACTACAATAATACTGTGGTGGATTCTGAAAAACAAAATTTGAAGGAGATCCCATATTATTATGTTTTTACAGTGACTATTGTATTTTGGCGGAATTCAATAGTTGACATGGTAATATTAGTTAGCGAATAGAGCCAATAAGGGCCCTAGAAAGTTGACAGACCTCATGTCGCCTGGTAAACAAAGTCATATTGAAAACATGACCACCCAATATAAACGCTACACCCACCTATGCGTTTCCCGTTCTCGCGTGCCACGTTCCTGCACTGCTCTTGGTAAATGAACTCTTCAGATTTCGTTCTTTTAAAAGGGTTGTGTGCACAAGACATTGTCAAATTCCTGGAAGATATCCTCTAGGACTAATCGATTTACTTTGACTAGAATACTTTCTATGACGGGAGAAAACCATGACGTTTGCAAGTCTCCGTCTATGGGCGGGTTCTAAACCTACCCAAATAATCCCGTTGTGTTGGGCCCGATTCACATTCTGTGAAAAGCTTTCGCACCTAAATATATGACATGTAATGGCATGCACGGTAGTATTTAAAACATGTCATGTCAGAATAGCAAAAGGAAAAGTATATGCATAGCGCTGAACATATACAGGTGTGATTGGGCATCGTTTTCTCATTGCTGCATAAACACATATACTTCACCAAACTATTATTGTTACATAAATTCTTCGTGCTGTCTACTTCAGATTTTGCTTGTTGCCTAAAAACCTTCCTTCTAGTGTAGGCTGTGCAAGGAAAGGACGCCCTCTTCTGACTAAATACTCGCTTGGCATAAAGTCAATTAGACTATTTTGACACGCTGAATGTTGTTAGTGTTGATACTACTAGTTTGAAACCGCGGATACTGTGATTATCCTATTTGTCATGCTCCATGCAGGTAAATTTGTCACTTGTAGAAAGTAATTTGAACTTACACTAACTAAGAATCATTTAAGGTATGCGTGTGTGAGTTAGAGAGAGAGACTTACTTTCCATTAAGGTCTGAAAGTAGGCTATAGGAGCAACATAATACACAGTTCTCAGATGAAGAACAGGGCACCAAAACACACCTGAGGTGATAGAAAATGTTCCATGATGGCACTAAATATGAGTATGTGGTAGGCTAACTAGGTAAAACAATGGCAGAACTGAGTGCAACAGCGAACACGGTGAACAGAATAAACAATGACGGTTCCATGATTGTGAAAAGAACAATTTTGAAATAGGCCCCTACACGCAAAATAATTTTGCAGAAAGGCTTTGGAACTGTACCCAATTTAAATGTATATCTGAACATAAAAAGAGCAATTAAGAAGTAGTAATCATGTTACTATACTGACAGCTCAAATCAAATACCTTCACTTCTCTCGCGCATCACACATAGCCTATCTCACTGCAAAAATTATTTAACTTACCGATTCTGCCAGCAGTACCATTTATTTCCATGATTCTTTGTATTGTTATAGGCCTATTTAACTTTTTCTCTCCGCTGGAGACCCAGTTCCGAAAAAAGACGTTTCACGTCCAAACGCCGCCTTGATAACTGACTGGGTTGAGTAAAACTAGTGTCCAAAACCATCCGCTGACAGAAACGTTTATGTGGGGAACCCGCCTATAATTCTCCGCGCAGTATCAAGAATTTGCCAACACCCAACACAAAAACACCGGTCTTTCAAGTCTCTCTTCTCAGCCCACGATGCCATGCAATGTTTCATTTGTTTCCGTATACTAGGCTATGCCGTAACTGAATAGTTTGTGGGTCTACTTTTCGGTCATTTTGTATATCGTCAGTGGCAATAGATGCTTTGAATGCATTTGTAGTAGGTCTCAACATCACTGTCTTACAATTCCACCTTTTACAAGTTGCGAAGATCTAGATGCTGGTTGGAGGTTACATTCATAATCTAACCCTCACCTAGATTTGTGTCATATGCATTATTACCTCATTATCTTATTTTATATTAAATTCTTTTCACTGACTGTTCTTCTTGAGCAAAGAAAATAATTTCAATGCAAGGTTGCATGTTTCGTTGAATAAAATACATTGTCCTTATTCACAGAAACACACATGAACTTTACTTGAAACCATTTATATCTGTGTTAATTTGTAGTGTGTAGCCTACCATTTCACCCAGATTTTTTTGTCATCACTTAGTCACCCTCATGTTGTTCCAAACCCGTATGACATTCTTTCTCCCAAGGAACACATAAGATGTTAATATGTTTGCCTCAGTAACCATTCACTTTAATCGTATGGAAACATATGCACCTCCTTTTGTTTTTCATGGATGCTAACACAATGCTACACTGCAATTAAATGGAAGCATACTAAATTTGTCTTGAAATGTGGACATGGTGTGAAGCCACAAACAGCAGCGAACATAGGCTATTTGAGGCAAAGATATCTCATGATGAACTCAAGCAGACATAGGATATATGTCCTTATATATGCAACTTCTTTACCCTGTGAGTAACTTTGAAAATCCTTCTGCCAGACAGCTCTTGGCACACCCTTTGCAAAACTGTCAAGCCTTAGCTTCAGGTATGCAAAGGTGTGCACTGTCTGTGGCGTGTGATTTAACAGAGCAAGTCAGAAGAAAAAAAATGGAAAAGTGCGCAACAGTCTGGTTCCGGATGTAAAAATCCCATTCATTTATGCCAGACTAATTGATTTTCAACGATAATTTAGAAACCTTTAAAAACGGACCTACCGTGACCTACGAGGTTGTCATTGATAGTTAATTGATATACTTCAGATGAAGCCATCCGTCTGCATTATTTCAATTTCGTTATTTAAAAATTGTGTTTGATAGCGTAATTTATGGTAAATTACAAAAAAAAAAAATTCCCTTCACCCTTAAACACTAATATATTTGTACATATTGGTATATTTTGCCATAAAAGTAAAACATATTGTTTCTATACTTATAATCAACCACCTAAAATCAATAGTTTTAAACATTTCTATAGTTTTTTTTATTCAATGACATAATTCGCAATGCTTCATGGGATTGTAGTCTGTGCCCTCATGAAAGATGGTATATCCACAGTCTTGCACCTTTGTCTTTTTGTCAGATTTTCAAATAATTTTTTGCCTCAAAACAAAGTTTGTGATGTTCTAATTCACCTCAGAGCTGGTTGGTTTGGTTCATGGCTTACAACTTTATTATGAAGGATCTTATAAAAATTATAAATCTTATAAGAAACTAATGGGGAAAATACTACCAGAACCCAGACGGCTGAAAAAGTGGGCGGGCACTGTAGCGCTTTATTGGTGGTTGATATGATTGGGATAGCCTTTAAACTGGTTAACATGTTATGTCATGAAAGTGACAGATTTTGATAGCCCACTGGCAGACATATCTGAAAAAGTCTAACCACAACACACTCAATTTAGTATAAATTGTATAATCTTGTAAATGTGTTAATTGTTTTCCTCCCAAACCATGCGTTAAAAATGCATTTAGCATCTGGCTGCATGTTGGAATATACAGGTGAAACTCTAAAAATTAGAATATCGTGCAAAAGTTCATTAATTTCAGTAATTCAACTTAAAATGTGAAACTAATATATTATATAGACTTATTACAAGAAAAGTAAGATATTTCAAGCCTTTATTTGATATAATTTTGATGATTATGGCTTACAGCTTATGAAAACCCCAAATTCAGAATCTCAGAAAATTAGAATATTACATGAAATCAATAAAAAAAAAAGGATTTTAAATACAGAAATGTCGGCCCTCTGAAAAGTATAATCATGTACTCAGTACTTGGTTTGGGCCCCTTTTGCATTAATTACTGCCTCAACGCGGCGTGGCATGGATGCTATCAGCCTGTGGCACTGCTGAGGTGTTATGGAAGACCAAGATGCTTCAATAGCGGCCTTGAGCTCTTCTGCATTGTTTGGTCTCATGTCTCTCATCTTTCTCTTGGCAATGCCCCATAGATTCTCTATGGGGTTCAGGTCAGGCGAGTTTGCTGGCCAATGTTAAATAATAATAATTGGCTTCGTCAGATTGTCAGCAATCCTTACTCAATTTGGTACTTTATACCCTCCCATATTCTTTCTAACTTTGGTAATATACATTTTCTTCTTAGTTGTAATTATAATATTGATAAAGTACCAGTGAAACTTTCGGAATTTCATCGCCAGGCCTTTTTATCATGGTCATTGATTTTCAAGCATAATTTTTCACCACAAAAGTATTACATATGGAACAATAGGGATATATTATATAAGCGCAAATCGTTGTTTTTGAAACATTGGTTTGATAATGGCATCATATTGGTGAATCAGTTATTTAATTAAAAGGGTTTTCTTTTCACTTACAATGAGTTTTTGGCGCATTATAAGATTCCTGTAACACCAGGGGAATATGCAAAAGTTTTTGGAGAAATTTCTATGCTGTTCAAACATCAAAAAAGAATTAATACTCAACAATTGTTCCCACCTACTATAGTAAGTACTTCTGTAGGTAATATCTGTTTTTCCCTTAACGCGAAGAACAGATCTATAAGAGAGTTATTTCAAAGAAATTATGTGTCTTTGCCTTATATTTACTCATATTGGAATCGTTTTACAGAAGATATTGTGTGGAAAAAGGTTTGGCTTATACCTAATCAATATTTAATTACAAACAAAGTTAAGGAGGTATCATTCAAATTGATACATAGAATATACCCTGTAAAACATTACTTTCTAAAATTTAAAAGCGATATTGATGTTAATTGTACCTTTTGTGACAGTTGCCCTGAAACTGTGGTTCATTTATTTTGGCATTGCCCAGTTGTAAGACCATTTTGGCAAAATGTCTGTGATTTTATCACAAGAAACATTGATGACCAATTTATGTTGTTTTGGAAACGTATTTTATTTGGTATTTGGGAGAACAGTAGAATCAAGCATTGTCAGATTTATATAATTCATTTTATTCTTTTAATGGCAAAATTTTATGTTCATAAATGTAAATTCTCCTGTAAAAAACCTTATTTTACTTCATTCAAGAAAGAAATTGAGCTTTATATTGATTCACTCCGATCTTCTATGAAGCAAAAAGCAATTAAAACATTGAAAATTTGTAATTGCTTTAATATCTTCATATAAATTAGCAATAGCCCCCTAGTGTGAAAGTCTTTGTTATATCTATGTTGTATGTCAATGATGTATACACAAGTGTTTGTACAAACTTTGTTGATAATTAAAAAAAAATAAATAAAAAAAATATGAAGTTGCTGTCTGTGCACATCTTTTCGAGAAGTGATTTTAGCCCAGGAAAGATTGAACTTGTTAACGACTTGGTTACTAACGTAACCTCGGTTCCCTGAGAGGAGGGAACGAGTATTGCGTAAGTAGCTTACGCTATGGGAAAGCTCCGTTTCTCGAGAAATATTGAAGTCTTTATGTAAAACGCATTGCAGCTGCACAGCAGACAGCAATGAGCGAGGCAGCTCGGTCATTGGCTGTGCTGCGGCAACTTGCTCGAACCAATGACGGGGCGACTCTGAACGCGCGACCAATGGGCGACTGAAGCGAACTGACCAAGCACTAGCATGGCAGCTTACGCAATACTCGTTCCCTCCTCTCAGGGAACCGAGGTTACGTTAGTAACGAAGTCGTTCCCTATCGAGAGGTCTCTCCTATTGCGTAAGTAGCTTACGCTATGGGAACACCATGCAAAACGCCGTGCGTGCTGACTTCGCTCTATAAAGCCAGAGGCAAATGCCTGAGCCTTAAAGCAAAGTGATTATTCCACGAGCCGGCCAACGGCGAGCTACATAATGGGATAGTATAGAGCGCCTTCCAAGGTGGTCCATGGTGGGGTGCTCATAGTACAAACACAAGCACATATCGTATGTACTGAGTTTTTTATGTACTGATATGCATAAAAAATCCTTTAAGTCAGTCAGAGACGGACCTATAAGGGAGGAGATAATGCTCAGCATATACATACTCCAGTCCATTCTATAGTCAGGCTGATAGAATGTTGGAATGCAATGAGGGGACCTGTAGGTTATAAAACCTGATAAAGGTCGAAGGTGAGGCCCAGCCTGCCGCCGCACAAATATCTTCAATGGGTATCCCACTCGACCATGCCGACGAGGAGGCCATGCTCCTCGTAGAGTGAGCTCTGACGCCTAAGGGGCATTGAAGGCCCTTGGCTTCATAAGCCAGCGCTGTAGCATCCACTATCCAGCGCGATATTCTTTGCTTTGAAACTGCGAGACCTTTAGTGCGGCCGCCAAAGCATACAAATAATTGTTCCGTCTGTCTGAACAGGGCAGAACGTTCCAAATATACTCTGAGCGCCCTGACCGGGCAGAGTAAATTAGCGTCGCTTTCGTCTGCTGGGGACGATAACGCTGCCAGAGATATCACCTGTACTCTGAAGGGTGTGGAGAGCACTTTAGGAATATACCCGTGCTTTGGCCTAAGGACAACTCTGCAGTCGTTAGGTCCAAATTCCAGGCAAGCAGCGCTTGATGACAGCGCGTGCAGGTCGCCCACTCTCTTGACTGAGGCGAGCGCCAGCAAGAGCGCAGTTTTGAGCGAGAGCTGTTTATGGTGCACGGTTCGGAGAGGTCCGAACGGGGCACCCTTGAGTGCATCCAGGACCGTGGCCAGGTCCCAGATCGGCATCGAGGGGGGCGAGGAGGGTTCATCCTCCTAGCGCCTCTTAGGAAACGAATGATTAGGTCGTTTTTCCCTAATGAACGTCCTTTATCAGGATTGTGTGACGCCGCTATGGCAGCCACATAGACTTTGAGCGTGGAGGGTGTGCGGCCCACCTCCAGCAGCTCTTGCAAAAAAGGCGAGTACACTTGGTATCTCGCACGATTTGGGGTTCAAGCTCTTGGTATCACACCAGTCACTGAACACTTTCCACTTTTGGGCATATAAGCGCCTCGTAGAGGGCGCTCGCGCCTCAGTGATGGTTCTCAAAACTCCACTGGGGAGGTTCTCGGGAACACGTTGAGGGGCCATGCATGGCGACAGATCGGGGCGGGGATGAAGAATCATCCCGTTGGCCTGCCTGAGGAGGTCTAGCCTCAACGGAATTGGCCATGGGGCAGATTGCATCATCTGCATCAGTTCTGGAAACCACGTCTGGTTTTTCCAGAGTGGGGCTACCAGGAACACTGCACATTTCACTTCCCTGATCCGACTGATGACCTGAGGTAGCATCGCGATCGGGGGAAAAGCATACAAGGGGCGGCTCGGCCAGACTTGGGCAAGCGCGTCCGTGCTCTTTGAGAAGAAAAGGGGGCAGTGCGCATTTTCCCTGGAGGCGAAGAGGTCGACCTCTGCCTCGCCAAAGGTTTGCCATAACCACTGAACCGTCAGGGGTGGAGAGACCATTCTCCTGGGAGAACCTTGTCTCTGGACAGCATGTCCGCTCCCTGGTTCAGGGCGCCTGGCACATGCGCTGCTCTCAGCGAGCGCAGGTGGTGCTGTGACCATAAGATGAGCTCCCTGGCCATAGAGTGCAGGGAGCTCGACCTGAGTCCACCCTGGCGATTTATATACTGAAACTACCGTCATGTTGTCCGTTCGGACCAGGACGTGTTCGTTTTTCAGGTACGGAAGCAGGGCTTTGAGAGCCAAGGCGACGGCTTTCATTTCCAGACAGTTTATATGTAGGCGCTTTTCCGGGTTTGACCAAAAGCCAGAGACAGGCCTGCCCTCGTAAAGGGCCCCCCATCCTATTTTGGAGGCATCTGTGGTGATCATTTTTCTCCACGTATTCACGCCCAGACTCACGCCGGTTTGATACCAGTTGATGGCTTTCCAGGGCGTCAGGGCTTTTATACAGCCGTGATTCGCTGTGATCAAAGAGTGGCCCGAGCGCCACGCGTGAGTGGGGACACGGCTCTTGAGCCAGCGCTGGAGAGGATGCATGTGCAACAATCCTAGCTGGAGTACAGCTGATGCCGAGGCCATGAGACCGAGCATTCATTGAAATCGTTTGACGGGGGCGCGCTTGCCCGTTCTGAATGATGTTGCAAGGCGTCGAATAGAGAGCGCGCGCTCTGATGAGAGGCGCGCTGTCATCTGCACTGAGTCTAGCACTATTCCCAGAAAAGAGATATTCTGGCTGGGGGATAGCACGCTCTTTGCAAAATTGATTCTCAGACCCAGGCATTCTAGATGGCTGATAATCCAAGATCTGTGCGTCGTTAACTGACCCTCTGATTGTGCTATGATTAGCCAATCGTCGAGGTAATTCAGTATTCGCACTCCCGCTGTCTCAGGGGAAAGTGCCGCGTCCATACATTTACGTGAATGTACGGGGGCCAATGATAGGCGAATGGTAGTACTGTGTACTGGTATGACTGTCCCTCGAGCGAATCTCAGAAAAGGCCTGTGATGAGGCGCTATCGAATGTGAATGTAAGCGTCTTTCAAATCCACTGATAGAAACCAATCCCGGGCGAACTTGCGTGAGGATATGTTTGGTTGTTAACATTCTGAACGAGCGAATCATTAAAGCTTTGTTCAGATGTCTGAGATCTAGGATGGGGCGGAGGCCACTGTCCTTTTCGGACGAGAAAATAGCGGCTGTAAAAACCCGCCTAGCTCATAGAGGGAGGAACAGTTTCTATAGCGCCCTTCTCTATCAGTTTGAGCACCTCGGTGCTTAGAACATGTGACACATCTTTCCTCACTTTCGTCTCGACCACCGCTGAAAAGCGGGGTGGTCTCGTAGCGAATTGAAGTGAGTAAACGTGTTTTATTATGTTCAAAACCCATTTCAGCATGTCAGGGATTTTTTCCCAGGCTTTTGCTCGCACAGATATGGGCTGAATGCTGGCTGGGGCGTGTCGCAGTGACGTATGGGCCCCACCGGCAAATTGCCTTGTGCTAACACTGAGTTTACAGCTCTCAGAGGCGCAGGTCGCGCTGAGCAGCCGTGTTGAGTGCCGAGTGCAGGGGTGCGTGTGAGAGTACAGGCACGTGCGCTATCTCCGAAATGCTTGCAGCATGAGTCGGAGAAATGCTTGAAACTGTATGGACAGAGTTTTGGGTGGGGGTGCATACATCGTAATAGGCACGCGCGCCACATTCATAAAGCTTCCCACTCTTAGCGGGAGTCTCTTGGCTCGCGCATCACATCTGTGATGTTTGCGGCATGAGACAGAGAACTGTTTGAAACTGTATGGGCAGCGCTTATGGGTGGGGGTGCATATACTGTAGTAGGCACACGCGCCACTTTCATAAAGTCTTCCGCTCGTGGCGGGGGTTTTTTTGGCTATGCATACAGTGTTTGTGTGTAGGGGTGCATGCATGGCAGCAGGCACGCGCGCTACTTTTATAGTATTTCCCGCTTTTACTGGGGAAGTGTTTATAACTGTGGGAACAGTGCTTGTGTGTAGTGGTGCATACATGACAATAGGCACGCGATCTACATTTATGGAGCGTCCAGCTGAGCTGGGGAAGTATTCGGCACTGTTTAGACAGTATTGATATGTGGGAATGCGCACTTTAGTGTGGACACATGACCCCTTAGTGACACAGGCAGAAAATGTGCTAACACTGAGCTTACAGCTCTCAGAGGCACAGGCGCGCGCTGAGCAGCTGTGTTGAGTGCCGAGTGCAGGGGTGCGTGTGAAATCACAGGCACGCGCGCTATCTCCGTAATGCTCGCAGCATGAGCTGGAGAAATGTTTGAAAACTATATAGACAGTGTTTATGGGTGGGGGTGCATACATTGTAATAGGCACGCCGCCACTTTCATAAAGCTTCCGCTCTTAGCGGGAGTTTCTTGGCTCGCGCGTCGCATCTGTGATACTCGTGGCATGAGCTAGAGAACTGTCTGGAACTGTATGGGCAGTGCTTATGGGGGGGGTGCATATACTGTAGTAGGCACACGCGCCACTTTCATAAAGCCTCCCGCTTGCGGCGGGGGGTTTTTGGCCATGCGTACAGTGTTTTGTGTAGGGGTGCATGCATCACAGCAGGCACGCTCTCTACCTTTATAGTATTTCCCGCTTTTACTGGGGAAGTGTGTATAACTGTGGGAACAGTGCTTGTGTGTAGTGGTGCATACATGACAATAGGCACACGATCTACATTTATGGGGCGTCCAGCTCGAGCTGGGGAAGTATTTGGCACTGTTTGGACAGTATTGATATGTGGGAATGCGCACTTTAGTGTGGACACGTGACCCCTTAATGACACAGGCAGAAAATTTGATTTCTGTGTGTTGCCGTTAAAACGGCGTTTGATTGCAGGTGAGCGAGTTCTGTGACTGGCCCATTGACTGCTGTACAGACATTTCCAGCCGCCTGTAAGGGGACTGGGTAATGTTTTACATGTTTTGGAGATGGGAGGCGCCGCCCTGGCTCGCTGCTGCTGCTGAGGCGGTCTCTGGCGGCTCTGTGACGAGCTGGAGCGCTTGGGCAGGAAGTGACGCATAGCCTGCGAATCCTTCCGAGCTTCAGTGAAGCGTTCACTGAACTCTCTTACTGTTTTAGACAGGATGCGGACGATCTCTGAGTCCATGCTGGTGCCCATGCTCGTGTCTGCTAATGTCGACGGTGCGGGGTCGAAGGCCAAGCCCGGCCAGTCGTCGGATGCAGCGTCAATGGAAAGGCTGTCATCCTTTTCACCGTCGTCCCCTGACGCCCGAGCGAGACGAGACCCATCGCTCTGTAGGAGGGTGCTGGTCGCCTGCGTTGAAATGGACTGGCGGCGGGGAGTTCTCGGGTAGTGGTGAAGCACGGGGACTGGCCCGGCGTGGCGTCACTGAAGTCCGCGTGCTCTGGCGGCCTCCGTGAGCGGCGCTTTTTCTTGCGCGGCTCGAACAGAGGGGCGGCAGCACGGTGGTAGCAGGCTCGTTCGCGCGAAGGCAGCAAAGCGAGCGCAGCTTCGGTGAGGCCCAGGGAGTCACATTCGGGGCATCCGCCTCAGTGAGAGCAGCTTCTGCGTGGTCAGGTCCCAGGCAGCGAGTGCAAATGATGTGGCGATCCCCGTCAGGAAGAGGGCCTCTGCCCGAGGCGCAGGCTGAAGGCATTTGCAACAACGCCTTGAAAAATTATTCTTTTACTCAATCAAAAAGCGCCGCAGAGGCGAAGCTTGCAGTAAAAGGATATAGCGATCGCGCGCCGGATGGCGTAGCAGAAGGCTTCGGCGGCTGAAGGCGCCGGCGTCCTCTTAGCGGTCCTGCTGTAGGCTTTTCGACGGCGGGCTAAAGACTCCAACAATCCGGAGGATCCAGCGAAGAGAAGGTCTTTGCTGAAGGAGATTAAATCTAAAGAATTCTCATGACGAGCCTAATATACAGCCCTAAGCCACGCCCATCTTGGCGGGCTCTGAGCGCATAGCGCTAGGCACGCGCCATTGGTCGCGCGTTCAGAGTCGCCCCGTCATTGGTTCGAGCAAGTTGCTGCAGCACAGCCAATGACCGAGCCGCCTCGCTCATTGCTGTCTGCTGTGCAGCTGCAATGCGTTTTATATAAAGACTTAAATATTTCTCGAGAAACAGAGCTTTCCCATAGCGTAAGCTACTTACGCAATAGGAGAGACCTTTCGATAGGGAACTCATTTTGCCCACTTATGCTACATATTCAGTTTGACACAAAATGTGAATGTAGAGGTAACGTTATGCATTTTCACTGTTTTTATTTTACGTAACCATCTTTTGTCATACGATCTCCTGTCATTTCGTTGTAATCTTTAATAAATATACCGTTCTGATTTCACACATTTGATCCATGGGATTGCTTGGAAACACAACATCATACAAACCATAGACATCTACAGCAGGATACAACGTTAAAATAGCCTAAATATAAAGTTATGAAACATTTGCCCTCAGCCAAAACTATTTGCCAAGGAACAAATTATAGATTAATGAGACCAAAGATCGCCCTTTAGATATACACAAGACGAATTATATCTCATGTTTAACCACTAGACATCAGAGCCAGCGGCAAACTTCAGAAGCACTAGCCGAGGTAAGGCTGTTCCAGGTGGGGTACATGAGCGCTGAGTGCCTGGATCTCTCACTCCGAAAACGTCAGATCAAAATTTTAAATAGGCTCTACCTTTATGAATAAACCATAGATTTGAGCTTTAGACAACTACATTATCGACTGAAAAACTATTAGAACTACAATTTGTGACACAATAACAGTAGTATTTTGAAATGTCTAATTATATAATGGCCAAATACAATCAGAAACAAATGTTCATTCTTGCTTGTGAAAGGTAATTCCTCGAGACCCGTTTTCAATTGTGTGGCGATTTGTACAGCCCCAAGCAGCACACGAAACACATTTTTCTCAATTCCCGGTATGAAAGTTATGGGAACGTTGCCCTCCGCAATGTGGCGGCACCTTTGACATACGCTCCAGCGGGCAATTGGGCGTCTATGTATTTATTATGTCTATGATAAAAACGAGCCAGACAATACTCTTTTTCCCGCACATTTTTACTGTGGAAGAAATGGCAAAAACATGAAGTGCTGCATGCATATATGTGAGGGAAATGGACCCACCATTCCCTGCACAGACATAAGTTGGGAGAAATTTATTAAATCTGTGTTTCTGTGGAAAGACCTTGAATGCAGAGAAAGTCTTATAGCAGAAGAGGCAGTACAGTCATACAAGTTACAAAGCCAGGAAACTACAAACCAGTTAGTCAAACCAGCTAACACTGGCTACCACAGGGAGTGCTACAGCCATTTCACAAATATCACGAAGATAGAATGAGCACAAAGGAGAAGAGAGAAGGCAGTATTAGTTGAAGAAACTGCAAATTAATGTTGGTATTATATTGTATAGATAGGTGGTGCAGTTTAAGACATTCGGTACAGTGTAGACAGTAGTATACATTTAAGAAAGTAGTATGTTTTACAGTAACATAAATTACATAAATGTGCATAATAGATCATAATAGAAATGGATATGCAGTATGAACAAACACATACAGTTATGTGTAGTAGCAGTAACAGTATAATAGTATAAATATAGTTATATACAGTGTATTAACAGTACTATAATAAAAACATCCTGCAAAAATGTACCCTTCCAATTATGGCATTATTAACATCAACAAGGCCAGACACCTGAACACTGTGAAACTGGTTAATTAACCATGTTAAGGGAACAGGTGAAACCAATATATGGAGCATGAGTTTCCCCCTACTGAAAGTTACAAACCATTTCTCTTTAATCAGTGATGTGGGGAAGGGTGCAGAACCTCAATCTATTGTTTTGCACTTTTTTTAGTGGTAGAGGCAGAGGATGGTGAGGCAACTCCAGTAAAAACATGGGCTCTGAGGTCTAATGCCCGTGATCTCTACACATCCAAGCAGGCCCCACACCTGCTTCCAGTACAATGCATTATTTGCAAACATGAGAAGTACAAGGTTCAGACACACAGCAGGAAAAGGGTAAATGAAAAACTAACACAGTGTGAAACACTCCATGCCGGGAAATTGCTTCTCGCCGCTGAAGGGAGAAGGGATGAGTCTCTCCTTCTCCATATCCAAGACAGGGACTTGGTGGCTAGTGAAGTACGGTATCACTTCACCTGCTATCAAGATTATACCCGGTACCTGACCACACAAAAAAGAGAGAACAGAAACAAACATATATGAAAATGGATACAAGCACTTCTGCAAAATAGTCATTGAGGAGAGGCTTTTAAAACACCACGAAGTGCTTCGATTGTCAAAGCTGAATTTGCTATTCATAAAAACTGTGGAAGAAACAGAGGGAGTGAACATTGCAGCTTATAAGGCACATTCACTTAAGGCAAGACTTCAAAAGTCTCATCCCTTCTTGAAATTCTTGAAGGCATCCACAACCTATCTTGTATATGTGGACAATCTGTCAGCTGATGAGATATATCTAATATATATAGGCAGGCAGGCCTATATATTCATTTTAATTCCAAAATCTAAACCAAGCTAATCTCCTGCATACGATCGCAAGAGATTGTATGAGATATATATATATATATATATATATATGAGACTAACTTGGTTTAGATTTTAGAATTAAAATGAAGGATGCATTAATCTAATAGTAATGTCGTAGTTTTGGTTCAGAGCTGTGACCTAACGTTAGACATGCTAGCTACTGCTAGTTAGCCAGCTGAAACTACCCTACTTAAAACGACACTAAGGAGACGCTTAACATACGTTTGAACAACACAGTGTACAAAACAATTTTTTTTATATAGATATCATATTCTAATTAAATGAATACTTACAATCACAAAAACAATGTCCTTGGCGATAGTCACTGTGCTGCCGCCGCAGATGCTGCTCGTGTCTGACAGCTGAATCATCCGTGTGACAGCTGTTCTAAATAAGCTACATCTGATTGGTTAATAATAATCCTATGTCAGTATCTTGCCACGCTATTGGTTCGACTGATATAGTAGGCAACCGCGTTTGCCTGCATATTTACGGTCGTGCATTATGATTTAGGGGGAAAATGTGCAATAAATGGGAGTGGCAACACTTTTCATATCGTTGAGAATAAAACAACCGTCCCAACTTTACAAATTCAGGTTCTCCCTCCATGGGGATCATCCATTTCGAAAAGTAAAGCAGATACGGGCCCTCGGCCCACCGTCTAAATGTGTCATAGCTGTCTGAATGTGATCCTCCGTGGATGTTGGTAAAAACTAACATTTAGAGTGACAGAAAAAACACCTCACTAGCATTTCACGTGGTAAAAGGGTACTGTAGACTCACACCATCAACTCTTGCTGAAAAATACTTCCTGTGCTCCCACACTTAATCCATTTTGATCGACTCTTCTCATTAGCAAACAGGAAGTTGGATGACAAAATTCAAAAGTGCGGAGCGCTGAAAAGGGGCGGGCTGAATAAGGAGCAAGTGTGAACTTGAGAGGAACTGGCGTCATATTTCCACTTAAAATGGCAACAACAACAACAATAAATGCTAAGTCTATGCAATTAGTTCTGAAAAGGTTTAGCATCATTTGATTGCATAAGTCAAAGTCTGATATTTAGCTTTCTAATGCTATAACATTCATATATATTTTATGTGTTTCAAGAGTCTAAATTCATTTTGGGGATTCATCTTTTAAAACAGTAACTGGATGAAATCGCGGTGAATACGGACCTTTCAGGAAGGCGCGACATGCTACCATGGTAACGCTGTGTAAACAAACATGGCGGTCACACAAAACCGTGTAAAGTGAACTTCTAAGGGAACTTCATTTAATTAATAATGTCCGTATATTCTTATATGCCTTCTAGTTTTTACAGGTTTATTTGTAAATAATAGCCTCTATTGGATAACTCCATACATCATACTTCCTTCACTAAGCACTTCGTGAGCCAGGACATGCTGAAATATTAAACTGAGTTTTGTTTTTTGTCCAAGACCAAATAATGACTGAGGAAACTGAACCAGGAGCACTAAAGAGCTCTGAGCCTTCAATGAATCGACATAAACCGGCATCAGAGACAACTCAGGTAAGAAAATTCGACTGCTAGTTATACTGATAGTGTAAGTACTTGGTACTTATTTTAAATGAACGTAAATAATCAGTTTCTGGATGAAAACTGTACAAGCTAATAATCAAACATGAATGATGGTTAATTTCAGTTAGCTTTTATTCTTTTTTCTTTAACTCTGTCCCATTAATTTTTTGACAATGAAATCTCACAAACAAACAAGTATGGTCCTTATATTGAGTTTTTAGTTTTCTGTGTTCAGGACATATCTCATCTTCTGGCAAGCATATTCAAAGACCTTTACACCATAGAGGTAATTGGGAAAGATATTGTTTCTAATCTCAGTAAATCACGAAGGGGAGGCAACAACTACCATGAAAAATATGTAGAGAAGCTGCAACAGGTACAGTATCTCTTCTTTTACCAGCTTAATGTCTTCTAATACAATTTGGAATTGGCTACTTAATTCTTGCTTCATCATAGAATTCAGATTTTATAATTTCATTCACTGTGTCATCCAGGTAACTTCTGAATACAACAGACAAATTCAAAATGCTGATATGCTGGAGACGCATATAATTCAGGCCCGTCTACAAGCTGCTGCAAAAGAGGAGCATGACCACAATAAAATGATGGAGGAAGTGGGTGAGGCCTACCATCAGCTGGGCCTGCCACCAGGTACAGTTAATGTTACCAGCACTCTAGTTCTGTTTATAAAACAATCTATTTATTTTTACTAATAACAGTCCATCAGTCTAGTAATTAGAAGTACACTACAATAATGCTTTTCTTTATCAGTATTGTTTTATTTTTTTTAGGAGGAAATATTTAAACATCATTCAAATAAGATGTATTTACTTGAGAACTAAAATTGTGTTAGATAATCAGAATTGTTTTCAAAGAGTGTATCTAATATTCATTATATCAGAGGATTTTGTTCTTGTAAAGCTACATTTTCCAGCTTTTGGATGCATCCATTGATTGTCAGTGTGATAATGCACAGTGAATATAGGATATTTTAAGGAAAAATGAGCATACAGTTCACGTATGTAGTCATTGTGTTTAACAGCATGCCGTTTTGACATAAATCAATAAAAATACAAATAAATCTCAAATCGAATGAAACAAGAGACTGTACTCTTTTGACAAGTTTTAATGTAAAAACGTAATGAAGTTTCAATACCAAATGTAGTTTTGTTGTTGTTTCTCCCAAAAGCAGGGACGTGCACAGTCATTTTGGGGGGCAGGAGCTCAAGTGGAAAAAGGGCACTTCTCAAAGTTATTTATGTAAAAAAAAAATGTTTTAAACAAAACGTTAAATATATTAACGCAACTCTGACTTCCTTACCAATTTATTTTAGTTCCCTCACACTAATGCAATTGTTTCATACTCAACAGATTAAAAAAAATATTGAGATTTTGGTCTATTTTGCTTCTATGTCTTCTTTTACTCTAATGGAATGAAAACTTCCAAAATAAACTTTTAGATGGTGTTTGTTTTAAGCCTACTACCCTCTGTCTGTTTGCATCTGTAGATTTCTTCTAAATTAACCAAAACAAGCTAATCTGCATATTTAAACATAACATTTCAGGGGAAAAGATTCTTGATGTAAGTCATTAACTGGGGAAGTTCTGTGGTGATATGCTTTAGTTATTTTGTTTATCCTATTCACCTACAGTGCCTTGTCAAATGTATGCAAATTAGTGCATTTTAATTAGTTAACGCCTAATTTGCATATCATTGTGATGATGTTATTAGACACAAATTTTACTGTATTCACCTGTAGTGCCTCCATTAAGGACAGTACATTAGCCTGTATGGCCATGATATATTGCCTTAGATAAACTTTAGCTAGCTTATTACATTAGCTAGTAGCTCATGAGTCGTGCATGTTAGTAAGACACAAGTTAACAATATTTGTCTTTTGGCTAATTAGCTGTAAAGTCGAGGCTCTGGTAGCTTAGTCTTTTGTTCATCACCACTCACCTCCACACAAGCCAAGAAAAACACAAGTGGGATAGGAGCTGGGAGGGACTGCTGCCTGCCTGTCTGTGTGTCTGATGTGCCTATGTGTGCTGCACTGCTGCATGGAGAAGCGGAGAGAGAGAGAGAGAGAGGGAGAGGGAGGGAGAGAGAGGGTGGGAGGGCATCGGAACTCGACAAAGTCTCATCTCCCGACCTGCTATTTAGATTTTTTATTCAATAAATATATTTGTTTGACAGGGAAGCTGTGCGCAAACAGGAATATATATATATATATATATGTTAATTTATATACAAAATGTAAAAAAAAGCACCCTAGAAAGGGAGGGGGGGGGGGGCAGGTGCTCAAGCCCCCTTTGATGTCTATGTGTGCATGTGCCTGTCCCAAAGGCAAACTCAGCTGAGATTGGCACCATGTTGTTTTTTCACATGACTCAGTGTGTCGAAACTTTAATGACAACCTAAAGTCTCCTGAACTGAGATCAGTTGGTTTAAATGAAATGAAATAATGCAAAACAGTTTGGAAGTAGGGTAAGAAAAGTAAACTTAATTGAAGCTATGTCTCTGAAAACAAGTCTTTATATATTATGCTTATTTTGCTTAAGATATTCAAAGTAGTCACATACATACCGATGGTGTGTGTGAGAACCCAGGGAAAAAAAGAGTAATCTTTTATTGATGTCTACAAAGTTAAATCAGCCTTCAAGTGGTGTGTGGACAGTGAGCTCCTAAAGAGTAACAACTTGATCTGCCCCCTGGACTATACAACAGAGCACATCCCAGCTATTAAAAGACCAAAAGGTACAGTACTGCAATGTCCTACAAAACCAAACATATTGTACCAAATCATAGTATGTTTCATAATACTTTCATTTTAAAAGAGACAATTGGCCCACAATGAAAATTCTGTCATCATTTACTCACTCTCATGTCGTTCCAATCCCATATAACATTCTTTCTTCCATCGAACACTAGACGTTAGGCAGAATGTTAGGAAATGACAATATCAGTCACCATTCACTTTCAGTGTATGAAAAAATATATAATGAAAGTAAATGACTGATGTTGTCAGTCACTAACTTTCTGCTAAAAAAATTCAATTTGTCTTTCCCAGAGAAAGGGTTTGGAACCACACAATGGGGAGTAATGTCAAAATTATTATTATTGTTTTTTGGTGAACTATCCCTTTGAAACTCTTGTTCTTTACAGGCAAGTTCACCCCTGGTTTTGCCCAGCCAACTGTCTCCTATAGCATGCACATCCACACTGAACCACAGGATGACAATTACACACTGATGCCCCCACCTGCACATACAGCCCAAAGCCTGATGGAACAATCGGAGGAGTCACTCACTCTTCCTTCCTCTCCGGAGTCTAGGTCCATCAAGGATGCTTCAGCTGAGGTTTGCTCCTAAACTTCTCATAACAGATGGTTGAATTAAGCGATATTACAGAAGCAAGAGTTTCTTATCACAGCTGTGCTAATATTAAGTACAACAGCATGATTGGAAATACAATTTAGCTTTTATACAACTGTTCCATATATGAGTTCATAATAGTGAATTACATACGTTTCAGACAAAAGTTGGTCATTTAATTTGATTTTTGCTAATGAAAAGTGCTAAAGCATCAAGCTTTGCATGTCACCAAACAACACACAGACTGACAGCCTGTTTGAAGCATTGCAAACAGAGAGTGGATTGATACAAACAGTGAAACTTTCCAGTGATGTCCTATGAAATAGCAGCACTCTTTACTCAGTGCTTGTTCAAAACAAATTAGAGACCCGAAATTGACTGTTGTATTATAATCTTTATACCTTTGATAACAAAGATTTATATCTTTGACATTGTTTTCATTGAAATTAACACTTTAGATCAAGAATGGTCCCCAAATCACAATGGCAAACAATGTCTATGCAAAAATTTGGCATGTTCCCCATGTATTTTATATTATTTTTAGAGCTGTCAGAATTAAAAAAGTTTAAGACATACATTTTTCTTAAACGCATTTAACGCATTTACATTAATACAGCATAAACCAGCATAAACACTTGTTGGAAGGGTGGAACCTTTGCGATGTGTCTTTCCAGAGTCATTACTGTACACTGATGCTAACACCATAACACACACACACAACAGCGCTTCTGTGTCAATGAAAGTGATGGAGAAAGGACCTCTTAATGCTTTTTGATGTACAAAACAAGCCCAGATGGAAATCATGTATTTTTCAGTGTAAGGTGCATTTTAATTACCACAGAAGCATGTCAAGTCTTAACTATCACAAAAATTCAGAATGAGATGTTGTTTGAAAGCGCTTTTCATGTGGAGTTCAAAGCTGGCACTGATGCCCTGACATGAATTGTAAATGCAGCTTCATGATTGATTTAGCAAAGTGGATAGCCACAGTCTGCCAGCTCTTTAATTTTGTGGAGTATAAGAATTTAAGAGGTTTAATGTCCATTGCAATGAAAATGCAACCTATGTGGGGACTATTTCTTTCAAATAGTCAACCTTGCCTTTAGACTTTGCAAAACGTTTAATGTTATTTGAATTGGTGATATTTTAGTGCATTTCTATCTTTAGACTGGAAGGCTTTGTTTGGAAAATGTTAATAAAGCATATATTGTTATATATTGTTACATATTTATTTAAATCTTTCCTAAGATTTTGACAGGAAAAGAAGGATATATATAGTATAAATTTTAGCACTTTCAAAATCTGCAATTAATCGTGATTAACAAAAAACATTACAATTAATCTCGATTTCTTTTTTTTAAAATAACGACTGACAGCACTAATGATTTCATATGATTCGTTTTTCTAAATTTTCATCTTAGAAGTTAGGCCAGGTGCATAAGGTGCTTTGGATGGAGCCCAGTGCTCAGAGTCGGACAGAAGAGTTGGCTGCCCTTCAGAAGCACAAAGAGCGACACAAATTCTTGCGCAACCCTCGCTTCCTGCTCCCAAATGCTCAGCGTGGGGGAAAATCCCTCATCGTGCCAGGGAAGAAGCCGGAAAATGGGGCAAATGGCATGTACACTGGCGCAGAAAGGTGGGACCACTGATTGTTCATTTTAAAGGGATAGTTAACAAAAAATGAAAATTCAGTCATCCTTATCTTACCCATATGTTGTTTCAAAGCTGTATTTTTTACACAAAAATAAATGTTAGGCTGAATGACAGCCTCAGTAGCTATTCACTTTCATTGTATGGAAAAAATATGCATTGAAAGTGAATGTTGACTAAGGCCTAACATCTCCTTTTGTGTTCCTTGAAAGAAAGCAAGTCATATGGGTTTTGAACAACATAAGGGTGAGTAAACAATGACTTTGGGTGAACTATCCCTTTAATTAGTGTTTGCTTTGGGAAAACACTTGATTTAGATAGATTACCTGTAATTGGTTATTTGATTTTTATAAACCCTTATTTAGCCTAATAAGCAGTCTAATGAAGAAACTGCCACATGTTCAATGATTCAGTGTATTCTAATTTATTTGGTACACTACTTTGGAATCATTACTGACATCCTTGACAGCAGGTGAAAGGTGAGTTTCTTTTTTAATCCCTTAATTCATATAAAATGTAAAAAATAAATAGGGTCTTTTTCATGTTGTCCTCAGGCTTCACTTTTAATCCCTAAAAGCCTTGTCCTTGTTAGTACGTTGGTTACATTTTGGGCAGCTGTATTCAGCCAATAATTCCACAATATTTGTGCAGCTTTGGTACGGGAAATATGATACACATGAACACTCAAGATACTGATCACACCCTTTTTTGTGTCATGTATTATAAATGCTATATGTTATGAAATTCCCTCCCCACAATGGCTTGTGTAAAAGTTTGAAAAGGACAACATTGTTGTCATGACATTGCAAACTAGTAAAATGGGGTTTTCTACAATGTGTGCTACCAGCCATGCAGTTTATATAATGTATTGTATTATTGTATCCTAGAACATAACAGCATAAGATTCCAGTATTTTTTATTTATTTATTTGTATAGGGACAGTACAAAAGCATGATTTCAGAAAACAAAAAAAGAGAAATGCATAGAGATTATACCACATGCTATATTGCATCTCAGGTCCCTAGATAGGCTTTTCCCCCTAAAACAACATTTGTAAAACTATACAAATTAAACAAGCATAGCAGTTATGAGAGAGAACACTGAGAACCGGATTTCATGATTGAATAATTTGAATCATACATCCTCTGTTTCACTTTCTGGCAAACTAGATTTTAAGCAAGTGTTTTTCAACTCACAGAGACCAAAAGAGTGATATGACTATAAAATAGATCAGCTGACTTTTTTTTTTTCTCGCATTTTGAGAATATAT
Organism: Xyrauchen texanus; assembly: GCF_025860055.1. Classification (NCBI taxonomy): domain Eukaryota; kingdom Metazoa; phylum Chordata; class Actinopteri; order Cypriniformes; family Catostomidae; genus Xyrauchen; species Xyrauchen texanus. The sequence goes on from NC_068316.1 coordinate 15,771,139, forward strand.
TAACTCCATGCAGTTCCTGTTTTTAAAAGTGAACAACTGAACAAGAATAAGATCCTTTATAAAGTAAAGCTATATTATGTTCTAATATAACCATAAAAAAGGGACTGATTATTGCTTATATATCCTCAACTGATGGATATTCAGGGGGCAAAACTGATGAATACTGATTTTATTTTTCCAGGATTGATTAAAAATCAGGGCAGATATCACTTTTTTGATACAACAACATGCTTGGATAGAATAAGTATTCACCTTTAAAAGGGTATAAATAGTCCTGACTCCTGATCAGACATGTACTTGGAAGATGATTGACTGGGCATTGTGGTAACAAATATTCATGTACTATCCTTTAACCCCAGTCCTGAGGCTCCTGCTCCCATCTTTCTTGTGAGTCCACCTGTGATCTTCTTCACAGACTACAGAGTAGGACGAGTCTATGAGGTATAGATTTACTGATTGCATCTAACTTTTAATTCATTTTTGTCTATTTAAATGGATAATTCATTTGATATCACTTCTTATGAAGTTTCAAGCATGCTTATAATTTATACTGCATGCTTTTGGTTACTTAATCAATAATTAGAGGTTTTATACTAAATAACTCTTGATGTAAACGTTCCTAAAAAAATGGCCATATCTCTCTGAGTGGTGTCTTTCCAGTTCTGTATGTTTTTTTTAGTTCTGAATGGTGCCTCCTGTTTCCTGTAGACTGCAGTGGAGCTAAAAAACATGACTGCAACCAGCCGTCACGTGCGCCTGATTCCTCCAACCTCTCCACACTTCTCTGTTGGTTTGGGTGAGTCTCAACTAATTAAAGACTGATTTAAAGGATTAGTTCACCCAAAATGAAATTTAAGTCATGGTTTACTCAACCCTGTGTTGTTATAACCCTATATAACTTTCATTCTTTTACTTAACAAAAAGGGTGAAATTGTGAAAAAAAATTGTGCTCAGTGATGTCATACACTGGCTGTTTATGGTGACCAACTCTTCAAGCTTCAAAAGAGTGCAAAAGTATAATTCAGAAGTCTAATAATTATTCCATGTGACTCACGATTGTTATTAATGCATATGATAAGGCTTGGTGAGAAACAAACCGAAATCTAATGTGTTATTTAGTGAAAATGTTCACTGACTGTTGATCTCCCATGCGTGTTCACAATAGGGCATGAAAACAACAGTTTAAGCATCACTCTCTTGGTTTTTAGGCGCTCAAGTGAAAACTCATCTAAAAACAGGTCAGTGATGCATTTCTATGCCCAGCCTTATTTTTTTGAATGTAGTACTCAGAAAACAAACAGAAACATAGAGGAGGCTACAGGCAGCCACAGTCACACCGTGTTCTAACCTGATGGTAAACGGCACATGATAAAACAACTGTACATACTATCTATCACTTGTTTTCTACATTTGGCATTGCACAGGTAACTCTGGCCACTGTGAACTGGCACCGGTCCAAAAAAACATTTTTTTTTTTATGTTGTAGGCATAGCTCTTAGTGACAATATGATAGAATAACAGAGGTACTGTATATGTTCAATAGGCAAGTTTCCTGGTGAGGGGGGAATTGTAGCACCTGGTATGAGCTGCCAGTATATGGTGCGGTTTGCTCCAGACTCTCTGGCTGATTATGAGGACATCCTAATCGTGGAGACACAGTCGCCAGATCCACTCATTATACCAGTGGAGGCTCGCAGGCCACCTCCAATACTGACTTGTGAGTCAACATAAACATAATCTTCCAGCATATATCTCTACATATTGACAAACTTAATATTTCCAAAACATTTTTCCCTGACTCTCATCTTGTTGCATAATTCCAAAAAGGTTTCCTGATATAACTGCCTAAAAACATTTGACAAGCTTAAATCAGTTGGATAATGTTCAGAGGAAGCATTCATACATAACCTAACAATTGTCTGTTTAACTATTGTGTCTTCTCTATTTGTGTTCCAGTGCCTGCTGTCATAGACTGTGGTTACTGTCTGGCAGGAGGGGTGAAGTTTATTGAGGTTTTATGTCGAAATGAAGGGCTAAGTGCTGGAACATTCTGTGTAATGCCTAAAAAACAGTGGCCTGCCTCGAGCCTCAGGGTAGGAAAGCTCAAATGGCAGAAAAGCTCATTGAATTTATTTTTATGATTCCTTACTTTGACGCTTTTGGTATATTTACGGGTTTCAGGAATAATAGGTATCTTATCTGATCTTTATTATTAGCCTGTATCCTACTGTTTTTAAATACTTTTTCCCCAATTATATCCAGCTTTAGCATTCAAATTGTACACGAACAGTAGCTTGATAACATTTGCTTTGATCTATCTTGGCATCTTGTTAATTATTATGAGTGTGAACCATAAATCTGCTCTTAGTCTACAGTGAAGGCCACTTTTGCAGAACAGCCTCCATTTGCCATCAGTCCCTCTCTTTTTGGTCTTCAGCCTGGACAAGCCACTGTCATAGAGGTGAGATCTTACTGACTAAAAAAACACAGACTGGTGTGACTGGCACAAATTAAGCTTAACTACTTTTCCACCATTGGGTCAAATTTTGGTGTTCTGATCCAAGCTCGTTGGAACGGTTACGATTAATTTTCTACTGTGGTGCTGCAAAATCAGGATTAGAATAAACTGACTAGGCAAGTAGCCAATCATAAGTCGCTATATCACTACAGCACAGCTCTCTGAGCATGGCTTCTCCATGCTCAAATGGAAATGCTACTGGAACCATTTGGCCTGATGGTGGAAAAACCTTTTTGACTGGCACAGACTGAAGTGATTTACCACAGTTAACTGTGTAATTAAGGTGAATACTAATCTGGCTTTAAACTGAGGCTGCACATCCTCATTGCTTTATGACAATTTTTTACCTAAAGGATGGAATGTAAATTCAATGATTGACTTATTAGACAATAGAGTGATGTAGCTCAGGTTTAAGTGATATTCAAGCAGGTCTGTTGTGCTGTAGTTGAGAATTTTGGGATTTGTCTCAATGTTTAGGTTTTCTTTTTCCCCACGATGGCTGAGAGCTGTGCACAGGAATTTACCATTGTCTGTGACAACTGCCAAGTAAAAAATGTCACCCTTCAAGGTCAGGAATTAATTTAGCAGAGCTTAAAGGGACAGTTCACCCAAAAATGAAAATTCTCTCATCATTTACTCAACATGAAGCCATCCAAGATGTGTATGACTTTCTTCTGTAGAACACAAACAAATATTTTTAAAAGAATAATAATCCAAGTGAATGGGTAACAACATTTTAAAGCTCCAAAATGCACTTAAATACAGCATAATAGTAATCCATAAGACCCTCGGGGTTAAATCCAAATTTTCAGAAGCAATATGATAGGTGTGGGTGTGAAACAGATAAATATTTAAGTCCTTTTTACTATAAATTCTTCTCCTTGCCCAGTAGGTGGCGATATGCACAAAGAATATGAATTGCCAAAAACAAAAGAATGTACAAGTGAAAGTGTAGATTGATAGTAAAAAATTACTTAAATATTGATCATACCGCTTCTAAAGATATAGATTTAACCACTAAAGTCATATGGATTACTTTTATGCTGCCTTTACGTGGTTTTTGGACCTTCAAAGTTTTAGAACCCATTCACTTGCATTGTATGGACCAACAGAGCTTAGATAATCTCTAATCTTCAGAACAAGAAAGAAGGTCACACACATCTGGGATGGCATGAGGGTGAGTAAATGATGAGAGAATTTTCATTTTGGGGTTTTTCATCTCTTGAAGTACATACTGTAAATATGTAAGTATCTCATATGAAATGTAATTTAACTAAGTAAAGACTCAGAATATACAACAAAACATCATGAATAAAAACATACATATGTTTCAATATTTTCAGGTACAGGTCAGCTGATCACAGTTGAGCTGGTTTCAGTAGCAGTTGGAGAGGATCAGCCTGAATTTGGTGAATTGTTTGATCTCACGGCTGACCATTTTGTACGATTTGACTCAACCAATCCACACTCAACCTTACAGAAGAGTGTGTTCATAAAAAACCATGTGTGAGCTACCATTACACTTTTAAACAAACACAAAACAAGTATATGAAGGTAAATGCTTATATGCTAGTTTTGTATGTTTTTATGTAAATACTTTAAATATTAAATTCCTTTGTAGACACTTGGAGCTGCCATTCCAGTGGCAGATCATGAAACCCGACATCCAATCTCATTTTCCTGGAGAGACTCCAGACCCCTCCAGCATTCAGTATTATGTTGATACAGACTGTGTGTTCAGCATCAGCCCTGCCATGGGCACCCTGGCCCCTGCAGAAGAACATGAGTTCCTGTTCACATACTGTCCCCAGGAGGTATGTGCACTTGCTGACATGTACAGGCTCAGGAGGAAAGTAGTACAATACAGTTCTTTTTGCATTTGTTTTTTGTTTCTCTTAGCTGAAAGAGTACCAAAGTGTCTGCCACTTGGTAATCATGGATGTTCCAGATCCACCCAGAATCACTGAAGATGGGTAAAATGAAAGATTCCTTGATTTTGTGAAATATTATACTGTACAATTAACTAGATAAATTATTGTTTGATATTTGAATTTAAGATTGGTGGTGGTAGATGTTGCAATCAATAAACTCAAACTGGCACAGAGAATGTTGAATATGTATTTACTTGCAGGATGTGTCAGAGTCTTGACACAGCACTCCATGTAAACGATGTGACATGTTTAGTGATTGAGCTGAAAGGTTCCACTGAGCCATATAAGATCCTTCTTGAGCCATATGCTGTTTTAATACCAGGGGAGACCTACATACACACCATAATCCGCAAGAGCTTCAAGGTAAAGCAGTGAACATTTTTTCAAACTGACTCCCTTTCACTCATTCAAACACCTTACTTAATTCTAAATGTACAGTTACATTTTCATCATAAAAGATTTTCAAGCTTTCTTATGTGTCAGTGTTTGTGTGTTGTTAGATGTGGAATCACAGCAGGTCTGTCATTCACTTTAAATGGGAGCAGATTATTGACTGTCACATAATTCAAGTGGAGCCATCTACAGGAGAAATAGGTCAGAGCATTGGCATATATCTATCAATTAACAAATAAGCAAATAAATTAATAAACAAACAAACTAATAAACAAATACATTCCAGCAAAACATATTACAGTATGTAGAACTTAAATAATGGTAATAGAAATCCAATTTTTTTTTTTTGCTAGATGTATCTACCTACTGTACCAATAAAGCAGACACTGTATGTTGAAAATTAGAACCTTAAAGGATTAGTTAACTCAACTGATCATTCTCTCATTATTTACTCACCCGTATGCCATCCCAGATGTGTATGACGTTCTGTCTTCTGCTGAACACAAATTCAAATTTTTAATTATTTTCTTAAATGTTTAAAATTAAATTTTAATTTTAAAGTCAACAGTTTTTTTTGTATTTACTTTGTTTCCTTAGTCCACAAGAGTGTGCAGTGCATACATAAACTATACAGCACTGTGTTATATTATTACAAAGAACATTCCTGGCTGTTAAAAAAAGAACAATCCATTCCATTTTCAACTAATGTACATAAAACTTATTTAAAAAAAAGTTTTAGTCGGTCCATATTCTCAAATGTTATGTCAAAAGTAAAATGAGGTTGGGTAACTCTTCAACCGACAGTTTACATGGTGTTACACTTTCACTGAACAGTGAAATACTATATTGTTTTGATACATTATACAGTAGTTGTATGTAGGGTAGCAATATTCACAGATTGCAGTGATATTGGCTGAAGTCGGTGGTGAAGTGGCTCAGACTATGAGCACAGTCCAGGGGCTGTTCAAACAGATGGAACACAACAAAATGGAACCGAACGCGAAGATCTCAGAGACAAACATTTCCAAGTTGAACTTTTTTCTTGACAAAGTGTTTAAAAAACGAATTGCTTAATCTGAGATATTTTCACAATTCCTTTTAGTGATGCCAAAAAAATGATACACTTCATCTTAAATTAGTGTATTCTTGTACTGTTTAATATCATTCCAGTGTTTGAATTGTGGCTAATTCATCCTCTGCGGTGTACTTGCCTTCAGAAATGAATGAGTGTTTCGACCTGGAGCTGGTTCTGACTGGAGGGAAACCAGGTCATTTTACCTCCACACTGCAGTGTCACATTCAGCACCATCACAAGCCTGTAGGGCTGACCATTGAGGCCACATTTAAGGTCAGATGTGTTTGAATCTCTTTCGCATTTATTTAAACAGCATACTATGTGGAGAACATTGTGAGTTTTCCCTTTGGAAATTAAGTCTTTATTACAGTTTTCAGTCCTATTTTGTAAGTATGATGTGGTGTGTTTCAGGGGCCACACTGTGTAGTGAATATACCCAGTCTAAATTTTGGTTTGCTGCAAATGGGAGATGAGAGCATCTCTACCATTGATATCACCAACAGCAGTCTGCTAGATGCCCACTGGTGCCTAGATGAACTGCCCAACATCCATTCCTCAAATCCCATTGAGGGACTGGTAAAGATGTTGTCTGGGGTTTTACTTAAGCTAGCTAAAAGAAGAGCATATAATTTCTCACTGAATAAGTCATAATAATAATAATAATATTAATGAAGTAATGCTTTTAATTTGGTTTGTGTTGTATACTGTAGAGTATATAAAACACTTAAAAACGTTATTTGTTTTGTAGAAAGCTGATACCTGATATGTATATCTGCATGTGTGTGTTTAGTTGGATATAAAGCCGAGTAAAGGTGTTCTGCCTCCCCTGGCATCCTGTAGTGTGGATGTAGTCTTCAGAGGCCTTTACTGCCAGTGCTTTGAGTCTGTCCTGCAGCTTACGGTGCTGAACGGCACTGGCTGGTGAGGAAATGGGTCACATCAATTTTTCTTTTTTTGCAGTGGTCAGAAAAACCTAGAGGAACAATATATTATGGAAATGTTACAACACATAATGAAAAACAGTCATGAGTGTTCTGTAACATATGCATTTGTACTAAATGTCCTTTTTGTAGGTATCTTGTTCAAATGGATATTAAAGCAATATTACACTCACAAGAGTGTTGAATGGCCCTAAATCAGCACTGCTGTGATTACCTGCGGCACTCGATTTTCGGCCTCGTACCTGCTGCCGAATCACAGCTGTGCTGATATAGGGCCATACAGCACAATTGCAAGTGTGATATTGCTATAGCTATATTTTGGGGAAAAATGCCGCTATATGTTAGCTAAATCTGACAAAACTTACTTTGGGGGACATTCAGTGATGTTTTCAACTGGAAAATCAATTCTTAAATAAAGCATATACTGTTTTTCCCCTACATTCTAAAAATGCAAAAGGTTTTCTTATAGTGGTAGTAATTATAATTAGCTTTATATAAAAACAATAGCAGTTTATGGTATGTCTTTAATTAGAATGCTGCAGCAAGTAAACGTGTGTTTTTGTCTTCAGTCACCTCTCTGTGCGGGCAGATGTTCAGTCCCCTCAGGCATGCTTTCTGAGCTGTGAGCTGGTGTTGGATGATCTGTATTTAGGAGTTCCAGAAAAGGGCTGCGTTACTCTTTTTAACCAAACACTACTGCCAGCTTTCTTCACCTGGAGCAAGGTGAGACCATGGCCATAGACCCATGAGGAGTTCACACTGTCACATTATATTATATATATAAAATCAGAGAATTTTGTTTTTTTACTTTCCAGCATTGCACAGTATACTACAGTGATATTGTGTGCATTGGAGTGAATGATAAAGATATAATAGCTATCCTTAGTGATTCGCAGGTTCTTCTCTCCCTTTCAGCTCCAAGGTGCACAAGCTTATCTCTGCTCTGCTACCTTCAGTCCCTCTACAGGCACTCTGGAGCCTAATGCCAAAGCAGAAGTCTCTGTATCATTCACGGCTCACACTGTTGTACGCATCTCTATTGTAATACTGCAAACAACCCCAGCTTATTTCAGCTATGCCATTTAGTACCATTTAAGCACTTTGTTTTAATACATTATATTATTTTTTTTTTATGTTTTTATGGTTCCAGGATGAGCTGACTGAAGTGGCTGCAGTTTGTGAAGTAAAGGGAATGAAGAGTCCATTAGTGCTGGGCTTTTTCTGTAAAGCCAAACCTCTTAGTGTGTCATACTCACTGCCTCATACTGACTGGTAAAGAAACATTTGCCTTTTAATCATATATACCCAGAATTTCTTTAGTGATTATTATTTACTTTTATTTATTTTTTATCATCATATCACCCTCTTCACTGTATTTAGTGTTAATTCAAGCAATGCAGATGGCCGGCCAATCAAACTGGACTTCACTGAGCATGATCCAGTCCTCATCGGCAAATCAGTGAAACGGCAGCTGTTGATAACTAATCACACTGCTATTACTGCTCCTTTTACTCTGGAGGCAGAGTACTTTACTGGACACTGTCCTTCACAATCAGCTGTAAAATCTCAAAGGTACATCATTTAGCTTGATTCTGCTTAATTTTTATAGTTATAGATTATTATTTAAACATATTTTGAGAGTTATAGTAACATAACGTCTTAAACGTTTTGCTCTCCTGTCCTGCAAAAAGAGAAAAACTGTGTGACAAGGCTTGACCTTTGACCTTTCATGATTTTTAGGAGCTCCGTCCCTCTCCATTCCGTCCAAGGCAAAAATATTGAGCAGAAAGCACATAAGGGTATGCACAACCTATTCTTTTGTCTACTTCATTATCAGTTAACTAAAAACTGCATTTAAAAAATTATGCAATTTCTTTTTTTACAGATTTTGTGAACTGTCTGCTTGCCCATGGAAGAGGTGCAACATTTTTTGCAGAACCAACCAGTGGAATGCTTGGCCCATTTGAGAGTAAAGCCATCAACATCACAGCTTTCACCAATATGTGGGGTGATTACCAGGACAATCTCATATGTAAAGTATGTCATGCATCGATCACAATCTATTTACTTTGATTCTTAATCATTTACATTGCATAAATCTAACAGGTCTACAACCAGATGAGGTAACATGTTTTCTGGGACAGTTGAAAAGAGAAATTTAATTTTGACTTTTCTTTTAGGTTGGAGATCTAAATCCGACTCTCATTCAGATCCAGATGTCTGTGAGGGGCTGCCCCATTTACTTTCAGATGATTGGACCACAGCCTGACAATCAAAACCATGGTCCAATTATACGGTTAGTTTTCATGGAGGATACACCTCCTGTAAATAATCAGATACTTAAGAGCCTATGATTGGATCATTATTGCAGTGATTAATATGTTTCAGCTGGCAAAACAATATATTAACCCTAACTGATGCTGTGTGTGTGTAGCTTCTCATTTCTTAAACAACCATGTCGGAAGATGTATCCCGTGGTCATGGGAAAAGATGTTACTGTGTTACAGAAGGGGCAAATTATTGGCCTGCATCAAGCAAACAAAACAACTAAGCAGATTGCTGAAAGCACTGGAATTGTGTTAAGAACTGTCCAACGCATTATTACAACCATAAGGATAGTGGTGAACCATCAGCTTTGCGGAAGAAATTAGGTCAGAATTTGAATGATCATGAGCAGCGATCACTAAAATGCTTTGTGAAGTCACCTGGTAAAAATCGACAGAACTCACGGCTATGTTTAGGTGAAAGTAAGAGCATTTCCACATGTACAATGCGATGAGCACTTAAAGGATTAGGACTAAACAGCTGTGTGGCCACAAGAAAGCCACTTGTTAATGAGGCTATTTGGAAAAAACTACTTCAATTTGCTAGGGAGCATAATGATTGAAATGTGGAGCAATAGAAAAAGGTCAGGGTAAAAAGAGAAGTGCATGAAGCGATGCACCCATCATGTATTGTGCCCACAGTACAAGCCTCTGGAGGCAGTGTTATGATCTGGAGTTGCTTCAATTGGTCAAGTCTAAGCTCAGCAACATTATACAGCAATAAAATTAAGTCAGTTGACCACCTGAATGTACTGAACGACCAGGTTATCCCAACAATGTATTTTTTCTTACGTGATGCATGGGCATATTCCAGGACAACAATGCCAATATTTATCATGCTCAAATTGTGAAAGAGAGGTTCAGGGAGCTTGAGGAATAATTTTCACTCATGAATAGGCCACCACAGAGTCCTGACCTTAACCCCATTTAAAATCTTTGGGATTTGCTGGAGAAGACTTTACAGAGTGGTTCGACTCTCCCGTCATCAATACAAGATCTTAGCCAAAAGTTAATGCAACTCTGGATGGAAATAAATGTTGTGACATTGCATAAGGTTGTCGAAACAATGCCATGATGAATGCATGCCATAATCAATACTAAAGGCAGTCCAAGGAAATATTACAGTATGCAACTCAGTGTCAAGCCAGGCAGTATTTACTTGCCATAAAGCTTAGACTGGTCCCACTTTATATTAGGTGTCTTTAACTACTATATACTAACATTAAAATACATACAATACAATGTACTTATTCTTTAACTACACAATGTTCTGCAAAATTCTCACAAAATGTCACATTTGCTGCTGTTGAAATTGATGTACGGGTAGGGTTAGGGTAAGGTTTGGGGTAGAGTTAGGTTTAGGATTAAGGGTAAAGTTAACAGTGTAACTACAGATGTAATTAAATGGAGGTACTTTAAATGAAAGTACAATGCAACAACACGTATGTACATAATTAGTACATTGTATCAAATACTTAAGTACATAGTAGTTAAAGACACCTAATATAAAGTGGGTACCTTAGAATCGCCTAGAACTTTTCTGGTCTGGAAGACTAGAAGATCTGCACTCAGTGTGTTATGAGCGCTCTATGGTATTTTATGATTGGCCTTCACAGATTTGGAAGCCATGTTTCTGGAGGAGACACTGTGTCACGCTCTTTACGCCTCATTAACACCAGTCCTTATGGTGAGCATTGCACCACATTTAGCTCAAAATTTACTTTTTAAACCTGTTATGTGCAAAAGTGCATAAGGTATAAGTTGTACTTTACTTTGTAAACCCTTGCAGATATACGTATGGACTGGGTGACCTACAACCTGGAGGTTGGAGACAGTAAGTTAATAGACCTGTTGGTTGCATGTGGTGAACCCTTTCCTCTGAAGGATGCTGATGGCAATGAGGTTGTCGGAGGGATGGACTCATGCGTCATGTTCCCATCCACATGGGACATGAGTCACACCCCCAGCAGAGAAGACACAAGCTCGTCCTTCATGACCAAGTCTGTGAGTCTAAACTAAAATTATACCTCACTGTTTGACTATACGTCAGTTTATTAAAACTGATTAATTTAGATGGGCATTTCAATATAAGCTGCTCTCTTGTTTTGTAGGATGATTTTACAGAGAATGTGGAAGAATGTAATGGAGAGGAGAACAATGGAGATCCGATATCTCTGGCTCCAGTAAAGAAGCTGCTCTCTGTGTTCCTAAATCCTCATGAAGGGAATGTCTCTGACTACCCATACTGCATCACTCCACAGCAAACAGTAGGTTTACATTCAACACTCCTTTTTCAGGATCTGTATTTGTGTGATCCATGTTTTATTTGCATATCTAATCAATGATAAGAATGTCAGGAAAAAACATTTATAATGTGAATTTTGTACATTAATTCAGGTGGTTCCAGCAGGGGGCAGTAGCACCATACATGTGTCTTTTACTCCTCTGATCCTGTCATGCCCAACCAATCAAAGTTGTTTGGGTTATGCTCTGGGTTTCATGTCTCTAGACTCAAAGGTACATTCATTTCCACCACCATATACACCTTATACAGATTATATTTTAAACAAATTCATATTGGTTTAATGGGGTCCCCACAAATATTCCAAATAGTGGTTAATCAATAAGGGTTTTTCCACTTTTCATTTGGTTACCCCATGGTTATATCTTTGACTTGATTATTTACCTTGAATAGGTGGCATCATTGACTCCAGGCAAAGTGGAGAGAGTCCAGGGCTATGAACTAGAGCCTTTGAGACTAGACATGCAGGCTTTTGTTAAACATGCCATGTGAGTTACAGATGTGTTCAAAGCTTATACTCAGCGTTATGACAAGACTTTGTATTAAATGGATTTAATTATAATCATAAAGCATATTATGTGCTTCTACATTTCATGCAGTCAATGTAATAATTCATACAGTCTATTTAATCTACCTTTATTTTGTTACTTAGAGTCTGTGTGTGTGTGTGTGTGTGTGTGAGCATGTTTTTATCACTTTGTGGGGACCAAATGTCCCCATAAGGATAGTAAAACCAGATATTTTTGAACTTGTGGGGACATTTTGTCGGTCCCCATGAGGAAAACAGCTTATAAATCATACTAAATTATGTTTTTTGAAAATGTAAAAATGCAGAAAGTTTTCTGTGAGGGTTAGGTTTAGGGGTAGGGTTAGGTTTAGGGGATAGAATATATAGTTTGTACAGTATACAAATCATTATGTCTATGGAAAGTCCCCATAAAACATGGAAACACAACGGTGTGTGTGTGTGTGTGTGTGTGTGTGTGTGTGTGTGTGTGTGTGTGCGTGTGTGTAGTTTGTCAGTGCAGATGGAAGAGGATATGGAGGTACTGCAATTTTCTGCTGCTGCGAGTGATACACTAGACAGAGAATCACACAAACAGGTGCCAATAAAGCAGGAAGTTATTCTATCAAAATGAAAGAAATTCAAATATATTAAGTATTAAAGTAATATTCCAGGTTCAATACAAGTTATCTCAATCGACTGCATTTGTGGCATAATATTGATTATCACAAAAATAAATTTTGACTTGTCGCTGTTTTTCTTTAAAAAAAAAACTTTGTTGCCATGATGATGTAATGTCAACAAACCCTAAAATGATTGTAAAAATGTCCATTTAAACAACTTTACAGCTCAAATAATACAGAAGTTTTAACAGAAGAATTAATGTAAGTACTTTTATAAGCTTCACATTTCTGCCTTTAAACCCTCCTCGTCGTGGCATGGTTACCTCAATCCAGGTGGCTGAGGACAAGTCTCAGTTGCCGCCGCTTCAATCTGCAGATCTTATCACGTGATTCGTTGTGCATGTCACCGCAGAGACTCAAAGCATGTGTAGGCTCCGCGATCCATGCACAACTTACTATGCGCCCCATTGAGAGCGAGAACCACTAATCACGACCAAGAGCAGGTTACCCCATGTGACTCTACCCTCCCTAGCAACCAGGCCAATTTGGTTGCTTAGGAGACCTGGCTGGAGTCACTCAGCACACCCTGGATTCGATGTCGCGACTCCAGGGGTGGTAGTCAGAGTCAATACTCGTTGATCTACCCAGACCTGTAACCTCCATTTTTGCTTTTTTTTAAGAAAAGGTGGAACGAGCCAAATAATTTTTTTGTGGTCATCAACATCATGCCATCAATGCTGTCGATTGACCTTAACTTGTATTGAACCCGGAATATTCCTTTAAATCCCATCTCTGTCCATTCACTGTAAAAGTGTCTTTCAGTGATGTAAGGGTTGAGGTGGACAGTCTTTGACTTTGCTTTTTTGTGACTGTAGAAGGAATCCAGGATAACTCGGACATTCCAGTTGAAGAACAATACTGATATGCCCTTGAGTTTCAGACTAAGTACAAACCCTCCGTTCTCAGTGCTGCTGCCCCGTCAGATGGTTAAACTTAGTACCAGCTCGCCCTCTCACAGACACACACAAGGATTCTCAGCACCAGGAGATGAACAATCATCACTTCTGCTGCAGCCCAAAAACATCATACTGGTCTACTCACATAATATACACATACAAACATGATAGAATACATATCCACACATGCACATGAATACATTGCATAGATCATGAGCTAATTAATCATATTGTTTCCAATTTCCATGCTCAGTCTTGGACTTCATTCACTTTTTGACTTGGACCATTTATTTCTAAGAGCTAAAACTCTAACTACTGTAGTTGTCAATCAGGCACTTACATTATATTGATTTCAATCAACAGGTTAAAGTGGCTTTCCACAATTCACCTTCACTCCTGACCAGCCCGAGTCAACCATGTGAGGAATCAGATGCCCAGCTCTCTGCTACCCTCTTGTGCAATGATGTTGGAGAAAGGACACTACAATTTCAGCAGAGTCTGACCATTCAATACAGCAATAACAGTGTGCAGGTCTGAATGTCCTCAGTTTTAATTGTAAACAGTTATAATTTACTTTCTATACTTATTTTTCCACTAAGATTGTTGTTATGACAGGGCTGCCATTTGATAACTAATACAGTACTGTTGTCCTGTCAAAGGCTAACACATGAATCCACTATGGTGTGTTATAACACCCCCAGTCTTGTGGAAGTCATTACACCTTTGTCACATGGAAAAGTAGCCTTGTTAAAACATCGTAGTGTAGATAGCCTAACACACCAAGGTAGATTGTAGGTAAAAATGAGTGTCACAGTTTTGTAGTGTCTGAGCATATGTGGCTAACTATCAACTGTAACTCCTCCACACAAATATCCAACAATTGCCTGTTTACTCTGTTTTTTAGACTGTGTCCCTTTGTGCCCACGTGGCATTACCCACTTTGCACCTTTCTAGTAACACTGTGGATTTTGGCACCTGCCATGTTGGACAGACATGTGTTAAAGAAGTCTACCTCTACAATAGAGGTGGCTCAAGTAGCTACTGGACTGCACTCGCAGGTATGACAAAGGCTTTGAAGCAAGCATTCTGCAACTGAAGGTCTCCTTTTCTAAATAATAATAATATATTAAGACTCTTGCTGTCACAGAGACCAGTGAGATATCTCACACAACTTATTTCATTAATATCTTTCAGGGAATAGGAACACTTTTTGCATACCTTTCCATGAAAAAATATATTTTTAATCGCTGTAATCATCGAAAGCGATTATGCAAACAAGGCCCATGTATACTTTGTTTTTGCACGTTCAGACTCGCCTCATGCCCAGTCACGTTGCTTTTGTGAGTATACGTTTCATACGGTCAATGGCCAACGCATGCGCAGATGACGTGCACAGACGAGGACCATATCTCAGTCTCAGTAAAGCTCATTTGGTATCTTTGAACTGTGGGGTTTTGGAAAGAGGGAATCTTAGGATCTAGGTCTGTTTAAAGAAGATATAGGCAGAACCACCATGCAATTGCAGTGGCATTGAAATATTGTTGCAGCAATAGCTTGCATTCTTATCCTGTCTTTAACTATTTGACTAAATTACTATTTGGTTGCAATTACTTTGTATCTAGTGAAATTGTTTGGTTTTGTGTGTTTAGAACCTGAGGGTGGGATTGAAGTGTTCAGACTGTGTCCAGACTCTGGTGTGCTGAAACCTCTTGGGGTTCCACCATACTGTAGACAGCTGTTGCAGATCAATTTCACTGCCAGGTACTGTCAACTTACCTGCTTTGAAATTAAATCTTCTCACGGTCACTTAATTACCTTGTAAAAAGGTTTTACTTCAAGCAATGGGTAATATAATTACCTAACTTTAAACAGATGTAGTAATATGTCAGACAGATGCTGTTTAGATTTAGGTCAATTTCAATGTTCAGTTCCCTATAATGTAACTGTATTTGTCCAACTAGTTCCTTGTACACTCACTGAGCACTTTATTAGAAACCTGTACACCTACTTATTAATGCTATTATCTAATCAGCCAAACGTGTGGCAATTGTACAATTGTAGTGAGAAGAATAGCATCTCAGAATGCAAAACACATCAAACTTTGATGCGGATGGACTACAACAGCAGAAGACCATGTTGGACATGTAGGTCCATAGTGTTCCCAATAAAGTACTCAGTGAGTGTGTATTGTTCAGAAGTGAGTTTACCAACCAATTAGTCTTCTTTATAGTCTGTATTTCCACAATACAGTAAGGCAGACCCATTGTTGTAACATATATACTCTAGACTGAATTGATTAACAGTATTTTACCCATAGTGATCAGAAAGAGTTCCAGACAACCATCACAGTGCATGGGATTCTTGGAGAGACCCCACTTCTTCTTAAGGTCCATGGAAGAGGAGCACTTGATGAGAGTTTTGAATCTCCAATATCCAACACCTGACAAAAAGACTCGAGTGTCCAGTTTTTCTTCTGAAAATACTAGACACACAACTTATAAAAACATAACATTCTTTGGTTTGATGACACACTGATCTTAGTTGTCTTAAAAAGCTCTATTTGTGAAACAGTTTTCTGTTTTTAATTGTAAAGTATTCTAAAGAATCTTTAGGTAAACAAACCGCATGATTTCAGATTACCCAGAGAGTTTTTTGTGAAACAAAGATTAAAGATTGAGTTGTATTTAAACAGGGATTTCACATATACCTAGCCTTTGAAACATATATTCCAAGCATTTTGTTTTATTGTAATGAATAGTTTCCTGAAATACATTACAAATCATAGTAAATTACACTAGTCTTCAATACTAAAAATACCACTATTGTTTTTATAATTCTGAATACTTAGAAATACTTCTGTCAGTATCCATATGGAAAGATCATCAGATTAATGTGTCACAGACAAAGTACGGAGATCAAATATACCTTAGAATACGTTTCAGGTATGATTGCTATCACAGATACAGTAATATCTAATTCCATTATTTTTTATTAGTTGAAGTACAAGGCACTTTAAAGAGAGATCTGAAATGTTATCATTACCATCCTCAAAAGTAAGACAAACATCCAGCAGTAAACTGTATGCTTTTTCTGCTTGTGTTCTACAGTTAGTGTTTTAGCAGCCTGAATAAAAAATTATAATTTGCAATTGTCACTCTGTGTCTCATCAGGAGATTTGCAGATTTGAGAGGGCTTTCACAGCTGTCCAGGGTACTCAAAAACTGCAGCCCCTCCCATTCCATTCCCAATGCACATAGACACCACGCCATACCCTCTGCAACAAAATAAATAAATAAATAAATAAAACCCAATAAAATTGTAAAATGAGATCATATTTTTTTTTGACTGCTACTGTATAAAAGTTTCTATTACTATATAAAGTTAGCGAATAGCTACATGAGTGCACCCCAATATTAGATTTACCCTTGGGAAAAAAGTGTGCTCACCTTTTGCGTCTGTTTTAGCTCATGGAGCCCCATTGCAGCCCAGTGGATGACCAAGAGCAATGGCACCTCTGTTAGGATTTACTTTCTCCATGGGAATGCCCAGCTTTTCCTCACAATACACAGCCTAGGAAAAAACAACATTATTTCAGGAAACCTACACAGAATACTTTGAAAGTGCAGTGAGAGGTGTGTAATGTTATGAGAAACAGGCAAACAGCCTAAAGCTTGATGAAATCACTCACCTGACTGGCAAATGCTTTGTTGATCTCAAACACATCGATATCATCAATAGTCAGCCCTGTAAATGCAAATGCAATAACAAGGTTCATTTACAAGAATTATTTTAGTATAAAACTATTTTGATTTACTGTATCATTATTATTATTATTAGAATATAAAATAGTTGATATTGAAATAGAGGTTAGAGCAGCTGCCTACTTTACTAACCTGCCTGGTTGACAGCTTCTGGGATGGCATAGGCTGGTCCAACGCCCATTATGTCTGGTGGTACGCCCACCACAGCGCTCACCCTCAGCACCCCAAAGATAGGCAGTCCCAGTTTCTCCACTGTAGATCTCCGCCCAATTAGCACTGCTGCAGTACCATCACTTTCCTGACTGGCATTACATACAGAGCGATACAAAAAACTGAGTTATCCAAAAGCACTTCAAGACTCAATAAGTGATAGTCAAATGATGATCAAAAAGTCTCATTTAGACTTTTGTTTCCAACCTATTTATCCATTTCTAAATTCTTATTTCAAAGATTCAGAGTGCACGCCGGCTGTGGTGCTGCAGATTTCCTTGAATGCAGGATGTAATTTGGCAAGGCCCTCTAGTGTAGACCCAGACCAGATCCCATCATCCTTGGTGACAGTAATGGTGCACTTAGTGCCATTTTCATCTACAATTTGTGTAGTGACTGGTGTAATCTCTTGATCAAATAAACCCTGTTTCTAGGCCATGGCTGCCCTAGTGATGTTAACAACAGTCAAACATTAGTATTTGGTTCATTATATGCAATGGAGTTGCTTTGAGTGCATCTTTACAAACTACTAAGAACTTGTAAGTATAAACAACCCATAAATGTCTAGGGAGCATATACTTTTGTTGGGAACTGAGAGCAAAGCGATCCTGTTTTTCCCTGGTGACACCAAATCGCTCTGCAACGTTCTTTGAGGTTATTCTGAAGAACAACAGAACACAAACAGTTTATGTTATAACAAAAGTATAACACAGTATTAGGCATTAAATTATCCATACCCCTTGGGAACTATGCAGTCTCTGGCCTTCTCATTGTACCATCAGTCGGGGGCTGATGTCCCCTGGGTTTCCCACTGAGCGAAGGGACATGCTCTCTGCACTGCCAAAAAGATGTGCAAGGAAAGGTACATAAGCTTCAGAAGAAACTGTACAACACTTCGTCTTATTATTTTAGGGGAGCCTATTAAAATACTTTATTAACTTGCTATAACTAAAATGTTAAAATGATCAGTATAAATGTGCCATACTAACCCACGTGCAAGGCCTATGTCATATGAACCATTTCTGATTCCACCTTAAAAAAACAGAAAACTTTCAGTTCTAATTATAACCTTGTATACTCTAATGCTGCAGCCAAAAAGGGGGCCAGTTTTCTATTTAGAAATAAATTCTTACCCGCAACATTAAAAAGTGCTTGTAGTCCAGAGGAACACTGCCTGTTCACTGTGTAGACCGGTACAGACTCAGAAAAGCTACTTAAAAATGTCTTGTTGATTAAATTACAGCCAATGCATGTGCTTAATAATGTTCTGATTTATAATAAATTTAACCATCTCACCTAAGAAATTGTGCAATATGAGCCATCAAAGCACCTGCCCCAGGCTGTAGCACATTACCTGCAAAACAGCTAAATAAGTTTACTAAATATTATCACTCATCATATGTGATTTTAATTAATATACAGTAGGTGTGCTGTACTATCTATCATACTATCTGTATGTTTTGATTGTTAGACTGTTTAGTGACTCACCAACACACATCCCCTAGGGAAGCAGATGGCAGTCCCACATCCTTAAGAACTGCACTTATCACAGCACTGAGCAGCTCATCTGGGGTGGTATCCTAAAATATACAAGAGATAAAGGATGGTGGGTAAAGTCATTTCGCATTGCAATTTAGAACAATCAGATGTTTGTTTCTTTCTTTCATTTTTTACAACAATCAGATGTTTGTTTCTTTCTTTCATTTTTAACACCATGCCAGCTTCTATGGCTATATTCATGGCGGGAGCAATGTTTAGTTATTTAAAAATAGAGTTAAATAATGTGTTAAAGATTCATTTTTTCCTAAAAACCTTAAAACTAAATTTGGATTCACTTGATTAAAAACCTTTCCAAAAGTATCAACTGAATAATACAGGTTCCTCAGATGTGTAGAGGTATGACAGTCCAGTAAAATATGTTTAATGGATTGTGGGTTCTGACAAGATGAGCACTTTGGTGAATTTTCTCCTGATAGTAAAAATTGGTGTGTGAGTCTTGTATGTCCTATCATTATGTGTAAATGACTTGATCCCAGCGATTAATATCTTGTTCCAACAACAAGATTTATTTCCTGTAATTGTTGTTTCAACACTGATCCCACTCTGACTGCCATTTGTTTTTATAGATACATTCAGAGTTGGTTTCAGATCTGTGGAAGGTATAGGGCATTTTACTGGTTCAGTAGATAGTACTTCTCTGGCAGCTGTCTGCTTGTTCATTACGGAGATTCCTGAGTGTCCAGGCACCCAGCAGAAAATAATATTTAAACCCTTTGCTTCAAGAGATGACAGGTTGGTTAAAGTCTTCACGATAGTTGGGTGATCATTTTTTGGAGCTTCCAATGCTTCAAGACATGATTTTGAATCAGTTGTTTTTTAAAAAGGGTTTTGTGGAGCAGTAAAATAAACTTCAGTGCCAGTAGTAGAGCGTTTGCCTCTGCAGAGAAAACTGAACTTTGGTCAGGGATGCGGATACCCTGACACAGTTGGTTTGTTACAAAAACGGCTGCCACTTTATTTCCAGATTTAGATTAATCTGTGTATATTGGGATATGTTGTGGTATACTGGTGTTATATCCAGAAATTGTTGATGGAAATCTTTTGGATGCATTTTTGGTTCCTTGTTAAATCCAGAAATTTTGCAGAAATGTGTCTGTTCCAAGCTGTTTAGATCCAATTTCAGATTCTCCAGATGGGTTTTTATACGTAGACCAAATGGACGAATGAAACATGTTTTTTGTTTTCATATATTGTTGAATGCTGAAGTAGGAAAACGGCTGAATAGGCTGAGTTTTCGTTATTTGTTTTAAGTTTGGTTGCATATTGTAAGGCCAACTTTAGGCATCTGATTTCCAAGGAAGGTTCATTGGCTTCCGCATAGAGACTTTGGATTGCTGATGTTCAGTAGGCTTCCAAAGCTAATCGTTTACCTTGGTGGTGTACAGTGTCCAAAAGTCGATGTATGACTTCCTAGCTGATCCATAAATTATACTTCCATAGCCCAACTTTGAGCATACCATGGTTCTGTACAAGTTCATGAGAGTTGAGCTGTCTGCTCCCCATTTGGTTTTGGATAAACCCTTTAAAACATTCATAGCTTTAAAACATTTTTTTTTTTTTTTTTTTTTGTGATTTAATGTGAGGAATAAAACAGAGATTGTTGTAAAAAAAGTGATACCAAGAATCCTGTTCTCTTTAACAACTTTAATTGTGACTCCATCCATAAACAGCTCTGGTTCATTGTGTAGTGAGCTGACAGATGGTTTTTGTTTGTGAGAACTTGAAACAGTTCTGTGTTGACTAGGAGTGCATTTTGTTTATCTTCAATTAGATTTTTTGCTCGATAGTATTCATGTACTTGCTCTAGTAGCAAATGCAGATATCATCTACATATAAACTACAGAGGACATCAGAACCAATCACTTTTGCAATGCTATTTATTTTAATACTGAAAAGAGTACTGATACTTCCTTGAGGTAATCCAAGCCCTTGTTTAGGTTAGACAAGGTGTACTTTCAATAAAGATTGGCAGTCGACCTCTAAAATTCATTTGGCAAAGATCCTGCAAAATGCCATGTTTCCATGTCGTGTCATATGCTTTCTCTAAATCAAAGAAGACAGCTATGTGATTCTTTTCTGGTAATGGCGTCACGAATACAGCTTTCAAGACAAATAAGGTGATCTGTAGTGCTTCGACCTTTCCTTAAACCACACTGGGCGTTGTTTATGCGGTCATAAGCAATTGACCATCCTCTACATTGTTTTGCATAAAAAAGTGGTTTAAGCTGTAGGGCGGTAGTTTATGGGGTCGTTATGGTCTTTTCCTGGCTTTGGTTCTGCTTCATGCCAGGCGGACATCGTTTGCTGTGAACGTCTACTTAGGTCCGCATTTGGTCCGGTTCATAACGTTAGCTGGGGGACATTCCGAGGACGTCCGCATTTGGTCCGGTTTATAACGTTCGCTGGGGGACGTTCCGAGGACGTCCGCATTTGGTCCGGTTTATAACGTTCGCTGGGGGACATTCCGAGGACGTCCGCATTTGGTCCGGTTTATAACGTTCGCTGGAGGGCATTCCAAGGACGCCCAATTACGTAGTAATGTTTTTTTTTTTTTTTGCATTTTTACATTACTATGGTTTTAATGCATTAAACCATAGTAATATAAGGAAAAACATGTCTATTTGTGGAAATGGTTTTACCAATAAAAAAAAATAATTTATATGTAACAAATCATGTTTCTTAAGAATGGTTTAGATACTACTCAATATTCTGTAAAACATGGCCTTAATATTGATCCTTTACTGATTGTATTACAATGATCCAACTAAACCTGATTTCACTATTTAAAATGAATAAAAAGATATGATACAATGCAATTGTTTTCATTAAATAATTTCCACCACCATTACTATATGACTTAATTAGGGTCAATTTAATGTGTTGCATAATCTAAATCACAATGCACACAAAATCAGGCAATAGTGGAAGTATCCACCATTGTGCAGTTATAGATTAACTGATTAAAACAATGACAATAAAAATTAAGAACAATGTTAATGTGTTTTTTTTAATTCAGAATCTTTGCAAATTTCCATCAATGAAGTACTATAAAATAATAATTGTTGCATATCCACACAAACACATTCAATCAAGAAAAAACAAACTTGAATGTACAACTATAGCCCAAATAGAAAACGTTTATTATTGCTAAGGGTTCAAAATGTAAGCAAAGCGAATGAAAACAGAAATGCAGAATGACAGGTCCTGAATCAGATGCAAGCAATGACTTCCAAACAGCAAGTGCAGGAGAGGCGACCAAAAAAGATGGGAACAAGTCCAATGCTGAAATTGCTGGAGAAGAAAAATGAAAAAGATACAGGTAAGACATGCATCATCATGTAAACTTCGGCAATTTCACATTCTACACCCATCATTTCAATTGACAAACTGTTGGTCAGGCTGCAAAGTAATAATGGATGGGTGGAAATACATGATTCTCATTTTAAAAAAAAAATCTGAATAATCTGAGAGCCCAAATATATATATAAAAAAAAAAAAACAGGAATACAAGCTTGATAAAAAATAAATAAATGTGACTGTTCATTTGAAACATTTTGTAAAAGGTAGGCCTATAAACTACAAAAAGAATATTGTCACTACAGACAAAAATTGTTCTGCGTACTTCAAAAAATATTTCAACACTTTTCTGTGATGTCCAACACCAAAAATACTGCTGTAAAAGTGTCCTTAAAGAACAGTTGACCAAATAATGAATTATTGCTCATTGTAGGTGAAAAAGACGTACAGTAAAATTTATTAAAAATGCATTAAAGTATATTTGTATTGTACTAAAAACATACTCAAGTACATTTTAATAGTACGTCTTTTTCACCTGGCCACATTGGTCTGACCTGCATTGTGTGAATACAAATAATTTCAGAATAGTATCTCAGATCTGTATAGGTCCAAAGTGAACAGATTTTACAATGGAACAATCTATATTTATGTATGATTTAGCGCCATATCCGCAGCAATGGGTATATATATACCCATTATACTGGGACGGGCTGGGACGATACGCCTATCTCCCTATTTGATACTATTACGATGCCGATACAATATGTATTGCGTTTTTTTTTTTAAGAATTGCGATTCTACAAGACTGTATAAGATAAGTAACATTTACAAAAATAATTCATCACAACTTTCTGACTTATTTCAGAAGCATCATACAGTACTACATTCTCTTGAATAAATATTTCAATAACAAAAACATTTTTTAACAGTCACTTGTCACCACGTAGTAACGAAACAATGTAATTGATAATTGTTATTTTTTTTTACATTATTTTAAGCGCCAAGTTTCTATCAAGAGCTGATTGATGATTTCTATGATAATTTGAACTATTGGATCATCACAGAAATAATGATACTATGAGATTGAAAATACTGAAGCCGTTTCATGACAACTCTCTCCGGGGCAGATTTGAATGTTGCGATATGATTTTGTCAAAGGTTTAATAGACAGACGAAATGGAAAAAGATTGCGTGGGTGTTTGAATCGAGATCACAATACGAGATGAAAAGTGTTCAAAAACAACTTATGCCCACACTGAAAACATTTTTAAAAGTTTTACATTTAATAAATCTACAAACAACAAATAAAACAAGCAGCTCTATGCACTTTTTAAAGCAAGATTCATTTCCTTCCTTATAATGACCGTCGTCAATAGCAACACATTACCAGCACATCCATGTATCACGCACTCTCATTTCATTCAAATACAACTTGCCGTCTTGACTCTTGCGTCTCCGTTTTTGATTGTATTGAAAATGAAATCAAAGATGATTTATTATTTACAGAGTTTGATAATATTGTTGTGATCATCTTGTCTGGATGAGTTTTGTACGCTGAACAAAGTGGATTTAACAGGTAACGTTAAGATTTAAAACATTAATCTCAATTCAATATGTCCCTGTAACTTAATTATGTGGTAAAAAAAAATAGATATAATAAGTGTACAATAAATATATAAAGTTGCATTATTATCTCTTAAATGTCACTCTTAATTGAACGTGTTCGTTCATCTTTGGCTGAAAGTCACTTCATGTTTATTTCAAGTGAGTGAGATAAAATATTTCATAGTAACAATTTGTGCCCAATTTTTTCCCAGATGTAGTTTTGGTATTGGGGTCAAAGTTAACTTGCCTTGTGTTCGCTATAAGTTACAACAGAGGGTGATGGTCACACAAGACGTTCGGCAGATTTGAAGTGTTTCCCCCTATCACAGCGACTTTTTTGTGCATGTTCTGCAGACAGGGTGACCATCCTCGATTAAGTTTCCCTCAGGACTTTTGTAAAAGCCAAAATATGACCACACCTCAAGATTTGGTCCTCTTAAAAGGCTGAAAAATCTCCCGATCACGCTCACTGCCTTCCGCCATTCCTTCTCGAATAAAAAAATAAACAACTGCGTCAGACTGTGGACATGATTTATAGCGAGTTATTATAATCGCGATAATCAAACACGGTTTTAACGATAATTAAATTTTAAACGATAATACTAACCATCAGTACATTTTATCGTGGTTTATAGTGAAACCGGTAATCGTCCCATCCCTAGCCCCATATGTGTTAAACAGGGTTTGACATTAACTTTTTTGCTCACCAGCCACTGTGGCTAGTGGTTTTCCAAAATTACTAGCCACTCAGCATTTTCACTGGCCACAATTTATACCATGGGGGAATAACTACCATATAGATATTTTTAATAGCATCTCATAATTTGTCTGCCGGTATATTAGGCTACTGTCACTTTAAGACCTGATGCACAGATTCATTATACTGTGTTGTATAGCCAATATACTTTGTGCACTTTGGGTGTGAGCACAAAATCTGCAGGAATGAGTAAAATTTTGCTTAATACGCGCAATCCCTCGCCAGAATTCAAGCCCTGTACCACCAACAATATTAATCCGAAGCAAATTAAATGAGTGAGTAAAGGGTTGGGGTGTCAACTCGCAGTCGGAGAGATTAAAGAGCGAGAACACGCAGCTGGTATCGTTTGTATCTATTCTGCGAGAGAGTTTCAGATATTTCAGTATCAATATGTATCGAAAAATCAATATTACTGCCAACACTAGATTGCACTTAGTTTTATTATTACAGATGCCTTTTTAAAACACTACAATTGAAAAATGTAAGGTATATAAAATTCAACCCGCCAAAGCGGGTGTTAATGTCAAGCCCTGGTGTTAAAACAAATGCTAAGATTTTTAATAAATTCATGTTTCGTATTGAACACCCCATTTCCATTTGTTTCACACAGATACATAATACCCTTGCTAGTGTTGGGCGATGTCCCCTAAATTGGCAGTTGACGATGTTGACAGTAAAACATCGCGATGGACGATGATATCGTCGGTGGGGTGGGGCGGGGCGTGGCGGGATTATATAATTTCATATCATTTTCAAAAAACATATTTAAAATTATTATTTCGTTCTTTTACTAACCCAACTAATGACTCGTCGGCGCTTTATCAGTAGGTTGCACGACACGTGAAGCATTTTTTTTTTAGCTTTCACTTAAGAGTTGTGCACTTTTTATTTTAATCTCTTTACATAAATACTATTTTCCACTTAAAAACTATATACTCAATGATGAGCAAAAGGTCGAGGCAGAAATGACCATGTACCTGCAGGAAATGGCCATTGATGGGGAAGAGGACCCGCTGATTTGGTGGAAAACGAACGACAAAAGGTTTCCGCTCATGGCAAGATTAGCACGGAAATATCTGTGCATATGTGCTACCAGTACTCCATCAGAGCTGGTCTTCAGCACAGCGGTAGTGTAGTTACTCTAACCGCAGCTTATTAAAACCAGATAAAGTGAATATGTTGGTATTTCTGGCCAGAAACATCGAAATTTAAACATGGTCTATGGTGAAAGATATTAGACTTCTTTACGCATTTTTCGCCATCCGCTATGGAGCTATTCGATTTTGCATATTATTTTTTAAACGTTCATTTGTGTAGTTCATATGACCACTTTCAGACAAAAGTTATTTGACGTTCGCTGGTCTGGGTTTATCTTAAACTGCCGCTTCAGTGTATAAAAGAGTACATAGCTCTATGTGACAATGAGCAAGATTTTCTGAGACACTACAACTACTAATAATTAATTAATAAAGGCTATTTTCTTGTAGCCTACAACATAAAATATTTTAATCTAAATGTACAGTGTAAGGCATGTAAAAAAAGACAAGAAGCTAACAATGTCAAGATCAATATTTGTGTAGCCTGCCTGACACGGTATTTTCACAGACTACACGCCACGCCTCTGGCATATACTACAGTATTTAAAATAGCATATATGCATTAGTTATATTCTCAATTTAATTTACAGAGCAATCCCTGCAAAGTTTTTAGGTTAACTATAGAAGAGACTAGGATTAGTGAGTCACACTAGCAAGACTCGCAAAAGGGGGCGTGGAATCACGATGGTGGCTCTACATCGTGATGTTGGTCAGCCATCACGATGGACGATGATATCGTCCATCGGCACAACCCTAACCCATGCAGCCCTAATATGTTATTAAAATAGTAAGAAAGCAAACGTTTCAGGTAGTGGTGTCATTTGAATTTGCTTACCTAAAGCATCCTCCTCCAGGAAGTAAACTATGACACCAGGGACTGGAACACAGAAACAAATTAGATTAATAGGCATTAATTGTTAGGTTAAGTGTAAATGCTCTCTTGTACCACAATCCTCCATTATTATTACAATAGTCATCTGTGGGTTTACAAAAAGGTTGAGTCTGGAATAAAAAGCAACAAACTTCCCTTTAATAGGGAAAGAAGAAGAAGAAAAAAAAAAAAAAAACACTAGCACTGATGAATTGTCACAATTAAAATTCAGCCAAACCAAAAGCTATGTCCTGACCTATAGCTTTGACTAAGAGAGGGGATAAAATACATTTGAATACACAAATTTGAATGCACCTCGCGAGAGATACTTATAACTGACATAACGGAATTAACGTTTGTTGGTGAAAGACAGTGGTGGATATAGACGAGCTCCTATTGATTTTCGTATTTTTTTCATAAATTGCGTGTATTTTGTAGTTAATTGTTAGATAAGTTAGTTGATTCATTTAGATTTCATCATAGGTTAAGTTATAGTTATCATATATAGTATTTATATTAGTTATAGTGTACAGTTTGATAATTAGATAGGTAGTTTTCGTAGCTTAATTGACGTTAGTTAAGTTGTGTGTATATATATGCTGTTCATACGTGTTTGTGAATAGGATTAGTTAGTTTATACGAGGTTTATAGCTATAAGTTACTTATTTGTTTGATTTTTCATATCGTATTCGCGTTCATATCATAGGTAACGTTACATTAGTTATCATATTTTAGTGGATTTTAGCTTTCATAGTACGTCGCAGGTCCATTACACCACTTTCTTCGCGAAACCAGTGGAAATAAAGTTAAATTTGAGGTAAGTAACTTACGTGTATTAATATATATTAACCGTACATACATATAAGATACGCTGCGTGAAGTGCGCGAGATACAGTTACAGCTAGCGCGAGCGAAGTGCGCGAGATACAGTTACAGCTAGCGCGAGCGATGTGCACAAGATCATGCATCCTTAGCTAGTGACGAATAACTTTAATCTGTCAAAAGATTAACGTTATTGTATAGAAGAAAAACAAAGTTACTGTAGTCACGATTAAACACATTTTAACGTTCAAATTAGGCAAAATATTTTACCCGCAGTCTTCCAGCGACTCGTCTGCCTGCCGTGATGTGTGCATATCATAGGCGGATATGGCCCTACAACTTCCTGTTCATCACATGGGTTTACTGGCGGGCAGCACACTAAATGCATGCCGCCACCTATTGTACTGGAGTTTAATTAAAATTAGAGTTATTTCTATCTTATAAACTGTTTTACAGTCTATGGTGCAAACACACTGGAAAGTAATGATTCAAGTGGACCTTAAAAACAATAACCACTGCAAGTAGCTTTTGGGCCAAATCAGAATAATAATTCACCTCCCGTGTTTGTAGAAAGACGTGGATTCATGAACTTATTCCTAAGGTCACAGCTGTAGACTGAGCAGACCATTGATTTAGTCTGAATTTATGTATAAATAATGCATATCTTTTTGGAATTATCTTTAAATCTGTATAGCTTACATTATACATTCAAATTAATTAAATTTAAATGTATATTTAAATATAACTTTTAAACATTGAAAAATCAAACTATGAACAATTTACAAATTGTTTACCTGAGAACAAAACCATGTGTTATGTATGACTAAGTTTTTATGCCATACATCACAAAAAATAACAATTAAATTTGATATAAACAATATTAAGTATTATGATGTTAAAAACAGCCAACAGTGTGGCTACATCTTTTAATTGATCTTGTTTGAAATAGTTATGTATGTATATATATATATATATATATATATATATATGTATATATATATATATGTGTGTGTATATGTATTGTGTGTGTGTGTGTGTATTTATTTAATTGTTTATTTCTGTTTTCTCAGCCTTTGTACTTCTGGCCAGTATGTCCTCCAAAAGGTAAGTTCAGTACCAATCAAGTTATATGGCTGATAGTTTAAGGGAAAAACAGATTAAATCTGGAAATGTACTGATAAACGTAATTTATTGAATTATTGGCAGAGACACCAGTACAGTAGATGGATGACATCAATAGAGCGTAAGAGGCAGTACAATAAAATCTGGGCTAGAGTGTCAAGGGCACAAAAGGCAGCAGCCAACAAGGAAACGATCAGTGCAATTGAGACGGCCAGCACTGCTGATAGTGACAGTCACAACCAGCTCTTTGAGGAGGAAAATTTTAGCATGTTTATAGATCCAGCCCTGTCAAGTTCTGATAGCGAACAAGATACAACTACTCTCAAGGAAGAACTTTCAAAATGGGCATGCAAGTTTCAAGTTAAACATAATGCTGTGGATGCTCTCTTAAACATCCTCAAAATACATGGGCATGCAGAACTCCCCTATACTGCAAGGACACTCTTTGCAAATGAGAAGCATTATGAACTTACTACCAAAGATGCTGTTGAGAGTGTACAGTTCAATGTGGCAGATCAGCTCTCAAAGCATCTGAGCAGATATCCTGCAGCTGTGACAGACCATCTGCAGTCACTGGACCTCTCCTTAAATGTTGATGGGCTACCATTATTTAAAAGCTCAGACTTGTCCCTCTGGCCAGTTCTTTGTTCTATTAATTTGTCACCAGCATGTATTTTCCCCCTCTGCCTCACCACTGCTGCATCCAAACCTAAAACACAAGACTTTATTAGTGACACAGTTCAGGAATTGGCAGAACTAATGCAGAATGGTCTGACCTGGGAAGGCAAACATTTAAACATCCAACTGAGATGCATTACCTGCGATGCTCCTGCCAAAGCCATGGTCAAGTGGTCAAGTGTGTCAAGCAGTTCTCGGGCTACACTTGAGTGTAAGTAGAAAATTAATGTCACTTAAAATATATATATATGAAGAGAAGTCAATATTGCCTACATGATTGCTGTCACTGTTTTTTTTTTTCAGCTGTTGAGACTGATGAAGGTAAGACCACTGTTATTTAGTTTTTATAGGTTTAAACAATGTTATGTCTTTTTCACTCAGTTCTTTTTTTTTTTTTTTACCTTAGATGAGGAGCTGCAGCCAAAAAGAAAAAAACAAAAACAATCTCATTTGATGTTGCCCAATGCTCCTTCCTGTGAGTACATTTTGAGTTTTAATTTTTCAGTAACTGAGTAATTATAGAAAGAAGTTTAAGGTTGGGACTTTTTTAAAACTAAATGAAATAAAACAGCAACACAACTCTTTACAACATTCATAATAATAAATGCTTCTTGAGCAGCAAATCAGCATATTAATGATTTCTGAAGGATCATGAAGACTATACTAATTCAGCTTTGCCGTCACATAAATGTATTTAGTAATTAAACTGCATTTAGTAATTTACATTTACAGTACAAAAAATGTAGTAATAATTCACATTATAACGGTTTCGACTTTCACATTGATCAAATAAATGAAGCCTAGGTGAGCAGGATAACAGAAAACTTCTGCATTGTAACATTGAAACTTTTTGATTGACTTTTTGATTGATGTGGTTACAGTTCAATCTGCTTCAACACTCCAACCACAGTCCAGTTCTACAAGCCAGCAGATTCAAGGTACGAAGAAAGACTTTATACACATATATACAGATGACCTGGATAGATATGTACAAGCATTGTGATTCTAACAGTCATACTTTCTTTAATATGAATCAGCTCTGTTTAATCTGTCTTTTTGACATTTGCTATAATATATATATATATATATATAATATATAATATTTTGAAGGGCATAGGCCTTTTTTGTTGCATTGATTACAATAGTGTTATTTGAAGCATTTATTAAATAAATGTTAAAATTGATAGATTTTAATTATACTGTAATGCTGAATGGCTATAATTACTAAAATTGAGATAAAAAATCAGAGAGAGAGAGAGACAATGTTTTCACAATATTTTCACAGATATCTCTCAGCTATTTGATGGCTTGGAGAGGAGAATACTGCTGAAACTTGACCAAATCCATGCCGATATTAAAACAGCTATTGGACTGCAGTCTGTAAACCAGCAGAGGGTAAACCAGCAAAGCACCTCTGCCTTGGACCTATTCGAGGTGCTAGAGGAGCCTTGCAAGTCAGTGGAGGAATTGGAAGAGCTGTGCGAAAAGCTGAAAGCTGTTGAGTTTCGCAAGAAGATTGTATGTGCTGAAACAAATGCTGTTTTATGTTATGCTGCAATTTCTTGGCACTGTTCTTTGATAACTGATTGTTGTTGTTTGTATGTAGATTCGATATCTTTGTCTTCAGAGTGCAGGCAGTTTGGGGGATGGCATTAGAAGAATGCTAAAAAAATCGGAGAGAATTCCCTTTGGGCTGAATACAGCTACAAAGGGAGAAAAGGAAAACGGGCATTTCAGCAACTGCTGATCAATGATGCGATCATACGTAAGTTCAAAACATTACTCAAGAGATCCTGTCTCCAAGATTGCAAAAAGCGCAAGTTGAATGTGATAGATTAATTCTCTTTGATTGAAATATTCATTCAAACTTAGCATATAAATATATAAGTGGAAAATGATCTGTTATGAGAACATGATGGATTTTTAGTACTATCGAGAATAATACTTTCTACATGTGTCTGTGATCTAGTTATACTTACTGTGAACTATAACTTGAAGGTGCCTGCAGTAAGGTGTATCCACACCACAAGATCCAGAGTGTGGAAGACATGATAGCCGTGACCCTTAAGCATGCTCCACATCGTGAGAAAGCAAAGAAAAATGTTCAGGTAAGAGGATTTTGTCCAAAAACTCACAATATAAGTAGGCTTACTTTTAAAAGATTATTAACACTGGAGAGCACGTAGATGTGAATTTGAGAACTTGTACAATAAATATTCATACTTGTACGTGAACATTTACACTCACAGCTCCAATGTGAAAACCTGTCAAATTAAAATCTGAAGTTGAATGTTGAAATTTGCACTCGCAGACAAAAGACAAAAAAAAACAACTATATTCTGAATTTGAAGCTGCAGACTAGTCACAAATGTGAAAAATGCCATTCACAGAAATACAATGACAGTCACAAACTTGTAATATATATATTTGCCTTTAATCGCAGTACAACCTCAATTAGGCACTTCTCAAATCTGTCACTACAATTTCAAGACGCTCTGAGACGCTAACATGGCTTAATGCATTAGACTGATATATAAAGAAATAAATGATATTATCAAACTCAGTAAACACCATACTAATAATGCATTCTACAGAAAAGCAGATGAGCACAGAATATGACGAAAGAAAGCAAATTTGTGTTCAGTGCAAATAAACCTGGTGCCTTTGTTTTATTAATAATGTATAACGAATTGTGTGTTTTTTTTTAATAACTGTTGGTCTATTAAGCGTTTTCAGTGGGAGGGAGATGCTTAACGTACAATTAAACACATTGCTTTGAACACCCTGCCACCCCTTCTCTCTCACCGTCCCTGAGTTGCAAGTGTAAATGTTCACGTAATATGATTATTTCTTGTACAAGTTCTCAAATTCACATCTACGTGCTCTAGGGTGTTGATACTTTTTTACCTTCATAGAGTAGTGAGTAATGAATGCGAGAGTGGTGATTAGGTAAAGTGAAAGGCATCTATATATAATACTTACGAGCCATAATGGCCATGGTTGGTTATGATGTTTTTGGTATCTCTTCAACCAATGGAGGACAGCATTCCCACCTGTGGAAACAAAAGTCTAAATTAGTGAGAAGTAAAAGATTGATAAATGATAGAGAGGTATGGGCAACATATTCATAGACAGTATATTCTGATTTACAGGATAACAAAAGCAGATATCCATAAATCCCTCTGTAATTATTTCTCCATCTAATATGTGAACACAGTGAAAAAACAAGGTTAAACGTCGTCTAATTTTGCAGTGTGAATTATTTAATGTAATGGGTAACAGCCCTCTTATTATTATAACTGAATTTATTGATCAAATGTAACAATTTGACATGAAAGATGATACATACATTTAATAACGTAAAGTTGTCTTAATAAAAATAAATAACACACTGGGGTAAATATCACAAATATGAAGATTTAAGCGTGTCAAATCTGAAAATATTGCTTCAGAATAAATATATTTACACCACCAAATCCCCCCACTCCCGTACATGGTACAGTACAGTAGGCTGCAGTACATACAATTATTTATTTTTATTGGTAGCCTACAATCCGTGCCGCGAGATGTTTTAAAAGGTGGTGGGGACAATATCAACCCTGGCAAAAAGTTTATTTTACTAAAAACATACTAAAGTACATTTTTAATACATTTAGTATATGTCTACGTCTTTTTCACCTGCATGGGTGCTCCAAAAGTGTTTGAGCAAGATGATTCGGTGAATTGCCATGTGTCTAATCAAATATAATGTTTGCATATTTAAGCATGTCTTGCTACTTGGCAAATATAGACCTGTTGTCATTGTTAATATGATATATGAAATAAGTTAAAATTGTATGATCTTTAAGCATTTTTGAAGATGACTTATTTTGCAAACTAAATTATTGAGTGTGTAGCCTATCCTAGCCTAAAAAAGCGCGTAGGCTTTATACTAAAAAAGGTGTGTATCGGCAAGTAAAAGGTCATTTATGTGTATAAAGAGCACGCAGAATGAATGCATGAATTTGTACTCAGTACCAGGAGACTTCCCGAATTCATACATCTCTATGACGCTGTGCTTGTGTCGTGTGTGTATGCAAAAAGACAGTGGGTACGATGCGGTAACACTTTATTTTACAGTGTCCTTGTTACATGTAGCCTACTTACAATAGCATAATTATGCATAATTACATGCAACTAACCCTCAACCAAACCCTAATCCTATCCTAACTCTATAGTAAGTAGCCTACATGTATAATATTACTTAAATATATAATTACACTGTCAATGACACCGTAAAACAAAGTATAACCGCACAATGTGTTCTTGAATAAAATCACTTCTAGCCTAGGGCACAATGATCCTCTGTAGCCCATTTAAAAATATTTAAATTATAGAAAACTAGCTGTATTTAAGATAAAACCTAAAGGTTTAAATTTTGTTACTTTGTTTTAGGTTCCAAGCTTACGGGTGGAATCAGATGTGGAGGAGTAACGCGTTTCAACATGGAAACTTGGCAACTGGACACGCAAACACACACACACACACGCTCTTTTTTATTTATGGAAATAAAAGTATTTTTGTGTCCTGATATTCGGAATTTGTGTGTTTTTCCTTGTTGTGTGTTTGTTCCTTGGTTGTTCAATTTTGTGTTATCAGACTAATGCTACACTATAAAAGGATGTTAAGATGTTAAAAGGACTTCTAGTGAACGTTCCGTAAAGGTCCCCGAAAGTTTTCTAACGTCCCGTGAAGGTCCCCCGCGAAGTCCTGCGAACGTCCCGCGAACGTCCCCCACGACGTCCTGCGAATGTTTAAAGAACCCTACACGAAGACGTTCAGGGAACGTTCTGGGGACGTTTTTTGTTAGCTGGGTGGGATTTTTGAACAGTCAGATGAGATCAGACTTATTATGTAATGCTGTGATTTTCTGCAAGGCAGAAGAAATCAAGCTGAACGACATCCCACTTTAAAAGATCCTCTTTTCGCCCGGCCGATTGCTGTTCGTAATTCATGAACGATATCACTCGGATCAGCAACATGGCAATGTGAGGATAGATGTCCAGACAACACTTGCACTCTGTGCATCGTTAGTGTCAAAATGAGAACACGAAAGAATAAAATGAAAAATGGGAATTGATATAGACATAGACGGATCAGAAGTATGAACTATGCTCTACATTACTGATGATACTTCCTGGTGAACACTGCTACTTCGAAGTTATGACGTCACTTTGTAGGACAATTCTGAAGTTAGCGGCGCATGGGTTCCCTCGATCGAAAAGCTATGCATTTTCCCCATAGACTTTTGGAAAATCGCAAAAAATAAGATCTGTGTTCAACAAAGAGTTGTGACCCTTACACGTTTTGTCTATCAAGATAATATTTACAAGTTAATCCAAAATGTATACATTTTGAAGCCTAAATAAAGCCGTCAGATATAAAATGCTAACGGTAGGCTATAAACGGACTACAGCACACCATGGTCGCGGATCAACGTCATCATCAAGCTTCCTCAAACTTTATTTAAAAAACACGCTCGCTCATTATGATCTGCCATGTGTATGAACACTTATCCACTTTTTCATGAGAAATATTGCCCATTCGTTTTTTCCAAAAATGTTAGAAACTACTTTTGTTTATGCGTGTCTCTCTGAGATTTTTTTTTAAATCTTTTGTTAATGGTTTTATTTATTCGTTTATTATTTTGTTAGTTTATATAAACCTTAATATTATTTTCTTTGTGATTAAGATTATTATGCCTGATCATTGTGCCCCAAATAAACTTTAACGATTATCTTTCACTTATGTTTGATTGTATGTTTGCATACCATTTGCTAATTCGCCAGAAAAAAATCCCCGCGATTTTACCATCTCATAAGCACTAACGTTAGCTATGGCCGTATCAATTTCCAATCTTATGTCCTTTTTCTTAGACGATAGAAAAACCATAGATCGAGGAGAGAACCACTATAAATCTGGACATGTAGAACAGTGCAGATTAGCTGCTGGTTTACTTGCCGGTATTGTAAGGGCCAGCATGAGGGACAAGGTTTATCGAGTCTCGATAATAAAACTAGGGAGAGATGAAAATAGGCTTGTTTGAGATGCGCCTTGCCTCGCCTGAAATGTAGGTGAGAGTAGGCGGCTGCAGTGAGGGGAGGAGTGAAAAAAGTGCAGGCAAGCCGGACACTTCCTGAATCTCGCCGTGTTGTGGACTGCAAACGTCAGCAATGGAAGAGATCGCAGACGAAGTGGATGCAATTGAAATACCACTGTTTTTACACGAAGATGGTTATGATGAGGAGAATCACCGAAAGTGAACAGTGCTCATTACTTAAAATGCCTTACCTTGTTTCTGTTCTGCATTTCTCACTTGTTGCATTATATATGCTGCATATTTTTTTATCTGTAAAAAGGAATTTAAATCAATAAAATTAAATTAATTCCATCATCAAGCATCCAAATTGTTGTTTTTTTTCCTCACCATTCTTTATTGTCTCAGCAATTTCTTTGCTTACTGTTAATGTTATTGCTCCCTGGGAGTCTGATAGTGTTAATAACACATTCTCCATCTTGCTACAATTGTTAACTTTGTGGGTGCCTCTTATAATCAAAGCCATAATGAGAAATGTTGAGCATACAGATGCTGTTTACATTGTTATCCCTAATTATGGGTTAAACATTTCAGAGTGGGATATGGCACAGCTGATTAACCTAATGATGTGTATCCTACTTAAGGGATAGTTTACCCAAAGAAAAAAAAATATTTGGGTGAACTATCCCTTTTTACATGAAAAATATTCTATATAAATATATTACACAATTGTTTGTCACCTTAATGTAAGTTTGAATTTCATGTTTAATGATTAGGAAAAGTGTGTACAGCAAATTATTATTCAAAAATAATATGAAACAAAAACACATTCTAAATTAAGAAATTAGCATGCATGTGTGGGTTTACTGCACTCCAGGAATAAGACATACCCAGATAAAGATATCAGATAAAAACACACAAACATGAGGCCTAATTGTAAAACCGTCACATTAGATGTATGTATGCATGTATTGATGGATTGACTAATTTATTTAATGGAATAATGTGGTACAAAAATGTCAATGTACAAAATTAACACAAGCATACAATACAATAAAGAGAAAATTACAACAAACAGGACTTAAAACCAAGAAAATAAAAATAAAAGGATAAATAAAGCACATGTACTAATTACTAATAAAGTACTATAGAAAAAGTAAATAGTATTAGGCTATAGGTAATGGACTTCTTAGAATTAAGGGAAAAAAATATCAGCTGACAATCGCAGCCAATGAGCATTAAGTTGTGTCGTCAGCAAGTCGTTTCCCATCATGCTTTTGATCAGCGCAGTCGGTGGAGAGCAACTGCGCGCATTGTTGCCAACTTAGCGACTTTGTCGCTATTTTTAGCGACTTTTCAGACCCCTTTAGCGACATTTTTTCAAAAAAGCAACTAGCGACAAATCTAGCAACTTTTTGGACAAACCTTAGCAACTTTCCAAATTCCAAATATCGCCAGTACTGCAAGCGTGAGGTCTTACTTCCCCGCTGCGTCTGCTCTGTTCAGTGAGCGGCTGAGAGGAGCAGCACATTCCGTTGACTGCACGCCAACGGACATAGACATGAATGAGCTGCGCATGTGCACGCTGTGTTAGCAGGACCCAATCAGTGATCACATAGCAGCTGCCTTCTCCTTTGTTTTAATTCAAAACATTTAATTTGACCGTTTTTTCTTGGCATGCGCTTATATTCACTACTAATCAGAGTTTTAGTTCATTCCGGTTCGGTTTCTGAACTCTCCGACTTCAGATCGTATATTTACAGACTCTATACATTTTACTTATCCAAACACAACAATAAACCTTCTTCAAACTCATAAACACGTAACGTTAGCTGTTCCATTCCGTTCCGTTGTCTAACAGAAAATATGTAATTGAGAACCGTTTTACTGGACATTCGGCTATATACTTATATAAAAACAGTATGAGCAGGGTTTAGGGGAGATAACCGTTATTATAAACTGAAGTAGGCTACAGTACCGACAAATTAGGCAGAATGCAAATACGACGCGATGACGTCATTAATATGCTAATGACGTATGACGTCATCTGGCGACATTTAGCTACTTTTCGAGCAGGCTTTAGCTACTTTCCATTGAAAATAGTTGGCAACACTGACTGCGCGCGACTGCAGAATCCGACACGTGCGCCTTGCGCTCGCGAGTGTTTTTTGACATACGTCAGCATGACATCAGAGCAAGGCGGACTGCTCTCGGACACATTTCTAACCGGCATGCATTACGCGCTGATCACCGGTGATCGGTTCTGCGCAGATTTTGCTCATCTCAAACAAGCCTAAGGTAAACTTCTAAGAACGTGAGGCTGAAACGCGGGCTAGTGAGAGATTTCCTATTTGTCATGATGACGTCTAAAGTCCCCGCCAAAGGATGTAGTCCCTTTTAGCAACTTGTTAGCAATCACCGTTTTTAAGACACAATAAAGTTTAAAAAACCACAAGCAGGTTATAACTGGTGTGTTTTATTTCATAGATCAAAACGTGAAAATATTTAGAGGCTTTGTTAACCACAGACCTCATTTCAGGCGATTTAGCAAAAACCCATAGACTTTAGGGCGAGGGAACCGGATGTGCTAAATGCTAACTCACGTCCGCGTTTTGGCCTACAAAGTGACGTCATAACTTCGGCACTCTATACTGGATATTATTGGATGAGGTGTTCTGACGTCATCTCAGGGAATTCTGGGAAATGAAGTACTTATATGAATACCCACCAAAAGTAAACTTAATAAGTTTAAAATTGATACAGAGACACATTTTTGGGACTGTCCTTTTCGTTGTTTTGGGTAGACTTTTGTAATATTATTACAGAACGTTTTTTGATTTTTTTAAGGATGTACTATTTTTATAGCATTAGCAAAACAAGGTTTTTTTCTCCCAAATTTTGGCACGCCCAATTCCCAATGCGCTCTAACGCCCATTTCACACATACTCCGTGTGCAGTGCGTATACGGTACAGGAGCAGCACGCGCTACAGTGCTTTCACATATGTTGCGCTTGCAGTGCGCTACTGATTCGCAGTTTCTGTGTGCCACAAAATCAAAAATGTGTAAGGAACGTTAAATTTGAGATTGTTTAAGGCATTGAAACAGTATAAAAATTCATTTTAATCATTGTGAATCTTTGTTTTACATGTAGTTCGAGTTGAAGAAAAGCTATCGCGCTATATCTGTTGCTAAGAAGGAGAAGAATGAGACGCATTTGGGTTCACTCTGTCTTTTTTTTAGGGTAAGAAATCATATAGGATGGCATTTTGCAACTTTTGGGACTATAATCATTCTTTTTTGTTTTTCTTGACCCTGTAATTTAGTAACTGTAGAACACATTAACTGAAATTATGCGTAGGCCTATATGATGAAATGATGACAGTTTCTTGTCAATCCATGTCTATTTTAATGTGAACAATGCGCTGCCACTTTAATTCAGTGCCGTGCAGCACAGCAAAAATAGACTCGGTGCGGAAACGATCGCTGCACTGCTGTATACGCACCGCAACTGGAACGGATCGACGGACTGCATCCGCGTGCAGTGTAAAAGCTCTAACCTGTTAACATGGGTACGGAAAAAAAATACGCACTGCAAACGGAGTATGTGTGAAACGGGCGTAGTCCTCCTCATGGTGACTCGACTCAATCCGGGTGGCGGAGGACGGATCTTAGTTGCCTCCGCATCTGAGGCAGTCAAACGTGCATTGCATTTGGCTTGTGGTTACTGCAGAGGCCTGTGTATGGAGGCTTCACACTATTCTCCGCGGTAACCATGTACAACTCACCACGTTCCCCACCGAGAGCGAGAACCACATTAAAGCGACCACGACGAGGTTAACCCATCGTTACTCTGCCCTATAGCAACCGGGCCAATTGGTTGCTTAGGAAGCCTGATTGGAGTCACTCAGCACGTCCTGGAAGCTTCATTGCTATTTTCCCAATTTCACATTCATTCACAAAAACACACTAACATTTTTTTTTTTATAAATCAAGCAAAACTACAATCAAACCATATCTTTAAAGAACACAAAATATTAAGAATATTTTTACACCATTTATTAATCTTAGTTAATGTTAATTTCAACATATACAAATATACAAAATGTTTGTTAACAATAGTTAATGCACTATGATTAAATGAACAATTGTATTTTATTAACTGTGAACATTATATTGTTAATTGTTTGTTCATTATAACTAATGTTAAACAATTAACCTTATTGTAAAGAGTTACCAAAATTGTACTTTCCATTTTTTTCTTTCTTTCCTAATACATGTTAATTATTGTAAGTTTGTTTACTTGTATATTTTCTGTTATACTATTTGAACAGATTAAAATGTGATCTTTTAGTTTGAAAAGATTTGAAAATGATTGGCTGATTAGATAATCGTATGGATGATGTTTGGTGCAAGATGGGCTTGTTTGAGATTTCTGTAACTGCTGATCTCCTGTGATTTTTACACACAACAGTCTTTAGAATTTACTCCGAATGGTGCCAAAAACAAGGAAAAAAATATGGAAATGCCTTGTTGATGAGAGAGGTCAACAGAGAATGGCCAGACTGGTTTGAAGAGCTGACAAAGTCTACAGTAACTCAGATAACCGCTCTGTACAAATGTGGTGAGAAGAATATAATCTCTCAATACTATTCTGAGATGCGGGTTGGTGCTGTTTTGGCCGCACGAGGGGGGCCTACACAATATTAGGCCGGTGCCATGTGGTTTTAATGTTGTGGCTGATCGGTGAGTGTGTATGTGTGCGTGCGTGTGTGTCGGTCTATAATATGGCAATTAAAATAATCTATAATATGGTCAATGTACTTTCTGATTTCACTCATTAACACCACAAAGCTGGGGGATTTAGAAGTAAATTTACATTTATGTTCATGAAAGTTAGCAAAAAAGCAAGATACATTGGCTGATGGTCATGATTATTGAAATAAAATCGTTCGTCATGCTATTTAAGATAATTAGGGAAATCAAAAGGACATTTCCCAAAACATTAAATAGGTCTAGTACACTGAATATTTGTCGGGAGATGTGCATCACAGTCAGCCGAGGGCGCCAGACTTCAATGGAGCCCGACAGTCTCCAGCACGCGCGTCATAGCTTCCTGACGCTGAGGCTCCTTAGAAAAACTCAGCGAGCGTCAGTCAATGTTTTAGGAGAGGAAACTTTCTTCTTTAGACGGCGCACAGTCGACGAGAATTTGCAGTTTTCTTAATCACACAACGCTCTATCTGTTTGGATTACTGACATCGGCGACTCCAGAGAATATAAACAAAGCTTTTTCGGAAGGTGGATTTGTGCGATTCCTCCAATTTTGCGCGTGACAACTGTATTGCAAGAGCGCGCGGCTTCCGGATATATTACTGTTTCTCTCGCGCAAGAGCGCACATTGCAAAATTTTCTCTTTCGCGGCTTTCTAACCACATAAACTCGCTTTGAATCTCACATTGGTTTTGTTTTTCTTTTTTAAAGTGAAAGCTCCAGCATGAAGACTCGTACGTAAGGTGGGTTGGAATAGAATAATAATGAGAGCGGTCATATGTTTACCATAATGTGCAGAGATATGCTATAAGATATAATAAACAATTTGCCGTTGTGTTTGCTAACACATAATGCATTAAAGTCTAGTCCAAAGACCACCGATACTCAGTTCATTAGGCATGAGGCAGAACTTGACACTGGAATCAAATTGACTGGTGTAAATATTGAATATTCAAACGCTAGTAAATAATGTCTTTGTGTAGCAGTTAAATCATATGCTAAAATGATCTTTCCGCATGATATTTGCAAAGGTGACACTGCCTGGACGTACAAATGGATATTTCTACTCTATTAAGCTCTGGCTTAATACATATGCTGATATCTATCTACCCTGTAAACTTGCAGTTGTTATCTTAAGGAGCTTTTATATTCTAACCATATAGATATAGGTAAATATAAAGCCAGAGACTGTGTGATACTGACAATGATATACTAATATAGACGTATAGCCATTGTAATATAGCCTAGAAATGCAGTGCCAAGCTTCATTGGTTAAAACTTTATTAAAGTGTCCTAAATTCTCAACACTTTAGCAGTTGAGGATGTTTATAACAAGGGCAGTGATTTATCATCTTTTTCATTTTTGTTTTTATATGGTTTCTTTTCTCGAGTCTCAGCTTTAATAGTTTGAATAGCAAAGTTGTTTTGTTTGTTAAAGTTAAATGTGTCAGCTATTATAATGTTACTAATGTTACCATTAACTCAATGTCATTCACTTTTTTTTGTGTGTTGTAATTTCATCTTCTGCTTTTCTAAATCACTTTTTGTTATGATCAGTAATACTGTCCATGTTTCAAAGTTAATTTAGAGATCTTTATGCCAGACATTTATAATACATCCTTAAGTGTGTGTATGATGCCATTAGTCATTATTTGTTACATGTATTCTTTATGTTTAGCTGCAGAGTGTACAGGTCTGCCTCAGCCAAGCTCAAGTTCCAAGAGTATGTTTTGTCAGGGCCAGAGAAAGGAAAGTTCTAGTTGAACTGTGTACCTCCATTGAGATTATTGCTGGGTTGCAATGAAACTAAAGGCACCAATCATTAAACTCACCTTAGAGACCGGTGATGTGATGTGCACACATTTTACACGCCTTTTGAGGCTATTGATGTTACTCTTTTGGGCAGAAGTATGTTGGCAGCTCACTGGCCAAGCATGTCAAACCATCGAGGAGATCCCAAAATTCTGATAGCAATGCTGGAGATGGCCATAAAATGCTAGCACAAGATGGAAATATTGCAAGGGTCTTCAGGGGTTAGTTAGTCAACTATTGTCACAAGTTGCATCATTACCAACGTAGTTAAACTATTTGGTGTTTTCGGAAACCGTAGTTCCAATGAACATTCGCAAATAGCATTGTAAAGATGTGTTGTTGGTACAACAGCTCTCCACTTGTGGTTAGAGGCATACTGTCTTGTTAGTTTGCTGTGTGGACATCATTTCACTTTGCTGAGGCTTCTGTATCTTTTATTCCATATATATTGTTCATTCTTTCAAACCATGACCAAGTTTACACGCACTTAAGGCTTATTCTGGGGCTTTGCAGGAAGCTGCATTAAGAAACGTATTAAAATTAAAAGACTGTTGACAAAAAGTGCTTTAACGCATGGCTTATGTGTCCATGTTAACGCATTAGTGAAGTTTTTATATATTTCTGAAGAGTGTGCATGTGCGCATTTGCTCAAGTGCATTGGGGAACCCTGAAGTTTGATGTAGAGGGAAACCCCACTATTGCAGCGCAATGCATCTCTCATATCTACACAGTGCAAGCAGCTTTCGTGTCTTCAGCAGCTTTCGCGCCTTAAACAGCTTTCTGGAGTACGTTAAAATGAGCTATTATAGTTTAAAATTCGCAGAAGTTATTACTACACCCCCTGCGTAACTTCATTAACAACAGCTCTATGTTTTTTAACCAATGTGGTTTGAATGATGGATGTTTGCGACATAGATACTATGGTTTTGGGAAACAGTTGTCACTAGGTAATTTCTTCAGTGATGCATCATACGATAGTGGTTAAGCAGTGAGTTACATAGTTTGCATAGGGACAGGCCTCTCAAAACAAACAGAGGGATTGTTATAGCGCCACAGTCACACAATGTTTGCCGTTTTCGATAAAATTAAACTATGAATAGTTTACTTGTAATTGTCTTTGCATATTAGGCTGGGATGGGAGAACATATGAACACAGAAAAAGTTACACACATCAGCTTTAAACCAAAGCTTCAAGCAAATCTAAATTTAAGAAGATAAAGTTCAGCTTAATGTTTCATAGTCCCTCCCACATTAAATTAAGTAAAATAAAAATTAAATGTACAACTGTCAATATCAACATCACATTAATATATCTTTGAAATTATGGATTTTGGATTGGATGGGATCTAGTGAGTCATCTGACCTTAAAGTTTATCATCTTCACACAGGCCTGCTGTACTCTTGTGGAGCCAAAATCACTGTAGGTCAGTGTTTATGTACGCTCTGGTTGGGAGCACAAGGACTTTGAAATCCTTTGGCCTCCCTAGTAATGGAGGGAAAAGATATTAAGGAAGAAAATTATTAGTCTGTCAGTTGGGTCATTAGACCCCTAAAGATCTGCGTATTCACTATATTTGATCACGTGCCATTAGACACAAAGTCCACTGCCCTCTTTATGTTGAATGGAACACCTGTCCGGAACAGACAGGAACATTTTCCGCTTAATTCACTCTGACTGACTCGTATTTTCAAGAATCCCTATAAAGGAACATTTTGGGAGAGTCTGTGATAAATAACCATCTCAGATTTTGGAGAAATGTGGTATTTTATCCTGTTCCCTAAGACAATATGTGTAAGTCAAAGCGTTGTCTGGTCAGTCATTCATTTTAGGCCTAATCCCAGCGCTAGCTGTCTCAGACACAGAGGAAATCACAGTGGTCTTATCACTTGCTTGAGTGATTGGACAATCCTGTTTTAATGAGACAAGAGGAAGCCCTTTAATTGGGTCCTGTGTATCTGACAAACCGAAGGTGTATTTGGACTTATTAGAATACAGTATAGTGCCAACAGCAGTTGAAAATGTCACAGATCTTCTGAATAAAAGAGAAACAAATGACTAAGGATTCATAAAGGGTCATTAAAATGCTTGTGATATTTGATATTGTTGTCAATGTGGTATATAATCATGTGGTACCGTCTTAATTAACTGCTATTATTCAAGAAATAAATACAATTGGGCATGTCTGAATCGACCTAAATACATTTTACACCAACGAAACTCATTTTATGGGTTGAATGAACATAAAATGAATCCTCCTTAAAGGAATAGTTCACCCAAAAATAAAAATTCTCTCATCATTTACTCATCCTTATGCCATCCCAGATTAATCATGTCTTCAGAAGTATATCAATCTCCACTTTCACATTCTTCTGCTTTTGTTTTTTGTGATTCACATTCTTTATGCATATCACCACTACTAGGCAGGGAGGGGAATTTATAGTTAACAAGCACTTTAAGGGATAGTTCACCCCAAAATAAAAATTCTCTGATCATTTACTCACCCTTGTGCCATCTGAGATGTGTATGAATTTGTTCTGCAAAATATTTTTGAAGATTTGTAGAAAAAGATCCAGGCTCAGCAGGTCCTCGCTGGGATGGGATGGTGATTAGATATTTGTAGGTCCAAAAAGCACAGATTGTCAGCATCAAAGTAATCCATTCTATCTCCAGCAGTGACATTAATGTC
This sequence comes from Xyrauchen texanus, assembly GCF_025860055.1. Lineage (NCBI taxonomy): Eukaryota > Metazoa > Chordata > Actinopteri > Cypriniformes > Catostomidae > Xyrauchen > Xyrauchen texanus. Next base: position 15,815,833 of record NC_068316.1, read on the forward strand.
TTCAAAAGTGAATCTATCACTGTTTGTGAAAAAGAACGATATTTAAGCTCTTTTTAACTTTAAAAAATACTTGTTATTTATTTTAAATAAAAAATCAAATGAAACTGGAAAAAATTTAAGTGAAATTAAAATGTGTGTTGTTCTTTTGAACTATTTGAAAGATGTGTTTAAAACAGTTTATAACAGTCAAAATATTTCTGACAAAGAACCTACTTCATCTGGGATCGGTGAATATTCTTGCTTATATATGTATATATATATATATATATATACATACTGTATATATAGTAACTAACCTTCCATTTCTGTCAGGCAAGTATCCATCTAAACATACAGGTGGAAAATGACTTACACAAATGAAGCCATGAAAACAATTATAAATGTAAACATAATAATTATAATGAGGATAATAATTACTGAAATATAAATTATGGTTTGAGGTGAATGTGTTTTTGTATTAATTTATGATTTAATCACAGATATTTAGGCTGCAGAGTTGTGTTCACAATTAAGTGCTCTGCGAACTGAACTCAAAGCACCTCCTGCGCTGAGATGTCTGAGGTAATTTACAGCACTCACTGACGATACTATTCTTGAAAAAAAAGGACAAAAATATCAGAAGACAGAAACAAAGAAAGAGTGAGAACCTTTTACATACGTGTGTTCCACAATACTGAACGCCTCCATATCAGCGTGTCATACATGCGCATAGACAGCTTTTCTGTCATCTGTTCTTAGAAATATAATAAAGAGTGTTTCTTCAAGTGTGTGTCCGTGTGTCTACATGCAAATTATTATATTAATTTGATAATAATAATAGCCTAATAATAATAATAATAATAATTGCATAATATTCTCTTGACATCGTAAAAAGCATCAGCTATTGGCGATCACTCTGACAATCGTTGATCCCTGAGATCATTGACAACCCTAATGTGCATTTCTCTCTATAAATTACAAAATGTTCAGACAGTCTCTTTGCTGTTTTTTTGACACATTCAGAATCATTACCGCTTTTGTCGGTGTCGCTGGAACTTGCTTCATGTGTGTGCTTGTAAAAATGATATTTTAATGGCTCATTATTTTATTTTATTATTATTACGGTTTAGTTTTTCTCTGTAATGTAGAACAGTGTAAGCTTTGTTAACTTAATATCATAAACATGCTACTAGTCGACTAATGGCTTAAATTAACACTTACTAGTCGACTAGGAAAATCTTTGGCCTGGGGCAGCCCTAATGGACCTATAGATATATACTTTTATAAATCTTTTTGTTCAGCAGAAGAAATAAAGTCATACACCTCTGGGATGGCATGAGTAAATGATGAGAGACTTCTCATATTTGGGGTGAACTATGCTCTTAAGGTAACAATTGCAGGACAACACTTTTTACAGTGTAGTTTGCTGTTGGGTGATTTTTGTTTAAAACTAGATTTTTAGAGTACATTTTTCTAAAGAATGAGTAATAGTAAAAGTTACTTCTATGTCTGGGAGAGGTCTATGTAATCGCTCTGAATGTTGCTGCTTATACGAGTTTATCAGAGGTTTTTATTTACTGAGTGTCAGGTGTTACAAGGGCAGTTTTATTTAATCTAAAAACTGTTACCTGTGTGAAACCTGGACATAATCTGTGGCATGTTGAATTGATATTGACATGCAGTGGTTGCAGCTGAAGCATCAATTGCCTAAAATCAGCAGTGAAATACATCCCCTTTTTAACCTGTCATGAACTGTGATGGAAATCAAAAACCTAGTGGTTTAACTGCAGGCACAGTCAAGGGCAATAATTGAAATTCCAGTGACATTCAAAGCTGATTTTTGCTGTTGTAATGGTTTCAGCTGCCCTGGAGACATCTGCTATCATATATTAAGACAAATAAGCAGAAAAAGACATTGTATGTATGTGTTTGTGGGTGGGTGATGGTATATATATAAAAAAAATGGCATATTATTGTGCAGATGCTGCTTGTTTTCCACATTCAAAATTGACACTCTTCCCATGAAAATAATCAAACCATAAGACATGTGAGAAATAGGTGTAATTTAAAAGCTTGGAATTTGGACTTGCTGCTATTTAAGGTTTGGCTAATGTAACATGAACCAGAAATGTGTCTATATTACAGATGAATGCTGATTTGAATGAGAAATAAATAATAATACACTTCCATAAATTGTGTAGTGCCCATTTATATGAGTGTTTACAGTAATCCTGATGACTTGCTAACAGAGAGAGAATAATGAATTTCAAACAGCTGTGATAATGCATTAAATGACTCCAGGGTTGGAAGTCAATACTCCCAGTCCCCTATCAGTGCAATAATACTATTTTGATTTCCCGGTTATCTGCCAATAATATATTGCCCTGCATTCCTACTCTTCAGTGGTCCCACTGAGGAATTGGCTTTAGCATAGTAGATGTTGTGTCACTTCCCAGAAAAGCTGGTACAACCTGTGAGTCATTGAGTTGCTAACAAAAGAAAAGGGTTGTCCTTATCTTTGAGAGCTGACCTAATGGGTTTATGATCGCAGGGACAAAAGTGCTGAACAAACTCGAAGGGAAAAATGAATAAAGGGAAATTATTTTAGTCAGCTTTTGTCATTTAGATCATGTGCTTGGGTGTTTAGATAGTCAGTTGGGAAAGGGACCCATCTTATAATGTGGTTGCGATCTTAAAGGTTAAATTAAATTTAGAAAAGGTGTTTAATGAACGACATGGTGAGTCACACCAATGTCACAAATTTATTGTTGCTGTTTGGCCCACACAGTTTGCTTTAGACTTACTGTCAGACTGTTTATGGTCAATGACATTTTATATGGTCATTGATTTTTGTTTACTCCGAGCCACCCAGTTAAATTACATAATTCTTTGACATTAAAGAGCTAATGTCAGGAGACCTTAGAGATAACTATCTATGGTTTGCATTGAATAGCATGCAACTATGCTGACTGTAGGCTATGCCATCCCTATTTCTGTGGCATTGCAAATTGATGCAGTTTCATGATGTGTTCAAATACAATGAACACGTTTTTGTAAAGGGAGAAGCTTTTCGTGAGTCATTAGGAAATGCAGCTGGTGAGTTGTCCTCACAATTCATGAAAGTGGGAAAAACCCTCCAATACAGCTCACCTTGATTTCACTTTATTTGGAGGGGTGATGTAATATACTAGAAAGAATGAGCCATGAAGGCTGGCTTATTTCCTGCCAAATGTCCACCCTTGAAGGTGAAGCAGTGAATGTCAGACATCCTGAATATTTCCTCGGGTCTAATACAGCAGTGGTTCTAAACTGGTTTTAATTCAGGACCCTGATTTGATCTTGGACATCAAGGGGTGACCCAACACACCACCACAATGTAACCTGTAATGTTGTCTCATATTATTATTTACAGTGCAAAGATTTGTTTGTGGTTTTCGTTGAGGATAAGGTCATGTCACGCAACCTATCCATGTTGGTATTAGCTTTATGTTGTTACCTTCTTGTAATTCAGTACGCTTACATGCACAGTTATAATTGATCTACAGCAGGGTTTTGCATAGTAGAGTTACAGTCTTAGTCTGTCTTTACAAGTATACATGACACAATATGTAATGGAATATTTGAGGGAAGTGTTAAATAGGGCTGGGTATTGATACAGATTTCCCGATTTGATACAATTCCGGTTCACAAGCTCTTGATTAAATTTGATTAGTTTCCGATATCGATTCGATTCAATATCGATTCATATGGGTATATTACTGTTACAATGTTCATTTTGCTTACGTATAAAATCTCTCTAAGCTAATGCTCTTAATTATAAAGGAACCTTCTAGGCAACCCTTCTAGGTACAAATTGAAAATATAAATGTTTAATTAATTGTAAGTAATACTTTTTAATTAATTTGACATTTTATCATATGTTTTTGATCAAATTGATTATTCAGTATATTCCATCAATTCATATCTTGAAATGCATAGATTATGTTGCATATATTGTATATTTTTGTTTACTTTGTGCTATTTAAAAGTATTTACATTAAAATGTAGAACAAATTCTTAATCTGTACTGTCTCTTTAAGACTTGGGGCTTTAGCCTGTGAGCGCATAAAACGAAGGAAGATGTGTGTAATTTCTTTAGCGCATCCATGTGTGATTAGAATAACATTTTCTTTTTTTGTTGTTGTTTTAATCAAAAACTGACTGTAAAAAAACATGTATTAAGGGTATGTATTAAAAGAGACATTATTCAATGACATATAGATCCATGGATCTCGTCTTTGGACACATGGGACGAGTCAAACCAAACTTTTACTCTCAATACGCTGTGAAAGGACCTCACTGCTAATAATTTATTTTTCACTATACTACTCAATCACTGGTGAGTAAAAACTGAAAATTTACTAGTCAGTGGCTAATCATAGACATTTTTAGTTGCATAGGGTGAGATTTGGTCGCACATGCGAGTGATTTACTTGCATTATATAGGGTTGCCACATAGAGTGAAAGATCGATCTGGGATTTAAGAATCTATAACTCGAGATTGTACAAATGAAGATTGCGATGCATCTGGAAAAACATTATTTTTACCCACCCCTACTGTTAAATTTGCATAATTTCTGTCTTTTTATTGTGTGCACAACATCAAGGCCACTTGCAGTCCGAATAAAATGTATAGCCTATTTGCTGGGCGAAGCCGAAAATGCATTATACTGCATTCATGTCTCATAATGCACCTTATAATAAGTTATAACTTCTCATAAATAAATATAACTACAGTTATAATACATTATAAGACTTCCCCTATTCATAGTTAAACCTTAGAATATAATGCATTATAACACCAAATAAATCCAATTTTAGCACAGCAGAAGTTAATAAAATTAATCGTATGCTGTCACGCAAAAGCAGCATAGTGTAAACAGTCAAAAGGCTTTTTGACGTGATCATAAGTGGACCTAGTTACAAAAGCTTATAAACAGCCATAGCATAAATGTGTAACATACTGTAAATTTACAACACCCAAGAAGATTGGCTACATGTGTGATCATCATTACATATTTAGAGTTTCTGATATATTTTAACCTTGTAGCTTTACATGGGTTTTTCGTAATATCGAATTGATATTACGAAAATGAATTTGACATATTAATATAGTGGTAACATATTATAAGGTGTATTATGAGAAATTACTATAGCATTGTAATGCCTTTACAGTGCATTTTAAATTAGGGCTTCAATGAAAGTGTTATCAAACTTTTAAAGTGTACATAAAAGTGCTGAGTGACCGATGAACGGCCTTTGTTTCTGACTGGATGTATGGCCTTTAATGGCAATAAAATAAGATAAGTATATAGCATACAGTAATTTGCCTGCCAGCTTATCAAAAGAGACCTGGAACCCTTTTTGAGTCGGTACCCTCCATTTAAGAACAACTATATTACTCATGATAGTGTAGCTAAACTGAACAAATTGAACTGTTTTTAATCAAATGTTTGGTTTCCTGCTGTGCTCGTTCAGCCAAATCCCCTATGCTGTTACTTTAAAAGAAATCTTAGATCATTGTCGAATCAAGCCAAGCTGCACTCGCTGCACTCGAAGAGTAAACAGCATTTTGACAGAATGTTAGACACTGTCTCTTTCTGCTGGCATAAAGCATGTGTAGTATTATTGGCAGGTTTTGTGGTGGGCACCTGGGTAAGCAGGCCTCTAGCATGCTGTGTGGAGTGACCGAGCAGATGGGCTGGAGAGCTGGCGGTTGGTGCCAGACGCAGTGAAGGCAAAGGGGTTTAGCGAGTTGCTCTACGCAATGTTGGAGAGCCACCTGTTTTTTGGCAGCAAGTCAGTCCCTCGGCTCTCAAATGTGTTAATGGCAGCCGCAAGGTCAATGTGTACGTGTGCGTTACGTTTAAATAGAGTTTGAGATGGTATGCCTACAATGCAGTGCTCTTACATTGAAAAGAAGTGACAGTAAATGCTTTTAGATGTTGACAGATTGATAACTTATCCTTCTTAATGGACTATTTGGACAACTGCTTCCGCATTCTAGTGCAGCTCAGGCATTTCTGGTTACAGCATTCAGCGCACCTACATGCAGAGATTTATTGATGGGAATACAGATTGTTTCTTTTTATGGCTGTCAGATGATTAAAACAATAAATCATGCTTTTGGCATTAAAATGAATGATCTCAAATTTATAATTTTATAAATAATTTTTTTTTCATTTTTTCAAATGTAGCTTAACTCAGATCTTAATAATACAATCAAACATATATAACCTGCAACAGTCTTGCTATTTTATTAACACATGTTTCCTTCATTGATGATATTTTATACCTGTTGAATTTCAACGATTACAGTCAGGTCCATAAATATTGGGACATTGACACAATTCTAATCTTTTTCTATACACCACCACAATGGATTTGAAATGAAACGAACATGATGTGCTTTAACTGCAGACTTTTGGCTTTAATTTGAGGGTATTTACATCCAAATCAGGTGAACGGTGTAGGAATTACAACAGTTTGAATATGTGCCTCACACTTTTTAAGGGACCAAAAGTAATTGGACAATTGGCTGCTCAGCTGTTCCATGGCCAGGTGTGTGTTATTCCCTCATTATCCCATTTACAAGGAGCAGATAAAAGGTCCAGAGTTTATTTCAAGTGTGCTATTTGCATTTGGAATCTGTTGCTGTCAACTCTCAATATGAGATCCAAAGAGCTGTCACTATCAGTGAAGCAAGCCATCATTAGGCTGAAAAATCAAAACAAACCCATCAGAGAGATAGCAAAAACATTAGGTGTGGCCAAATCAACTGTTTGGAACATTCTTAAAAAGAAAGAACGCACCGGTGAGCTCAGCAACACCAAAAGACCCGGAAGACCACGGAAAACAACTGTGGTGGATGACCGAAGAATTCTTTCCCTGGTGAAGAAAACACCCTTCACAACAGTTGGCCAGATCAAGAACACTCTCCAGGAGGTAGGTATATGTGTGTCAAAGACAACAATCAAGAGAAGACCACCAGAGTGAATACAGAGGGTTCACCACAAGATGTAAACCATTGGTGAGCCTCAAAAACAGGAAGGCCAGATTAGAGTTTGCCAAACAACATCTAAAAAAGCCTTCAAAGTTCTGGAACAACATCCTATGGACAGATGAGCCAAAGATCAACTTGTACCAGAGTGATGGGAAGAGAAGAGTATGCAGAAGGAAAGGAACTGCTCATGATCCAAAGCATACCATCTCATCAGTGAAGCATGGTGGTGGTAGTGTCATGGCGTGGGCATGTATGGCTGCCAATGGAACTGGTTCTCTTGCATTTATTGATGATGTGACTGCTGACAAAAGCAGCAGGATGAATTCTGAAGTATTTCGGGCAATATTATCTGCTCATATTAAGCCAAATGCTTCAGAACTCATTGGACGGCGCTTCACAGTACAGATGGACAATGACCCGAAGCATACTGCGAAAGCTACCAAAGAGTTTTTTAAGGGAAAGAAGTGTAATGTTATGCAATGGCCAAGTCAATCACCTGACTTGAATCCGATTGAGCATGCATTTCACTTGCTGAAGACAAAACTGAAGGGAAAATGCCCCAAGAACAAGCAGGAACTGAAGACAGTTGCAGTAGAGGCCTGGCAGAGCATCACCAGGGATGAAACCCAGCGTCTGGTGATGTCTATGCGTTCCAGACTTCAGGCTGTAATTGACTGCAAAGGATTTGCAAACAAGTATTAAAAAGTGAAAGTTTGATTTATGATTGTTAATCTGTCCCATTACTTTTGGTCCCTTAAAAAGTCGGAGGCACATACACAAACTGTTGTAATTCCTACACCGTTCACCTGATTTGGATGTAAATACCCTCAAATTAAAGCTGAAAGTCTGCAGTTAAAGCACATCTTGTTCATTTCATTTCAAATCCATTGTGGTGGTGTATAGAGCCAAAAAGATTAGAATTGTGTCGATGTCCCAATATTTATGGACCTGACTGTAATTCCACCATACAGCGATTTCAAATGATTTTACTTCAGTTCAAGGACAAAGATGGATTTTTTTATAAACACATTAGTCATTCTCTTACTCTGACCAGGTTTTAAAAATCATTCAGAACACAATTAAGCAGATTTAATGTAAAATTTAGCTAAAATATTTTTACCGACACTACACATATTTTATTAATTTTAATGGATGAGTTTGTCAGGTCTCTCTTTTTCCTCTTTCAGACATGGAACATTACCATGTTTGAAGTGTGTAGTTTCATTCAAAGAGTGCTGGTACCTACTAGTCTCCTTCAACCTTCTGTCATTCGTAGTTCAAGCAGATCTGTGGTTAAATGTCTTCTATAGACCTCGGTTTGAGGAGAAATGGTAAAATGTGGTAGTGTTTACCAGTCATTGCTTTCTCTGATCTTTTTGGGCTGAATCACTGAATTTTGAAGACGCTGTACACAGTAATGTTCTCAATATTTCTTCTTCTGTCTCTGACAATATCAGTACTTATCTTCTTCCAAACATTTATTTTCGGTTGAGTTTCAGGTAGGGATGCACCGATCTGATAACTGGATCGGTATCGGCTCCGATACTGGCATTTTTAGATGGATTGGTTATCGGTCCGATGAGCCCTATCCAATTCCGATACTGTGTTAGTCATGTTCGTTCCTGTCAAGCTTATATTGAGAATTGATATCTCATTCTATAATCAAAAGCCTTGGCGTCACACATCCACAGGGCTCCCCAGTGAACTCATTTGTAACTGGGAGATTTGGTGAGATTTGGTAGTCATAGTCGACTAGCTGGTGCAGAACGATTACTCGATTAGTCGATTACCCGTGCACATGCTTAGTTTTCATGCCCTTATGCTGTCACAGAGCTTTGGGATCTTGTAACCGGATTTGTGTGCCATTAGCTCTGATGGCCTTTAAGCTGTTTGCTGCTCTGCCCTGCTCGTGTGGATTGAGCATATGCCTTGGAAACTTACTGAAAACTTACAGCAAAGCGTTTTTGTGTTTCTGTCAGGAGCCCAGATAATTTTTCTGTGCTGACCTTTTCTGGAGAAACTCAGGGAGCATGCAATCTTTAGAAACAAAGAGGTGAAGATGAAAGCCATTTGAATGAAGTGTAAAAAAGATGCTTTAAGAAATACCAGGGAAAAGGGGTGTGTCTGAGTTTAGATTCCCACTGAGCAGGAATCCAGTAGTAACTGTGTGTATCATCTGAATGTCTGAGAAGCAATTGCTTTACTGAATGTTCTAGAAAGGTCTTTCGCTTCAGTTTTCTATCCATCCATTATCTTTGAATAAAAGGATGTGGCAATCAGATAGTTGAGGTTGTAATTTGAGCAGAAGTTCAGAAATAAACTCTTAGCAAACATTAGATGAAAATCATACAGTTGTACTGCACTTACAGTTGTATTTCAAGCAGATAGTTCCAATCCTGGATGCTGATCGGTCAATACAGTGTTCCAGTCATGCTGAAAAACACAGTATAAACTGTACTAACCGCTATGATGCAAAACACTATCTTTGCAAAACTATGTAGACCATCTATTAACTAGAACATGACCGATAGTGGATTTTGTCATTTCTAAAGTGGTGGAAATGGCTAATAACCTATAAATTGCCAAATAGTTTTTACATCTTAGTCTTTCCTAACTGTGACAGGCACAGACATAGAGGCTACAAGAGTCAGAATTGAGTGAAATCCCAGATGGGTGTTTGTTGTGCAACCAAAATTCTAATAATAACCAGAAAAAATGCAGATTTGGTGCATAACACAGGACTTTTAATTAAATACAAGCCTGAAATACACAGGGGACTCTTATTTTAAAATGTATGTCCATCCAGCTCATACAAATACATAAGGGAAACAAAACATGCACTCTTAAAATAATTGTATTAAAATAGAATCACTATAAAGTAAACATTGTCAGTTGGTCTAATATGGTTTATTTTCTTCTGAAGACTTGAAGACTGGAATTACTGTTAATTTTGCTGCTACATTATCCAGTATACTAGTTAATAATAAAGTGTTTCTTAATAAGCTATACATTTATATTGAAATAGTTTTGTGTTTCTTTACATAATAAAGAGCACACCCAATTAGTTCCACACAATAAAGATATTCTAAACTGATTATGCAAAAAAACAACTTTGGTATCGGCTTGGGATTGGCATTGGCCGATACTGAGATTTCCGATATCGGAATCGGAAGAGAAAAAGTTGTATTGGTGCATCCCTACTTTTAACTGCAGCTGCTTTTAAAATAACTTCCCACTGTTGTTTATCTCAAGAGACTCTAGACTCATCGTTTCCAGTGAGGTTTTGACATAATCACCACAAGAGCCATCAAAAGAGAAACAGCCCCTCTGCATTACTGCTGCTATATTTGGCTCAAATAGAGGCAGCCAAGAAAAAGGAGGGGTGAATGCTATATTGCTATCATTTCCATAGCTATTTTCAAAATTATGTTGTTTTCTGTGTAAATGTTCATAACCTTTTCGCTGGCACTGCTGTCCTTTGACCCATAATATGGTAATAAGGTGACCTCACTCTCAAGTTTGGGGCCCTTTTGCACTTTGGTTGCACAGCTTTTTCCTCACCGTCACCAGGCAACTTGCCGATATTGTTGCGTGAAGTTGACAATTATAAATGGAGAAAAAAATAGATCTCATTGTCTTGCCTTTCTTGTGTCAGAAAATGAAAAACGGATCTCAGATCAGCCTGTGGAAGCTGGTGACAGATTCGCTGCCTGGCATTAAAAGCTTTCTGAAGAATCTTTGAAGCTCTCCATGGTCGCTACCTTTTGCATTCTATTGGCTTTTATCCTGCACATTGTGGCTTAACAATGTCTCAAGGGGGAGAGGTCGCTTTGCTTCTTTAAAGACAACAGCACTAGTGTCTCTCTTCTGAAGAATGACATGACTGACAGCTGATGGGAGATGATGGCTATATTCCCTTTTGGCAGTCAGAATCACACTGTCTGTGGACAGTTGTGAGTGCCATTGTTTTCACTGAAATGATGTTACACTCTGTCTCTTTAAAGAGAATTGCGTTATTGCATAGCACAAATGGCGTGGGACGAGTTCTGCGCCAAAGTTTAATAATGATGTTTAGAGGTTTGTTGAAATCTCTAACCCTAAGTATGAGCAATGGAAATAGAGATGCTTGTCTTAGCAAGCACAACTAAGTATGCTCTTGAATTTATGCAAATTGGTAGTGCAGCTGTAACTTGTTTAACAGTCCTATTGCACTGTGTTGTTATTTTAATATAGCCATGTTATGTGTCTGTCAGTTTTGCAATAGCACTGTTTTTCTGTTACTGTAAGGGTGGAGACAACTGAACCATAAATGTTACATAAATCTCCTCAAATTTTAAGTGCTGTCAGAAACTTGCAGTAAGAGTTGGGTTTTGGACACTTTGATGTTGAAATGTTTGTCTGTTTGTTGGCATTTTAAGTTAATTATGACTCTAATTCAGTCCTCTGTTTATGTTGTGTTTACAGAGTGAAGATTTTCCCTGATGAAAGGAGTCGAGCGTTAAGCTCGAGTTCAATAGGGACACTTCCTGATGATGACAGTAAACATGGGTAAGCTGTCCTATCTCTCTCTCTCGCTCCCTCTCTCTCTCTTCCTTTCTCACACACTCTCTTCCCCTCACAGCATACACACTTCCTGTAAACAGTTCCTCAGAGCAAAGCAAAAAAGAAACACAGCTTCAGAAGCATGTTTAAACATATTTGTAACTTGGCCCATCCTGGGATAATTTGATGTTCAAAACGCCTCCACAGTTATCACTGATTAAACTTTGTTATAGTAAAATCGGATAATTTTATCCTATGTGGAAATTTCTCATCACATCATATAGAAGCTTCTACTGGATACAGTTAAAATGTGCATTGTGTCAGAAATGTACTAAAAACTAGTAATCTAATCATATTATCCTTGCAGAGCTGAAATTTACATCATAAAAGGTTAATTGTGTCACTTAGTTCCACCTAATTGACTATGCAAAATTTTACAGCAGTATGAATGCACACCGTATATGCACATATTGTGGTGTGTTTAGTGTATGAGCCGCAGTGAACACACATGAACTCCTCGGGTGCTGCTCTGAGATCTCAGCTCCTAAGTAGTTCAACGCAGGAGGAACTCAAAGTTCCATCAAATAAATGTTTAACTTAACATTTTAACTCTTTAACTTATTGAGGTTAATATTGCGATATGCGATTGCAATATAATAAACAAATGGTATCATGAGTCAACTTGCTTGGTGATCAAGGAAAATGCACAAATAGATTACTGATAATGCTGAAATGTGTATTTTTCAACTCAAACATTCAAACTAGCAACAACAACAACTATAAATGCACAGTGTTTTAAATATTAAATAATATCTTTGCATTACTGCAAAGATGATGAAATAATTGAAATAATTGATGAAATTACACCTAAATAAAATAGAACAATAAATAAGAACATACAAATTTTCACGAAAATAAGATTGTCCAAACAAACAGGGACATTTAAGAAGGATGTAACATGTACTTTGTATAAACTCTTTTGAAAAGGAAACTGGATATAAAAGTGTAGTTCACTCAAACCACTAAAACTGTTGTTGTGTGTGTGTGTGTGTGTGTGTACATACACACACACACACACACACACATTTTATTGTTGTTGTAATTTTAATGTTATTTTTCACATAAGATTGATCTTATGATGATCTCATCAATGATGCAACACGTTGCAAGCTGCAGACAGTGGGCGGGGGTAAGAGACGAGCGTCTCCGTGTTCAATGCGCATCAGCCGGCGGAACTTTAAATCTCTCCCGGTCTCGTCCGCGACTGGTTGAAGCGGCTCTGACTGCACAGAGGATGACAGTTTTGGAGTTTGTGCTTGTTTACATGCCATGCTCCTGTATTATATTAACTTTAATTATTGATGAAATAAAGACATATCGCCAAGCTGTGAGCTGTGTTTGTGTAATTTATTCTGGCCACCAGTTCAGTGTCGGTCTGCTCTGCATCCATCTTTACCTGATTTCCACGCTGAACACCGGAATCTCACATGACCACACGTGCCACTCCCTAAACTGAGACTGACTGGTCATCTTTTTATTAGCTGTGTATAAAATGGGCAAACAGCTCTCAGAGAGAATGGGCTGTCACGTTATTGCATGCACTTATTTATTTAATAAAATCGCAGCATTTGCCATCATATAATCGCACGGGCTGACATCGCGATTGCGATATGATTAATCGTGCAGCACTAGTTTCCATCCATGTTAATGTTGTGTGGTATACCGGTAATAAAGACATATTGCGATACAAAAAAATATATAAAATGATATGATATCATCTTGTTGCTAATTTACCTCTATAATACCACTACGCTCTCTGTCATTCATACACACACACACACACACACATACACAAACAGTGATGCACATATTGTGGTATGTTTAGTGTATGAGCTGCTGTGAACACACATGAACTCCTCGGGTGCTGCTCTGAGATCTCAGCTTGTCAGCGCATGGGGGAACTCAAATTCCATCAAATAAAAGTTCTCTTTAACTGGATACGTGAAATTTAAGACATTACAACAGAAGAATATTACTATTGTATTGTATTCAAAGTAATAGCAATAATACTACTTATAGCAATAATTTATTTATATTATTTATTATAATAATAATAATATATAATTATTATTAAAACAATTATTAGTACATGTAAGCAATATCACTTAGTGACTATTTTGTTCTTTTGAACTCGTTGTTTTTGCGATATCATGGTTTTTCACATAAAATCGCAACTTGGATGAAACATAGCCAGTGAATGTTAGTGTGGTTGTTAATGTTTTCAATGCACACTTGGAATAATATGACCTGAATGCATGTTTGACATTGAAAGTGTTTTAATCAGACTCTGTCTTAATTCAGATATGACTGCTTTGTGATAAAAGCTGTGCAAGTGATAAAATCTAGTTATATTTCTGTTGTGTTGCATTGGGGTAACTGAGAACATATTTATATTATACATCAAATATATTCTCATTGGCTGTGATTTTGACTTGTTGTACGGCCTTTTCGCTTTCGGTGTGGACAAACTACTTTGATTATTTGTCACTTGAAACTTGTTTCATTGCAGTTGGTTTGCCTGGTTTGTGATATAAATGTAATTTAAATTACGTGTACTGGTACCTGTCATTAGGAACACTTTAAATGTTTATGGTTTGATATGTTTTGACAGATGCCGGTCTCCAAAATGGACCCGTACAACACAAGAACTCACAGGGTTTGACATTTTTTTCCCACTTTCATAGATTGATCTAAATATTATACTATAAGCCAAGGCTTCCTCAAGGGTGTTAACAAAAGGCCACACTAATGAGGTGGTGGCACAGATACCAGAGCACAAAGCAAACACACCTCTGAATCTATTACATCATCAGCATTCTCTTCATTGAACATTAACTCGGCACAGTGGTATGGGTGTTGTAATTGATGGATTAAAGGCAGAAACAGAATGTTTACCGTACAATTTAGTTTGTACACATTTTGTATACTGTTGTTGAAGAACTGCTATAAAGTTTGAGCAGGAAATACTACTCAGCTGGTTTATGAGGCGACAAAACTACTACACAACACTAAGGATGGGTCACAATTAAGGTTGGGAACCAAGAACAGGTTCTTGTTTAAAACCGTTTGTTTTTAATGACTTTCGGCTCTGTTAGCGGTTCATGCATGTTTAATTTTCCACCTATGCTGACCGAACACTGTACTAAAATACTCTGACAGTGTTTCCTGCAGTCCTGCCACCTACTGAATCTACAGTGTGAAACAGTGTTTCCAGTGTTGTTCAGTTCTCAAATGAATGACTCTTATGAGCCAGTTCTTTTGAAACAACAACATGGAAAATCCGGCACTTCTGGTGTAGTCAGATTCCAGAACGAATGACTCTTATGAACCGGTTCCTTTGAATCTGCAACATGAAACACAGCACATCCAGTGAAGTCAGATTCCCGAACAAATGACTCTTATGGGCCGGTTCCTTTGAATCTGCAACATGAAACACAGCACATCCAGTGAAGTCAGATTCCCGAACAAATGACTCTTATGAGCCGGTTCTTTTTAGTTATTAAAAACCACTTATACATAAGTCAGTGTGGTTACTGAATTGATATTATACTGATGCACAATTATGAATGTCCAACTCAAAATTAAGAACTTTTAAGTCTCACAAACCTGAAGTACACATTACGCTACATAACATAGTCTAAACTGTCTATGGAACTGTTACTGTGTTTATTTAATGTTTTACTTTAAATCTGTGAGACTCTAATCAGGCAGTGCATTTACTAATTGGTTGTTCTAATGACAATATGCAGTTAAAGATACAAATGAGTTTTGTTGTAATCAGTAATTGAGAATTTGTATTTACTTTGTATTTAATATATGGATAAGATGATTATTGGATTGCATTTATGCCTCTAAAAAGTATGCAAATATGCCTTTTTCAAGAATGGTATTATATTTATTTCTGATTTGTTACATCTGCTCTATTTCTATCGGGAAGATACGCAGGCTTGAGTGAGGTTTAAGATGCCATTTACTGGATGAATGTAAAACAGAAAAGTTATGTCTCTCTTTGGCGTAGTATTGTCTCTCAAAGTCTGCGGCCCGAGGGAGTTGTACTTGGAACCATCATATCCTGCCGGAGATAGGAGGCAGGGGCGAGTTGCCTACCCCCTGTGCGGGACTGGGCTCAACTGGTGGCGGTGGGGTGGTGGAGGTTGCCGGTTAGCACACTGAAACGCAATGTGATAGATTGTGAGCAGACTTATAAAGCAATGGCTTACATGCGATTGGCTAGGAGTTACCCAGCTAATGATGTGATGATGTACAGCTGCTAGTCTTCCTTCTGATGTGTTTTCATTATTTGTCAACAGGCTGCTGAGGGAAGTAAATGAAATAAGAATTGCATTTGTTATTTTCAAATAACTCTTCCTCTAAGTTACTGGAAGAATCGTTAAGAGGAATAGGCCTTTATCACACTTCCAAGTTTGCACAGTGGAAGCTTCGTTTAGTACCCTAAAACAATATCTGCTGCAGGCTGTTTCAATGACAGTGCCCATAACACGTAATTATTATGGTCTATTTTATGTACAATTCATATACTCAAATACTTAATCTAAACAGATAATTAATCATGGATGGTGAAGCAAAGAAAATGGTGTCATATTATTTTATGATTTTAAACAGGATGTATGTGAGTAGGCAACACTTCACAATGTACAAGTAGGTTTTTTTACTAGCGGAATGCAAGAATATAGTGCAAACAAGAGCACATTTACACATTAAAGAGCTTTAGAACAAGACAGGGCTATACAGGATGGCACAAAGAAACCTGACATTACAAGTAAAGATTGTAGAGTATGAGCAATGATAGTCATCACATTGCTTTCATGTACTTACTTTTATAATCTCCATACTGTATATGTTATAAGATACAATTAAAATTAATGAAGTATTTCCATCCCATAGTCTGATTACAGACAATAACAGTTATAATCGTTGTAAACTTGGAGTAATATCCTCACGGTTTGAGTGCTATGATTGGGGATGCGACCAAATGCAATGTAAATAAATAAATAGAGATGAAAATGTCCGTTTCTACAACTGTATTATATTTAAATTAAACATGAACATGCTGCAATAGTGAAACAATGGCATTGAAGTACTTCAACGCGGTCTCTTGGACTTGAGTTGAGCACATTAATCCTCTGCGGGTAACCTGAACAGTGCGCAGCTCTTCACGAACCAGGATAGCTTTGATTGCCTCGCTCAGATACTATTATAAATTAAGTTGTTAGATAAGGCACATGGTGAAGTGCTGTGTTAAGGCAACAAATCAATTAAACAGATGATGCTTACTACAAGTGCATCCAAGGTGGTTAAAGTTATTTATAAAAACTGGCAATCGTCCATAGGCTTTGTCTCATTTCAAAGGCTGTGTGCTTGGTAGTACCGATTATCGGTATAACAAGTATCGTTTAAACAAGATGGCCTGTGTAGGACAAATGGAAACAGACTGTAACATGGTTGCTATGACAGTACGCCAATCTTTAACAAGCGTGAGCACTTTGAGTGTGAAGGGAACAAAGTCCCTTTGGAAGGGAGTGTTATAATGATGTAGAGAGAAAATAAAATAGATTGTACAGGTGTACTTTTAGTCTATAATACTTAATTTTAATTCTATATTACTATAATTATATGTATTATGTACTCTGCACCCATCTACTGAGGTACTTGAACTAACTAATTAGTTGAATAGTCAATTTTGAAAATACATGGGTATAATTGTATTAGAAACAGGAGTGCAAGAGTTACTGTAATCTTGTTAAATGCTTTAGTGGTGACGTGTGGCACAGCACTGGGTAATCCCCTCTATGTCTTCATTCAGCCCTAATCACATCACATGGATTCCTCCAGCTCACACTATCAGTATGTACACAAACATGCATAAACACACACAATAGCCAGATGATGCTGCACTGAGCCTCTTTCCACATATGGAGCTTTTGATTTATGACCTCAAAGACGGAAATAGTAAAATAACATTTAAGCTTGTTAAGTAAGAAGAAAAAGCAGCTTGCTGAGAGATCGTGAGTTTAGATGAAGTCTGTGTTTTGCTGTTGGACGTTCAATACTTCATGCTGCTGGTCAAGGGAACTTTTTGGTGGTTTGAGAGACCTTGGAGTGGGAGGGTGATTGAAATTACTGGATTTAGCAACTGTGGTCTTTATACAATGTGTGTGTGTATTTATCTGCACTTGTGGGAATTTAATTTGGATTGTGTGATTCATTATTTGTACTTGTTCATGATGTAATGCAGTGAAATGTGGCTCCTAATGCAGGCCCCATGTCAGAACAGAGAGAGAGCAAGAGAGAAAGAGAAGGGTATTGCTGGAGAGAGAGATTAAACTGGAACGTGGACAGTGAAGAGAGAAATGGAGAAAGCAAAGGGCGAGAGAGAGTTAAACACAATTAGAAAGGAGATCAAAGTGGAGAGAGAGATAAGAAAAAGGGAGGACAGAGGTACAAACCAAAGACAGCTGCCTTGCTGCTTTGTTGCGTAGTCAGTCAACGACTTAACATCCCACTTAAAATAACCTGTTTCATACAGATTATCAAGGCACTATAAAGTATAATCTAATGATCTAGAAAAAATTCAAGTGAATTTTAGAGATAATCAAGCAAATATGTAAACACCAAAATGTTTAAAATATAAAAACATTTACGTTTATGAATTTAATTACTTCTTTCGCTCCTTAACCTTCATTTGCAACTCCATTAAGAAATGAACCCTTTAAACTTGGATTGGCCTGCTGAGAAAAAAAATATATAAAAACAATAATTACAGTGTTGACCAATACAAAATAGTTATCGTTATAAAGCTTAGAAGCTGTACTTTACAATGCATGTAGGCATTATGACCAAAACTGAACAAGTGCTTTGAACGTTTTTAGACAGATCAGAAGTGTTCCGTATTGATCATTTATTAATAATTTTGCACTGTACTTAATATTGTAATGAGTAAAAGCATCAAACTGATCACATAGCCATGTGTTGTTGGAAAGCTCTCAAAATTAGAATACAACCAGTCTTTTATTTTTTATTCATAGACAAAAATATAGTGAGTAATAGCTAAGAATATGTCTTTGACATACATCTTTCATGTAAACAGGTGTCACTTGTTTTCACTTTTCACAAAAAATAAACAGAACTTAAAATATCACATACCATTGCGGTGAGGGGATTCCTGTTAAAACGAGCCCACACACAGCATAATCAGATGCATAGATCATTAGATAATCCACACATAGTGCAATGTGCACACAGCACATAATGTGCTATCTGGCCAAAAACACTTTAGCTTACCTGGATCAGATGACTTCATCGGAAATGATGTAGTACGTCGTCCAGCATCATGGAACGCTAAACCAATTGTATTAAGATTCAGATCGCTGCAACCTGAGGTGGAAGCCATCCAAATATGGGCAGAGAGGATAGTTTACTCTAATTACATATGGCCATCAGGAGATGCCACTAAGTACATGACACAGACTCAATGATGGATCAAATGACACATAATGGAACTGAATGAGATCTTATTACTCATGCCTGCATGCTTTGGAGAGACAGCATACCCTTACGCTTAGTTTTAACTGTTCACAATGCTAGGGAACAGCTTGCTCAGCGCCACTGTCTATCCCACAATCCACCATGCGTTCTTTGTTTTTTTTATTTAGTGTTATAAGCCTTTAATTTTGGCCAAGCCACTGAAACAGGAAATCTTTAAAAACATCTTCAGAGCTAAAATGGTTAAACAGGGTCAATTTTGATTTCCTTGAGTCTTTAAACTTTAGTCTTTTTTCCTTCATCTGTATCCTCTGTCCTTGTTTTGTGGCTAAATGGATTGAAGTGGTTGTTTATCTTCAACATTTTACACTTGAATTTCTGCTGTACAAAGGACCCCCCAACGTGTGTTCTTTAATGCGTGCTGTAATTAAAATCAAAATCTTACCTTACACTTGCACAGCAGGTGCACTGAAGGACAGATTATGTCACAGCAGGTGCACTGAAGGACATATTATATATTATCAAACATATAATGTGGTTTTTAGATGTTTATAATGATTAATAAGATGCGATCGCGAATACGCTTGCTGGCTATGCATGCCGCCATATTCTTTACATGGAATGCAACATGGGATCCGGAAGTGGTTAGAATGAGTGGCGGACAGAATGGGAGAAGGCTCGAGTGGATGGATTAGTTTTTATATTCTTTGCTTGATGTCAGAAAAACACATCACTGCATCAAAACAGTGCGCTCCGACGGTAAAAGCTTTAAACTTTTATTTAGTGATCGTTTGAATGTTTATAATATAAAAAATATATATTGTGATGTTGTAAAAAAGCAGCGTCTTTCGGATGAGACGTTAAACTGAGGTCCCGACTCACTGTGGTCATTAAAAATCATCTTAAAGAGCAGGGGTATAACCCTGGTGTCCTGGCCAAATTCCCCCCAATGGCCCTTATCAATCATGGCCTGCTAATAATTCCCATCTACTAATTGGCTCTATAATTCTACTCTCTCCTCTCCACCAATAGCTGGTGTGTGGTGAGTGTACTGGTTCACTATGGCTGCAGTTGCATCATTCAGGTGGATGCTGCACACTGGTGGTGGTTGAGGAAAGTCCCCCTATACTATGTTAACACTTTGAGTGACTAGAAAAGCACTCTATAAATGTAAGGAATTATTATTATTATTAACTACTGTAACTTGTTTAATTTACTCGGCAATGCAAATTTTTACATTACAGACTCGATCTGCTTCCATAGAGTCACCTCTGCCTTGCCCAGCACTTCTCTGCCTGAGAATATCCCCCTGACTCCTCAGGGATGCAAAAAAAACAAAAACTCAAATACATGACTGCTCTTTGACCCACATTTTCTAGTTGAAAATCTGGGTTTAACACCAGCCAGTAATAGCAGTCGTTAGCACATTTAGTGCTTTAAAGGGATAGTTCACACGAAAATGAAAATTTTGTCATTTATTTATCCTCATGTTGTTCCAAATCAGTATTATTTTCTTACTTTCATGGAACACAAAATAATATCCAGAGTGTTATTTTCCACATGACTAAAATATATGGGGACAGGGGATGTCAGGCACCAAAAATCACAAAAAGTATTCCAAATGGCATTTGCACCTTATTCCAAGTCTAGGTTTGTGTGAAGAAATTCTTATTTGCTTCTTATTTGTAGAAAATCATCCACTCTGCCATAGGTCTGAAATGTCATCTCATTTCAGATATGGCACATCAAGATAGGAGTCATGAAATATATCATGGAATATTTGTTTTTTGCGTATCACGTCATTGACATCAAATCTGGCAAGATGCATTGCGCTGTGCCATATTTTAATTGAATGCCATGTGATAGCTATGGTGGAGGGGAGATTTTCAACGTAAGTTTTATCCTTTTCGTAAGATTTCAGAAGGCTTTAAATATAGCCTACAAATCTTATCGAACTTATGTCGTATCGATTCTTGTTTTTATTTTTTAGAGCTTGACAATCCAATTCGAACTCCACTACGGCATATCCCTCCTCCTTCCCGGGTTTTCGACACCAGCGTAAAGCAGTTCAATGGAAAGGAGGAGGCGAGAACTGGCTTGACAATATAAATAATAGTTTAATAAAGAACTGAAACCAAAATACACAACACACACATATACGACGGACAGCTGCCCGTAAATGCTCTCTCTCTCTGTCGCACCTCCATCCGCATTCAGCCTTTATCATTCTCAGAGGCTTGATCAGCCTGATAAGGGGCTGGGTGTGTAAAACCACGACCCGGCCCCGCCCTCTGCCCTGTCACAGTGTCCACTGAGTAAAGATAAATGAAAAGAAATTAGGCTGATATACATGATTTTAGAATTACTAATAATCATCATATTGCTGGATGAATCCAAACAGACTCACCAAATTTAAAATGACTAACAACTGGCTTCATTTCTGAAATAATAAATAGAGCGAATTATTAGCATTAAAGTGCTGTATGAACCTGGGATTAACAGGACACCTCATCTCTTCCTCTGCATCTCCCTTCCCATGATACAGCAGAGGTGAATTACCTTCCACTTAGACTGTAATTACCAGACATGCTTAATTGGCCCCATTGGGGCTCCTTGATGTGTTAACGTTTGTCAAGCCTATTTTCATGATTGCTTCCCATTTCCCTTTTGATGGAAGGTAACAATGATTTTGTGGACTTTTTAAATGTTTCATAGGCTGCTGGTGCTGTTTATATTCTTGTGTGTTTCTTGATAATTAAGTTTGCAGCAGTTATTCTGTAAGTGAAACAGTTATGTATTTGCAACCCGTTCTTACTACCGAGGCGTCAAATACAGCCGCTTTTGCAAGAGCCCAGCATGTAAATCTACGTACGCCAAAATCACCCTCAAGTGTCTGTTTCCCAGTGGCAGGTACCTGCAGTCTCATAAGTGCAACATCACTGTCAATCTTAGGATATTATTGCATGTTTAACAGCTATATGTTTTATATTTGTGCTGTCAGTCGATTAAAATGTTCAATCGTGATTAATGGCATAATTTTTTTGTAGTTAATTGCGATTAATCGCAGATTTTGAAAGTGCTGAAATTTTACACTATATACTTTTTCCCTGTCAAAATGCATTTATTTCCATCTTAGGGAAAAAACATTGATGAGAGAATTTTCATTTTGTGAGAACTATTCCTTCAATGCGAGGTGTAAACATGGTCTCTAAGTCTGTGTGGTCTGTTAGTTTACATCAGTGGGCTGCACCAGAGAGCTCACTTCAAAGAGAAGTACACCAGTGATGTTATGGAAATATGACAGGGGTTTGTCTGTCTGCAGCCATGGAAAATCTCTCAGGGAATCTAAAAAGGAAATAATGGTCTGGTTTGTGTACCACACCACAGTGGAATCCTGTGACACTGTGTGCACAGTTTATCAATTGAAATGACTGTATTTCTGTTGTTTTGAATGACTTCAATTTAAATGACTTGAATTTCATCAGAGCTAGATATAAATGTACAGTTTGCACATTGTGCTATTCTATCACATTGATCGCAAGACACCTAATTTGCACTTTGCTCTAAATATGGCAATGCCTAAAAATAGATGCTGATTTTAGACTTCTCTAGAACCTGTTAACATGAAGTTGAGCAGAATTTATCTGCTCTAATAATAGTCTAATTATATTGAATTTGTATTTGGCAAGGCAAGCATAAGTATTACTATTGCTTACACTTTGAGCAAATGCCTAACTCTAAAAATAACTGTATCCTGCACTGTTTGTGCTATTAAATTCTAGTTTGGGGATGTAGGTGTCAAATCAAGAGAATAGATGAAAAAGTGAGTTTTTTGGTTAAACTTTGTTGTGTCATTACACTCCCATCAGCAAGTATAATTTGGCAGCCATCGAATTGTTTGTGACTCTCTAGTCGTAAACAGCAGCATAAATTGTTCTTTGTGTGTTCCAGATGATGAAGAGGCACTCAACTCCATCATGAAGGACCTGGCAGCTTTACGCTTCTGTTACCAGTTCAAGAGCAACAACACCAACAAGCCCAAGAGCAGGACCCAAGCCTACAGACAGGTAATTAGCCACATAACCCACAATACACCACTTAACAGCAACTAGGGATGTGCTACAAATCTACATATTTTCAAAGGAGTTGCCTGAATAACTTGTTGACTAACTTGTCTGATATAAGTCATGAATAATCAGGCTTGTTTTGGGTTCTGCTGACTACGATTTAACATGCTTCTTAGGAGGTATTCTTGTGTTAAAAACCAACTGGATGGCTAGACAAAATTAAGTGTTTTACAGTTTAACCTACTTTTTTGTAGTATATATCTTTAATATTAAACCAGCCAAAATCTCAAAGAGCTAAGAAAAGCAACAACAAAATATTTACTGCATTGCTCACTAGGCTTAAGGTAACCTTCCACTTGACCTGAAATAATCCAATATTTTCTTTTTAAAATGCAGTCTTAAACAGGATACAGCTGACAGAGCGACCACTAAAACATTTAACATCCGGCCCCTGTGTACAACATGAGCCACAGTACCCCTCTAGTTTTTTTTCAGTGCCTACATTTTCACTACAATGCTGTCACTCCACACAGGATACAAATCTGTTTTCAGGATAAATGGCTGGCACGAACGCTTAGTGCCAGCAAGAACTTTCCCAACTAGAAACACAACAACAACCATCCAAAATAACAGCAACCGCAGGTAGTCTTGACAGGTAAAAGCACATGCATAATGACGACACACGTGAAACACATAAACTTGCAGAATTCTCATTTCTGCATCTCAGACTACATTCATAATGGAGATGACATCACAATGTCAACAGTATCAGTTTAAATTGTATTATTCAGACTGTTCATTATCCTCAGCAGTTGAAGCCACTGTGTTGTCACAAGGGAGAGGCAATGTGTAGAGTAAAACTCACCTACAAGACAGCATGATAACATTAGTTTGTCTGTTAAAGGTCTTATTAAAGGAATTTGTTCACTAATAACTATACTGTAATTGCTTAAATCTATTAATTTAAGAAATTGGTACCTGACATAAAAATGGAAACCCATTAAAGGTGTGGATCTTCACTGGCCTTACGATATATAATTTAAAAGGTAATTCAATTCCGATTACAAAAAACGATTCTCAATACATCACGATATATCTTGTTTTTTTTTATCGATACACACATTATTCATTTAAAATGAATCGATCCCTAGCCTATAACCACAACTATCAGTTGCTGATAGGTGATATTATATAAACAGCGGGTTTGCTGTTTAAGAAATCAATCAAGCATCTGTTATGCACACTGCTCCGACGAGCGAGAGACTGGCAATGAGCTACAGCCAAATAAATAGAGGAGAGAATAGCATTGGAAAGCAGGAGACAAAAAAGTATTAGAAAATAAAAACGTAATTCATTATTATTTTCAGCTGTTATTTTCCTTTTCTGTGCAAATCAGTGCAGTAACGGGTGTAAGCCCGTCTTTCATGTTGTTTGTTTACTTGTTATCATGAATAAACTGTCCTGTTTCTATGTGCTTGACTTTGTGAATGAATTTCAGGATCGTAGTTTTAGTCGGGGACGATGGTCGTATGGTCAATATATCCAGTCTGTATCAGTTTTATTGTGTGCACTTAGCTTTAGTATATTTGTATCTGACCATTTGTTTTTAGCATCTCACTCTGTCTCTGGCATGCACATAAGCACCACTGCACTGCTGTGGTTTGAATTGAACTCAGAATCGATTCTGAAAGAATCATGATCAACTAGAAAGATAATGGGAAAAGTCATGGAAATTCATAGGTCAAAATATTTGAGAACTCTAAGGCTGTTCACACAGGCAGAATTAAATCTGATTTGACTCAAATCTGTTTAGTTTTTTAAATCTGAACTAGGCATAGGAATTTTCTAGTCATTTTGTAGTTGGGTACTCTAACCCACAAAAAAACTAAAACCTGATTACTTGTAAATTAAAATGCACGTTAAAAATATCACGGATGACACGTACGTGAAATGTATAATTTTTTTGTACACAAAAATTAGCAGGGTAATGCACAGATATAAACTCTTGAATCTTCGTAAAGGCTTTCACATTTGTATCATTTGACATGTTATTATTCAGAAAAACAAGTGGTGAAAGTTGGCTTTTTATAAAATGCGCTCTGCTCTATGATTTAACACACATACTGGTCTGATAAGCTCAGAGTTCCTCATATCTTTCCCCCATATAATCAGATTGGTTTGTAAGACTCCAACAAGAACCGAACACACACAGAATAGAATTCAATCACAGAATCAAAATATTACAAGTATTGTCTTTTTACAAGTATTGCCTTGGCTTTGCTTTTGTTGCACAGACAGATGCCATGATATATGCAAACTAACATGGACATGCTAGCAAAAGCAACTGAAGTCTGAAATGATTTTTATTTTTTTTTATCTGTCCACATATAACCTGCAGTCAGTCTAAACAATTGGATTTGAGAAAATATCAGATTTTTCCTGCAGTGTGAACAAAGCATAACAGGTGCTGTATTGCTCTTGTCGTAATCTTTTCTTTTTGTTTGGATAGCGCCTACCTCATTCTTTCTACCTCCTTAGATGTAAGGAATGCTCATAAAAACACTATGGACTGAAACTACACAAACATAAAGAGTTTCACCCAAGCCGCCCACTCGAATGTAGAACCCTCACACCTTTTATCTAATTCATACCAGACACTCTTTTCTATCATCACCTGAACTGTCATGGTATGCATGTAGGACTGGATAAACTGAACAACATGCAAGGTTTTTCAGGTTGAAAAGCATTAAAGACAGACAGGAAGTAAAAGCAACCAGTGTGGGTGTAATTCTAAGACAGCAAGGATTGCCTCAGCATGCAGGAACTTCCTATTTGTAATATATTTGCAATGTCACATCTCGCTCTGCATAGCAAGTACAGACTCTGGCATGCCTTTTTAGTTCACTCCACCAACACTGAAACTCTGAATAAATTTAAGCCTTATTAATAAATGGATAGTTTGTGCAATTTGCTAAAGGGTAGAATGTTCAAAAACATTCAATATATGTAGACTGTTTCAAAAGCTAGTAAGCCTACCTAGGCATTATTTTTTGGGCATGACAGACACATTTTAATGTTCATGAGATAACTACCTAGACAGCATTTTGGCCATCAAAAGCACATTTGAATGTTAGCGAGCTACTTACATAGACAGCATTTTTTGGCCATTATATGCATGTTTGAATATTTATGAGCTGCCAAACTAGACAACATTTTTAGGGATCTGTAAAGGGATTAATGGAAAGGAGGAGGCTAGAACCGGCTTGACAATATAAATAATAGTTTAATGAAGAACTAAATAAAAGACAAACACACACACACACACACACACACACACACACACACACACACACACACACACACACACACACACACACACACAGGTGTTGGACAGCTCTCTCTCTCTGTCACACTGCAGTCTCCAGTCAGCCTTTATCCCTCTCTGAGGCTTGATTAGCCTGATTAGGGGCCGGGTGTGTGGAATCACGACCCGGCCCCTCCCTCCGCCCTGTCACAGGACCATAGGCATGTTTATATGCATAACAAATGCTCAAATGCTCAAAAATGCCATATACAGTAGGTGGGCGGCTCACTAGTTTTTGAAAAGCCATAGTGTTAATACAAATATATTATACACAATGTTCTTGAATGCTCTATTCTTGCTTAATATGTATCTGATAATAGTTGTAGTTGCTGCAGAATAGCAAGTTCATACAAATTGCATTCTGAATGCCCTAATCCAAATAGACTCTTGGGGATTAATAAAGTTTTCTTGTATTGCCGAATTTGGCATTTGTTAATTTGATTCACTTTCTACTGGACTCATTTCATTTTGTTGTTTTCTTTTCCTCTCTCAGGATTTACGGGTGAAGTTGGAGCATGAGCGAGAGAAACGGTGAGTCGGAACATTCTCAGTATTTCTGCAGCGCTTTGTCCTGTCCCTGATCTCATTCCTCTTGTCTTATCCCATCTCTCATTACACCATTTCTGAGATCTCAAGACAAGGCAAAGAATGGAAAATATGCCAAGTTGGAAACCAGAATGTTCCTAAAGACATTCAAGTGTTATAAGTAGTCACACACTCGCTGGTATATCTTGGCAGACAGAGAGAGAGAGAGAAAGAGAAAGGAGACATAAAGCCATGTGTTTGAGCTCAATGGCACACCCAATAATAATTTCCAATGTCCTGTAGGTCATCCATGCACCCACACAAAGAACATGTCATTTTTCCCATATTAAGACTACCAAGTTCCAAGACATGAGGATTTGCAAAATATATCCATATGTGCTTTCAGCAACTCTAAATGTCTTCTTGCTGGTAAGAAACTCATAAAAGGTCTGTATTTTCCCTAATATCAAGCCAATATTTCATGATAGGAAGAATTTAAGACATTGTTGAAGCTGTGAAAGGAAATTGTTTACAGGAAGAAAGTGTATAAGTGCTTTTTTGCAGTGTATGGCTTGTACTGTGCACAGTATGTGCATTTTCTATATGCAAATAATAAATGTATGACCTAAATTTGCCTAAATGTTCAGTATAAAAAAAGCACACTTAGTGAAATACTGTATAAAGATGTGGTAGAAACTGTAAGAGAATTATGGTACTATGCCATTCCAAACTTATTTAAGACTAGTATTCATAGTATACTGTGCAGTATGCAATAAGCATTATGCTAGTGTAATAAACATAGCCATTCTGTACTACAAAGCCCTGGTCCAACCTGGGAGAAGTCACACTTTGGTCCCCAGAGGCCCCTGTCCACTGCCTGTGTGAAAAGGCTCAGTGGGTTATGTCGCTCACTCTATTAGAGGTGACGGGCAGCTGGGTGTGCCACTTTAACAGCTCTAATTGTCTGGTTGTTTTTTAAACCAATGTCTATGCTGCCTTGAATTTAAGGAAGCTTAATATCACGCGACCTCTCTAGAGATGGCACTTCTTTAATGGCCAGGATACTATTCTCCACAAACTCAAAAATTTAAATTCTGTCAACATTTACTCACCTTAATGTTATTCCAAACCTGGAATCAAATCTGCAGATCCGCCTGCGGGTCCAAAAGAGGCGGTATGTCTCGAAAAAAGTTTACGTTTAAAATGTTTAAGTCTCCATATACATAAGTCAGGCATTTGTGGTACCATTTGAAAGCTTAGAATCTGAACTTTATGTAAATAACAATTACTTCTGCATTTATGTTACATAAAATAACAAAATAAAACATTTGCGTCACACATCAGCTGGAGGTAATGTGGTAGAAATATAAATATACATATAAAAAATATTTTAAATAGCATTTAAAATAGACAAATCATTACTCAAAATGTAATGTGACAGCACAGGTTATTTTGTTGCCCTAGTACTATATCTTAGATGTTATGTCTTAGATGTCCAGAACAAAATATGCATTCCTGCAGGAAAAACAGGCTAAACAAATCAATGCAAATATATGTGATCGACTATTGATGATAAAAAGTTATACATCATTGCAAAGGAGAGGATGTCAGCTTTTTAATGACACTAGATTGAGCTTCTAGTCCACTCAGAGGCCGAGATATTCCATGAAACAATCGGGGTTGTGCATGAACTGAAAATTAGACTGAATGTCTATGGAGTAGCACATCCGTGATGCCTAAAATGTATAAAATGCCACCTACATTTCAGATCTGCTTTTTGTGATGGAGGAAAAAAAAAACATTTCTAGTGCTTGCTGTCATCTAGTGGAATAAAATAGTCCACAGTATTTGTAAATTATGTGAAAAATTACAGGCGGCAGCCTAAAAATGCGTTGAGTTGAAGAGGTTAAATGACCCAAAAGGACCCCAGATTATCATAAAAATAGTCCATGGAGTCTAACTAATGAAAATCTTGATGTCTGTTGCATGGTCATGAGTGCTGCGAGTGCTACGAAGTTTGTTCACAGTAGCACGTGTTCATGCGAGAACTTATATTGTTAGCGCTAAAAGCAATGAAAGCTTTTGCATGAACACTCATGCCACTATGAACCAACTTCTGTCATAGCACTTAGAATAAGTAAGATTTTCGTTAAAAAAAAAAAAAGTTTGTTTCTCACCAAACATATTGTAGCTTTAATGACTACTTTTATGATACCTCTGGGTATTTTTTTATGCTTAAAAGTGAAGCACGCATTAAATACAGCAATTGTATTGAAAAGAAGGGCTGTGATTTTCACTAAAACACCTCATTTTGTGTTACACAAAAGTCATACTGGTTTAATAAACTTTATGAAACATACTGGAGTCAATTTTCACATTATTTACATTTTTGAGTGAACTTTTTCTTTAAAATACCACTTTGTTAATAGTAAAAAAAAAAAAAATTATGAGGGGCAAATAAGTTTAAACAAATCTATTATTGTATGCAAGAAGTTTTAGTAAACAGTGCTATCAATAAATCTTAATAAACCACCCAGGCCAGATGGTGGACTTAAATATTCTCACAATGAATATGCATTATAGTTACAGAGAACAACATTTGACAAAATTCAAGTCTAATTGCTCTATGAAGTAGATTATATTCAGTCTACAACACAATGAGGCATTAGGTATAATAAATCTATTTGAGTTGGTACAGTGATATAGTATTTGATAGTACTACCATGGTACTTTGATATATATAATAGTCCTTTCAACATATCAATGTACCATGGCATTTACAAACTCCAAGGTACTTCTAAGAATACTGTACCATGGTATATGTTAAAAACAAACATGATAATATAATCTTTTGTTACTTTTTTAAAAATGCTATTAAAGTAATTTTTATGTAACCATGTCTCGCACTACACATCACAAATCATCACACTACTACAGAGAGATCAGGCATTAGTTAGAGTAACAGACCGGCCATGTTGTACACATTTTAAACTCTTCCACTGGCAGTGACTGAATCTCTGAGACAGGAAGGAGAAGAGTGCGGTGTGCCATGCCAGGCGCGAAGAGATATGGCTAAACTGAGGCGCTTAGTTGTGCATGCTGAGGAAGGAAAATCCTCTCATTCTATACATCCGCCTTTCTCTCCAGTCTTCCACTATTCATTTCTTCCATCCCTAACTCTCTCATCGGCCAATGTAAACAGAGCCATTGCTCAGAAATCAAACTAAAGATAACTCTCTAACACTGATCTAGGATCAGCTTCTACAACAGAAATTTGGACTATTCATAATCATTTTAAAAGATTGATTTGTTGTTTTCTTTAGACAAGTAGACATATACAGGAGATAGATAGGTAGACAAATAGACTGTGTTTTTGGAGTAAAAAGTAGTAGATAAGAAGACAGTGCTGTGTATGTGTGCCAGTATTGGTCTGGGCCTCTTGGTGTGCTGAAGCAGAGCTGAAATTTAAAGAAGGGGGGAGAACATGCCTCCTACTATTTCCAGCACTGTTTCTCTTTTTTATCTTTCCTCTAAGGAAGCGTTCCATCTGCCTTTGTGTGCATTGTGATGTGGGCCACAGTGTTGAAACAGTGGACTGCTCTGGTTGATTGGGCCAAACATACACTCACATATATTTACACTGAAATTCGACATGCTTGCCATCCAAAACAAATAGGCATGCACATAAACCAATTTACTCTCTCTGTTCCTTTTTCTGTTCCCCCCTAAACTTATTGACACACACTATAAACATAGACACACTCATTATATATACAGAGTCTCCTATTATGGCATAGTATACATGCATGCACCATAAATAGTTGTAGAAATTCACACTCACACACATTAGGGACTGCAGGGGTGTCTCCTTTCTGTACACTGATTAATGGTCCAGCAAATTTAGATCACTTTCCACACATGTTCAGCTAACCTGTCCTTCATCACCTCTGTTCCTATAGCAGTGATGCCTATGACAGGGTCAGGATATGCCCTGTGATTGGAAGGGTGCAAGATTGCAGTGCCATGTGTACATACCGCTTATATATGGACCTCAAATTGTGCTTTAATAGTCTAATCAAGCAAAATGAAACTAGTTTATTGCCTTGTGTTGTTGTACTTTAAATCTGTAGATGTCCTATATTTTTGGGTTTAATGCATCGTTTTTGTTTTTCTCATCTTTTAGAATTATCCCGTTCCAGAGACCACTGAAGTTCAAAAATCTGCTTCAGAAGGTGACAGAAGCCTTTGGGCAGCAAATGGACCTGTACTACACAGATAAAGAGGTAGTCCAAGAGATAAGTCTTTTGATATAAAGTAGGGGTGTGCTGAAACACATCATATATTAAGATATAACAATAATCTTCTCACAATATTGCATACATTGTTTTTATATGCTTGTATCAATATTTTGTGCATATTTAGAAGTGCTATCAGTCGATAAGAATTTTTAATCACAATTAATTGCATATTTTTTAATAGTTAAAGGAATAGTTCATTCAAAAATGAAATTGGTCTAATTATTCACTTACCCTAGTGCCATCCCAGATGTGTATGACTGTATTTCTTCAGCAGAACACAAATTAACATTTTTAGAAGAAGATAGAGCTCTGTCATGTCCTTATAATGCAAGTACATGTGTGCTAGTCTTTTGAAGTGAATCGATAGGTTTATGTAAAAAACAAGTCGATAATTCATATGTTTTTAACTTTAAATCAGCGCTTCCATGTTAATTACTTTTCTGCTGCCTAAATATGACTTTAGGACTGTCAAAATGCTGGCAGCCCTTGTACTTCCATAATAAGCAGACGTGGGTAGTAACGCACTACATTTACGCCCTTACATTTACTTGTACTGAAAAATGTACTTTTAGATTAGGTTTAAAAGTGGGTACTTTTTACTCTGACTCAAGTAAATTTCTAATGAAAATGTCTTACTCCGTTACAATGGGCAGCATTCCTGTTGTTACATTACTGGATTTAGTTTTCATTAATGTGTAATTTATTGAGAGATTATTGAATGGGAATTTTACGAAGGCAGAAGTTCACACAGCTGCGCACACCATCACAATCTGTCACTCAAGCGTCCATCACATAAACAATGTGTTAAAACCAAATATTTAAATCGTCCATGGTATTATCATTTTCACTGTGTGTAGCCTCCTGAGTTAAAAATAATATCACCTCAGTGAATTATTTAGTAAATAAAGAATTCTTCATCTTAATGGCAAAATTCTGTATAAATATAAATAAAGAGTACATTTTAAAAAGTATCTGTATGTTTTGTCTCTATGTTATTATGTTATTTTAATCACGTAATGATTTGTCAAAAAGTAATTTTTATATAAAGCATTGCAGGAGTGAAGGAAGCAGTAACCTCTCAGCTTGTACATCTTCCCCGTGGTGGATTATGGGCAATTAACCATTGTCGAGTGTACATCAAACGTACACTTGAAATTAGAGTGCATTGTGCGTAAGAATGAGTGAACAAATGTAGGGAATGAGTGGCTCGATCAGAATTCAGACAATCCTACAAAATGTCGGACACCTGAAATAGTGCACTATATAGTCTATAGGGGGCGGTTTCAGTGTTTCGCGACAGGGATTGGTGCCCTATGCTGGATTCTTACTCTGCGTTTTGAGAGCGGTGGTTCTTCTGTACAGAAATAATGTTCTAAATACTTACAAAACTGAAAACTGTAACTACACTGAAATAAGAACTAAAAGCTATGAAATAGAGAAAGTAGTATTAATAAAGCATGATTTTGCTTTGGTTTATATTTCATCACTATATATAATGTCGTAATAATTACTAGAACATTTTCCAAACCTCTCTTCTTATTGACCTTTAAAGGGTAACTAAACCCTAAACCAACTTTTTTTAGTTAATGATCTGTAAGCATGGGGCTTTATTAGTACTGGTCATTGATTCAAGTAATTTTTTTGACATTTGTGTATAAAGTGTTTTAATTCTACAATATATGGTGTAAAAACGTCTTAGTGCTGCCCTCTTCAGGTTGAACGGTGGCTACTGCAGTTGAATTTTCCTATTGGCTGTTGCGGTACTTCGTGACGTAAGCGGTGACAGCTGACGTAAGCAGGTTCCAGCTCACCACGCCAGATTCATGTACATGTGGTCTTGCGACCGTGTGAGGAATAATAATAACATAGAGTCTGAGAGCAGCTGTCAATTAATCCGTCACTACGAGTCTCAGGTGCCACCCCCCCACCCCCACCGCTCAGCCCCGCACTCGGTTCGTTCCCTCTATCCCCGCCGGGGTCTGCCCACTTTTCCTGCATTTTCAAATATTTCTAGTGGGTGGAGTCAGACTCTGAGCAGGTGTTTAGTTACCCTTTAAGGATAGTTCAACCAAAAATGAAAATTCTCTCATCATTTACTCACCCTCATGCCACCCCAGATGTATATGACTTTCTTTCATCTGCTGAACACAAATGAAGATTTTTAGAAGCATTTCTCAGCTCCTTTGGTCCATAAAATGCAAGTGAATGGGTGCCAATATTTTAAAACTAAAAAAAAAAAAAAAAAAAACACAATCAAGCATAAAAATAAGACTACAGTTGTTAAATCAATATCTTCAGAAGTGATGTGATAGGTGTGGATGCAAAACAGATTACTTTCACATACTTGTGAAAGTCTAGCAAAAAATTACATGTTTCACCCACACCTATCACATAATTTCAGAAGATATGGATTTAACTACTGGAGTCTTGTGGATTACTTTTATGCTGCCTTTATGTGCTTTTTCAAGCATCAACATTTTGGCACCCATTCACTTACA
Organism: Xyrauchen texanus; assembly: GCF_025860055.1. Lineage (NCBI taxonomy): Eukaryota > Metazoa > Chordata > Actinopteri > Cypriniformes > Catostomidae > Xyrauchen > Xyrauchen texanus. The sequence goes on from NC_068316.1 coordinate 15,849,711, forward strand.
TTGTGCTGATCTACAGAGCTGAAATATTCTTCTAAAAATCTTAATTTGTGTTCTGCATAAGAAAGGAAGTCATACGTATCTGGGATGGCATGAGGGTGAGTAAATTGATGATTTTCATTTTTGGGTTAACTATCCCTTTAAAGTGATAGCTCAGCCATAATTTAATATTATGTCATAATTTCCCAACCCTCATGTTGTTCCAAACCTGTGTGAAGGTGTTCACACAGTGGAACACAAAAGATGTTAGAATGTTAGGGACAGACAGTCTCGGTCACCATTCACTTTAAAAATATGAAGAATAAAAAAACACATTCACTGAAAGTAAATAGTGACATTCTGTCTAATATCACACATTTCTGAACTAGACTTACATTTTTGTCTGTTTCTCACCCAAAGAAATCATATTACTTCAGAAGACATGGATTAAATCACTTAAGTCTTGTAAGGGCAGCATAAAATTAATAAAAGTTTTGAGCTTGAAAATTTTGGACCCCAATGACTTGCATTGTATGGACAAAAATGAAAAAACAAAGTAAAACAGAGACGGTGAGTGTGAGTAAATGATAAGAGAATAATCATTTTTGGGTGAACTATCCCTAAGATTTTCATGGCTCCAGACCCAGGTCATCAAAATAAGTGAAAAACTGAATTTCTCAGTGCTGTCAGAGCCAGAAGTTGTTGTACTGGACCAAAGTTATGCAAACGGTGCAAGAGAGTTTAAAACCGAACGTGCAGGTTCACAATGTCTTTTGTGTTTTTGTCGAGTTTCAATGTGATCCAATTATGATATTGTGATGCATTGCTATGTATTAAATCATGACATGTACTGCTGTGGATAGTGGATAAACCAAGCCAATTGTTTAAAGGTAGCATTAAGGCTCTCTAAATGTAGTTTATTCTTATTGTTTTTAAACTGTACTCTACGACATGTTTTGTTGACAATGTGTGTCTGGTCTTAGATGTTGGTGGCTCTGAAGTGTCAGGAGGATTTGGACAGAGCTGTTCAGGCTTTGAGCTCCAGTTCTGGAATGAACAACCTGCTGAGAGTGATTTTGAAAACACCTCTCAATAACCAAGTGAGTTCAAGCCAAAACAAAGCAAAGCGACCCAAACCAAATTTAAACCAAAGCCAAATCTAAAACAATACCAAAACCCACACAGAAACCTTAACCTGTACATGCACTAGTTTTCAACCTACAACTTACCCACAAGTCTGTTCGCTATTTCACCTAAGTAAAATAATTAAAAAAACTTTTAATGGCTCTATCAGAAAGCAGCTGCCAACTCATTGATAACTTTAAGATTTTTGCTAATAAATATATATATATATATATATATATATATATATATATATATATGCCTTTAATCAAATATTTATTTAGTTTAGCAGAACTCCTTCTAAATGGTCCCCTCCCCTCAGTTCCTGCAGGTCAGCGGCCAAGACAAACACAGTGAGATGCGGTCATCCAGGTCTCTGGGAGATCTCAAAGCCTCAGTTCTCAAAGGCTCAGAACGAGTGCGCAAACACTCTACAGGTGCGTCACGTCTGCTCATACACACATACCTCTGACACACACCCTTCCAACACACCACCATCTTAATGACATTACACAAATGGCATTATTTGCACTTTCTCCTGACACTACGTATCAAAGAGGGGCCATATTTTTAATTTTGAGATTAACTTGATTGTCAACTGAGACATCTCATAGCCACCAAACTGATAAACTATGCTGCAATGCTAACATTTGTTCTACAGGTTTACGATAATCAAAAGAAAGTTTAATCTACCGTGTTTTGAACATCTGTCTCTGCACACATTTGCTAAACAGGTTTTATCGTCATTTAATGTAGAAACTTTGACTCGTTAATGTATATTATTTAATACAAGTGAAGGTTTATCATTGACTGTAAATCTCCCTCAGTGCCGATATGTTTAGGTTACACACCTACATCTCAGCGAAATCAGAGCTGAAGAGTTATGCAACATGAAGTCCAACATAAAGTGGCATTCCATTTCAGTTTTCCCAGTATGTTTCCCAGTAAGGCGAAATCTTTCTTTCAAACATCTAGATGGAGCACAGCTGAATGTAATAGAATGCAGGGTCTTCAAAGCTATTTTCAACATAAAACTGTGTTTAAAAAACGTGATGATAATGGCATCACAGAAACCAAGTTTTGCAGATACACAGTTCAGAAACAGTGGTGCGCAATTACTAAGCTTGTTACGGTAACCTGAAGGAAGAATAGAGATGCACGTTCTTAGCATTGTTTCATTGAATTGACCAGTGAGTCTTTACATAATGACAAAATATTATGCATTATTTGCACTTATTGTAACAGATTACATTATAATATACTATGTGAATGAAAAGATGTTGGAACAACGAGACACAATGCAGCAGCCAGAGACATATGACATATATGAACATACTGTATTTGTTCACATGTCATTGTGCCCACCCCTCCCCCAACTGAGTACTCGACGAGTACTTGAGTAATTATGTAGAGTAATAGAGTAGACAAAATGCCCATTCAGAAAGGCTGGAAAAATCATTTAAGATGCTTTGAATGGCAGAGAAATGGATTAAAAGCATCAGTTTGATTATATAGTGTGATTATATAGTATTTACATGCATAGCGTTTAGCCATTTGTAATCAGTACAGTCGGTTTCAAACATGATCGCACATACTAGAATTTCATTGTGGATGCTTGTTTGAATTTCAGTCATGTAGCCTGAATATGCTAATTTGTGAATTGAGCAATTTAGTAATTTTCTCTGGGACTTTGTATTTTGTGTCTCTTCTTTGAATAAGAAATTTTTTTGTGATTACAATGAAAATACAATTTCATTCAGTATGTATCAATTTAGGAACGGAGTATAAGTCTGCATGTAAACGCTTTAACTAAACGTTAATATTTTTCTCATAGAATGCAGGGGGGCAGTGGTGGCTCAGGGTTACTGACCAGAAGGATGCCACTGTTGGGCCCTTGAGCAAGGCCCTTAACCCTATCTGCTCCAGGGGCGCCGTATCATGGCTGACCCTGCACTCTGACCCCAGCTTAGCTGGGATATGTGAAAACTAATAAATGTCACTGTATATTTGCAAAAAACTGTGTGTATAATGTGTGACCAAAATAAAGGATTCTATATTCTAGGATTCTAAATGCATGCAAAGTGACAAAGGCAGAAGTTCTCATTTTTGACTGAGATGTAACGTTTATGACACAGTAAGGACAAGCAATGGTGCCTTTGTTAAATCATGCATTCTTAAACTTGATTTAGGCTCTATTTGGTGTCTTGTTGCCTGTTTTTGTCTTTGAAATGACACAGGCTGAGTCATTGCATTTTCAGTCTCAGATCATAGCGCGTGTCAAAGACTAGTGGAACTAGTTTATAGCTGAATAACACCAGTGTTTGAAAAGGCATGTCCCAAAGCTTTTTGCTCTGCCAGCAGTAGAAGAGTGTGAATTCACATGCATTCTCACACAATTGTCCTTCTCCTTGTCTCTTTTTTAGCATACACTAACTAATTCATTTATGAAAAATCTAAAATAGTGATTTACAGTTCTGGAGAAGTCATGGAAATTGATCAACTGATTATCAATTGAACATCTTCAAATGTAATTGATAAGCAGTTACTTATCTATGTTGGTTTTAAAACTTTCAATTATTCTCACTTTGTGAGTGCAATCTCTATAATATTTACATTTACATTTACATTTATGCATTTGGCAGACGCTTTTATCCAAAGCGACTTACAGTGCAATTATTACAGGGACAATCCCCCTGGAGCAACCTGGAGTTAAGTGCCTTGCTCAAGGACCCAATGGTGGTGGCCGTGGGGTTTAAAAAAAATGATATTCAGTAGTCACAAATGACTGGGAAAGTTATAGCATTTGATTCGTCGGTCAAAAGGTGCTGGAACCCTGTTTGTTATAGACCTTATTCACAAGAGTGCCATCTTTGATTTTTGACAGGAATGACAACAAGGCTGTGAGGTATAGACTTACCCTCTCTTCAATGGTTTGTACTGCTTTTCAAATTGATTTTGATTGTTCCATTGATGAAACAGAAAAAACTAAAACAACTATACAAAACATTCAGTGGACAAAAAATGTCAGTTGTTAAAAATTTGTGAAATGTAACAGACCACTCAAATATGGTGCTATAAGGAGTTATATTTGTGCCACAATTCTGCTCGTGCAAAATTATAATTTTACATTGCAAAATTATATTTTGAGCGCTTAAAAATGTTCTGTGCATTCAAAATGGTATTTTGAGCACACAAAAATATATTTTGTACACACGTGAACTCAGTTATGTAAAGCAATGTATCTTCTTGCAAAGATAAATTTATTTTGAGCAAACGAAAAATAGCAAAATATCATCTTACACGCATATATTTTTGCACTCAAAATTGTATCTTGCACATGCAAAATACATTTTTGTGCACTCAAAATATCATCTTTCACATTTAAAATATAAACTTTTGCAAAATTGTGGCACATATTTACCTCCATAGTGTTACTGTGAATAAGGTCTATGGATCTGGTTTTTCGCACACTATCCAGCAGCCAGTACACGATCAATGATCAGTGAGAGAAGTGTAGTACATAAAGATGTGAATGAATGTGAACAGAAAAACGGATTAAGGGTCATCAACAAATAGAGCACAGATAGAGCAAACAGTTTCTCAGTGATTGAGAGCTCAGTGACGCACTCTTGTTCTCACCATTTCATTTTTATTTTCACATTTGGCACTATCGCGTGTTTTCACACCTGAGAACGAGAGAGAAGACAGCTTGTGGCAAGTTGCATACTTAATGATAGATATAGCAGATTTTTAATGGCTCAGTGTCAAGGATGTGTTTATACAGATATCTGTATGTCAGAGCAGTCAGCGTTTATCATTATAATGGGCTGGAAGTGAAACACTAATTTACTGTTCTGCATAGCATGCTTTTATTTTTAAGGGGCCATATGGAAAAAAAGATTTTCCAGTCTCTTTTAAAATAAATTATTTCATATACAATGTAGACATTTACAATGCAAACTTTCCTCCACAATCCACCCATACCATTTATAGAAACTAAGCTATTAAGAAAGCATTATATTTATTATGTCACAAACATTAGTAGACTAACATATGACTGTCCACATTAACACATGATTTTCTATTAAATATTCAGCACCTTGGCCTTGTCTTAAAGTTACAGTAGCAAAAACTGCCTGTTTCAATCAGAATGTCAGAGAGAGCATAACGGGATAATAATAGAGAGGATAACAGACACGGAAAGCTAAATTATATGTGTTTGGTGCAAGAAACCTTTTAAGCAGTTTCAGAAATTAACCAGGGCTCAGAGCAAAAATGCCTCAAGTATTGTAGTGAATTCCTCTGTTTTTACTCTGTTCTAGTGTAGTTTAGACACCGTAGTGACCATTTCGGTTAACAGATTCAATTAACATTTTTTACATTTGACAAAAATGGACAGCTATCTTGTTATACGTTTAACTTTATGAGACAATATGCCATCATAAAGGTAAAAATTCACCTGAAATTAAATTTCTTGGGGGCAATTATCGCCCCTTAATGCAATTTTCATTTCTGACACTGATTATAATTACTGGGGAATTTATTGGGAAAATACTGTAAATTAAATTTTACCAAAGTGTAGAATATGGCCCCTTTTAATAGAAATACTTCCTACATAAAATACAAACATTTCAGTTTTTCTCCACTTTTTCATTGTCATCATACCTCAACCTCATCCTACCTCATCTTTCTGTCTCATTTTTCTTCAGTTGGGGTCTTCGTTAACTCTCACATCTTCCTTACATTTCTTGTCACGTTCTTAATAACACACACATAATTGTTGTTGCCTTTCATTTTCTTTTAACTTCCCCGGTTTGTATATTCCTCCTCAATTATCTAATCACTGTCAAATTTCTCTCTTTGTTAATCTTTCTCCATCAGCCCTGTTCTTTCTCTCACACTTATCTCCTCTCATATTCTGTTCACAAGCACCTGTCACTCATACCACACTTCAATCTCACTCCTCTTTCACTTCAGCCTGCTCTGTTCTTCGATTCCTGACTGCATGTTTTTCCTGGGATCTTTCTCTGAACCCTGTTATCAGTTGCTCGTGGAAGCATTACTATTCCAGGCTGGTTTTTGGCATCATATTGACTGATGTTTCTTACTAACATCTCTCTGTCTGTCCACAGGCTCTCTGAACACTGGCCGCACCTCTCCTCCTCCAGGCAGCGTACCGGAAGAACAGCAGCAGATCGCTCGGCAGGGGTCCTACACCAGCATCCACAGCGAGGGAGAGTTCATCCCTGAAACCCTCGACTCGAATGTAAGATCCACTGAATGGAGATATATATTACCGGTACAGATGTGCTCTTTAGTAACATTCAGGGTCCGAAATTAACTTTTTACTCATGCATTGTGAAAAAATCCCACACACTGCCTTGGATTGCAAGGAATCCAGAATTTATTGATACAGGAACATTTTGGTCATGCAACCTTCAGGCATTATGAAGCAGTTTCAATGCACTTTCTTTTCTACTCTTCACATTATTATTGTATTTTTTTACAGCGTTTTCATTCCAATGACAATGGTCATATTGTGTCACTCACAGCATCATTAATCAGATTTGTGACTTTGATGAAACTGCACCTATCACAAAAACGTTCAAACACATTGTGATTCTGATCCTTAAATGTTTGTTTCAGTGTTTTAATGTGAGGAATACTTCATATATGAATTGCCACATGGAGTTCTGGAGGAAAAAAATTTAATCTTAGGCATCCTAGGTTCAATTCACTGAAGTAAAAAATTAGAAGACGCATTAATCACGACAGATGCTTTCTTTAGTAGAGGATTTGAACGTATGCCTTTGATTTGAATTGCGCACTTCTCTTACATAAAGTAAATAAAGTAAAGCCAGCAAACTGGTGAATAACTCTGCTTCTTTTCCAATTTTTACTTGCATTTGGTGCTTGGCAAGTGTTCAATTTGGACCCTGGTTACAGATAATGGCCCAAGCTTTTTGTAGTCTTTTCTGCTTTCTGTCACTATCCTGTTTAATTGTGTAGTTTATAACAGTCCTGGGGGAAGAACACTCAAACATACTATGGGCATTGACTCATGGAAAATCTTACGTCAGTCTTGGAGAGGTTTAGATGCACAAACTGTAATGCAAAAAACAAAAAATAAAAAAAATTACAATGAAGTGATGTCATTAATTTTTTTGCCTGTAGATTTTGGAGCCATTTGGGAGTGCTAATGGGTCACTTTCCAGCAGCTGTCAATCACTGGACCAGGCGCTGGACAGGTGGGCAGAACACCCTCTTTATGAACGTGTGTATGTTATTTAGGTTACAAGCTACTCATAATTTGAAGTAGTTAAACTAAAGTCAAGCTTTTGAAAAAGTTAGCTACTGAAAACAAAAAAGTTATGTTATTAAGTAGAATCACTACTTTTAGTTAGTTACACACAAATACTAGTTGCTTGTATATTATTAAGTGCTTAATGAGTGTATTGTAATAATTGTGGTTCGAGGAGATATCTGCTAAAAGTGCCGGAGTGGGAGTGGAATTAGGTTGCCGCAAAGGCCAACCAGGACCCCCCTCGCTTATCTAGACGCCCTGGATTCCAGTGCTATCACTCGTCGCCTCTGCTCTGTTCAGAGAGAGAGAACGAGTGAGAACTAAAGGGAGAAATGTATAGAAAGAGAGTGGATTGATTCAATATATTCTGTTTTATGTGCCTGTGCAGTGTTTTTATATATATATATAAAAAAAAGGTCAGTCAATAATGCAGTGTGAAGAGAATAAGAGGGGAAAAAGAACACAGGGTAAATAAAGAGAGGGAATGAGTGAGTATAAAAGACAGGAAAGTGAGAAACAGAGATGGAGAGAGAGGGAAACAGAAAGAAAAGGCATGCTACCTGCACGAGCCTTATCTGGCTCTTAGCCCTCTGAACAATGGCAGGAAACAAGTGCATGGAAATTTTTACCCTCTCCACGGGTGTGTGAGCTCATTATCCGGGGTCTCGTCGATCCCCCCGCTCAGTGCTGACGTCACCGCCAGAGTGGGATAACAGGGTCGGGACAATAACAATCACTTCTGTACAGTCAAATCTCTTTTCTTCTCTCTGTTGAACATTAACTTATGACATTGCCTTCTAGTGCACAATTCATAAATATAGTTAGATCTTTTAAGGTGAGCAGGAACAGGGTTGTACTCCTCTTAAATGAAAAGAAAAGCTAATATTAGCAGATTCCGATATAGTCAAAATATACTATACATCCCTATTTGAAATCATTTGGAAGACACACTGCACTGACACTTTTGTTTGTTGACTCTTTATTTTTCTGTATTGCAGCTACTTTTCTGTGCATCATCTAATAACTGATGGCAGATTGCATTTAGTCATTTGTTTGCCTGGAAAATATGATTAATGCCTAACATTATCCATCTGTTTCCATAACCAACTGAGACTTCACTATAAATTGTACAGTACAAAAATAATCAAACTTCTAATAAAAAAATTATGATCACGCCAAAATACTGTACAGGAGTATTTCCAAAAAGAATCTAGACTCTTAAAACACACATAAAGTGTATGAATAGCTTCTTTCCAGACCTACAGTCCTGGTACTTTACCCTTAATAACTTTCTAGATGGACACTTTCTGGTTATTAAACCAGAATGTGATGGACTACACATTTGATAGTTATTTGATAGTTTATAAGCTGATCACATTTGATTGATATCCAATGCAATTTTAAGTGTGGCTAAAATGTCCAAATGCCTTTTGGGGCCACTGTACAGTATAATGCATATTTGACTGACACTTAACATATTCATTGCTCTATTCAAAAGGAAACAAAAACCTACTGAATGGTCAGACGTTAGTATCTTGGGTCAGGTATCAGGTTATAGTCTCCATCCTGTCTCCATCTTGTCTCCATCCTCAACATAACGACAGGTGTTAGGTGGCCCTTGCTGTCCATTGGATATGTACACTGGCACATTGGGGACAGTGTGGTGCTGAAATGTAGGCCAAACAGACAGTGCAGCCCAACCTCAGCACTGCACACAAGAGAGTAACTTGCAAAAATAACCACAATATCCCCTTCCTCTCTCTCCTTTGCTTTCCGCAGCCCACCGTTCTCACCGAACAACCGGGACAACAATTACCTGAACCTCAACTATGAATACAAAGGTGAGGGTGACATGATCAAGTGAATATGGTTCTCTTTCAGAGCTGTGGGGATGTTTTAATGGTCTCTGATCCGTTAATAGAGCCGGTTCTCTATGACTGGAGCAAAGGGGCTTCTTTTGTGGTGTGGACTGTGGTCGCTCAAAATCAATCAAATCAGCTCTGTGTAGTTACTTGGGCATCACATTAAAGCAAGGCTATAAAATTGCAAGATTTAGAAGCTGTGATTGTAGCTCTGTACCAAGCTGGTCTCCCAACCTGGCAAAGCTGGTCTTTAGCTGGTCTAACTGGTCTCACAACCTGTCCAAGCTGATCTTCCACTGGTTTAGATGGTGTGCCAAGCTGGTCTCCCAACATGGAAAAGCCAGTCTTCAGCTGGTCTAGCTGGTCTCCCAACCTGGCTAAGCCAGTCTTCAGCTGGTCTAGCTGGTCTCCCAACCTGGCTAAGTCAGTCTTTAGCTGGTCTAACTGGTCTCACATTATGTCTAAGCTGAATTTCAGCTGGCTTAGCTGGTGAAACTAGCTGGTCTCCAAACCTGGCAAAGCTGGTCTTCAGCTGGTCTAGCTGGTCTTTTGACCTGTCAAAGCTGGTGTTCAGCGGGTCCATCTGGCCTTTTCACCTATCAAAGCTTCTTTTCAGCTGGTCTAGCTGGTCTTTCAACCTGTCAAAGCTGTTCTTCAGCTGGTCTAGTTGGTGTACCAAGATGGCTTCCCAACCTTGTCAAGTTGATCTTCAGCTGGTCTAACTGGTGTCACAACCTGTCCAAGCTGATCTTCCACTGGTTTAGCTGGTGTATTAAGATGGTCTCCCAACATGGCAAAGCCAGTCTTTAGCTGGTCTAGCTGGTCTCCCAACCTGGCCAAGCCAGTCTTCAGCTGGTCTAGCTGGTCTTTTGACCTGTCAAAGCTGGTTTTCAGCTAGTCTAGCTGGTCTTTTGACCTGTCAAAGCTGGTATTCAGTGGGTCCATCTGGTCTTTTTGACCTATCAAAGCTGGTTTTCAGCTGGTCTAGCTGGTCTTTCAACCTGTCAAAGCTGTTCTTCAATTGTTCTAGCTGGTCGCCCAAGTTGGACTTCAGCTGGTCTAACTGGTCTCCCGATCTGCCCAAGCCAGTCTTCAGTTGATCTAGCTGGTCTCCAAACCTGGGTAAGCTGGTCTTCAACTGGTTTAGTTGGTGTACCAACCTTTCCAAGCTAATATTCAGCTGATCTAGCTGGTGTACAAAGCTGGTCTCCAAAGCTGGCCAAGCTGGTCTTCTGCTGATTTAGCTGGTGTACCAAGCTGGTCTCCCAATATGGACAAGCCAGTCCTCAGCTGGTCTAGCTGGACTCCCAAACTGGCCAAGCCGGTCTTCAGCTGCCAACTGGTCTATCTGGTGTCCAAACCTTGCCAAGCTGATCTTCAGCTGGTCTAGCTGGTCTTTTGATCTGTCAGAGCTTATCTTCAGCTGGTCTTGCTGGTCTCCCAACCTGTCCTAGCTTATCTTCAGCTGGTCTAGCTGGTGTACCAAGCTGATCTCCCAACCTGGCCAAGCTTGACGAGCTGACAAGTGCCCAAATTACCTCTTAGAACAGCTAAGACCAGCAAACCAATTTAGGCTTGTTTAAGCTGTTTTTTATTTTCAGTAATGTGTCTTTCCATGGGAGAACAAATATGTACACAAACAGATCCCGACACTGTGTGTTGCTCCACAGAGAGGTCATTTTCCCCGGGTTTTTGTGAGTAGATTTTTCCTCTGCACATTCCTTCTAAACGGAGCAAATCACCAGGTCGCCCTGGGAGACGTGCTGCAAACAGCGCGTGGGGAGGCAGTCAGCTCATACAACAGCTGCTTTCAATTGCATGCGTCCTCAAAATGCAGTGCTTGTGCTCAGGCAAGAAGACTTCAGAACTAGACAGGACCCCTGCTTGTGTTTACACACAGCCACTAAATCTGTCCTGATCATTCTTTCCCCATCTTAATCTAACTCTTTTTCTCTTTGCAAAAGTCTTTTTTTCTTTCTTTTTTTTCTTTCTTTGTTTTTTTTTCTCTCTCTCTCTCATGTTCTCATTCTCTTTATTTACAGGACAAATAAGTATGAATTTCAAAGAAATGTCCTGGATGAATGAATTTTTTTAATGGGAGCATTCTAGATTTTAATGAAGAGCATCATATTATCTCATATCAAATGCTCTGATCACTTTGATTATTAATATTTGCTGTTTTATGTGAATAAAATATATTAAAGCTCTTGTATTGAATGTTATTAACTGGATTGTATCTCACTGCACCACCTGCAGGACGACATGGGAAACATGGCACCTTCCCACGTCAGTTCCATGTGTCCAGTCGTTGTAAAGACTATGGGGATGGTAAGATGTCCTTTACGATAACAATGCTTGTGTAATCATGCTATTCATAACAAAGGAAACAGTGACTATGTATGTTTCATTAATTACTCTGAAAGGATTTATTAACTTTATTATTCAGTTGTATTAGAACTGCCTACACTGTGTCAAATTTAAAGATTAAATGTATATCAAACTGAATGAATAGCTGGTGAGAACTGTAATCTAATGAATTGTAATATAATCTGCACTGCTGCCAGTCATTTCACCATTAGTTATTGCCAGACACGCACAGAATTGGTGCCTGTAGAATTCTGCAAAATTACCCCATGCATGTGCATATATTAAATATGTTGTCTAATTTAATTATGCTCTCTGTTTAACACAATCATGTTTAAATCCATTCTGCTGGATTCTGCATATTTTCCCCAAAATCAGCACAGAAAATGTGGAATAAGCCTGCAGATTTGGTCTGGTCTTGGTTATTGCATAAGTGTTTTAAACAATTGGAATTATAGTGAAAATATGTTTTGTTTCTCTTTCATAATGGCACCATTATGTTTTCATAATCCAACAATGAAAACGTCTGCAAGAACATTGGTCCTGAGAGCAAAAAACATCCAGTCTGGTATTTGGAAGCTCTCTTCAACTCCCAAAGCACCTAATTAGCTAATTAATTCTTTGGTTAACATTTAGCTGATGCTTTTTTATCCAAAGCAACATACAATTCACTAATAGCTGGGACAGTCACTCTGGATCATCGTAGCATAGAGGGCATTGCTTAGTGGCACAAAGCAGAGATTTTTTCTCTGTAGTTCTTCTGCTTGGAATCAAATCTGCCTTTACAGCCCAGATTCCTAAATTGTTAAGCTGTCACCACCACAATACCATAGCCATGTCATATTACATACTGGTAGTGCTCAAGAGACTTAGGCCTGCAGGGCTGTAGGCAGTTCTACAAGAATCCATTGGCCATGAGCTTGTCCAGAATGATTTGAGTTTCCTGTGTGCTGAGATCAGAACTGAGTGTATTAAAAATCTGGTGTGTGAGTTATTTGTATTTCCCCTAATGGGGCACACTAACCGTTGCAAAACACTGCACTGAGAGCAGTTTCCTGCCTTGTGGAAAGGTTGATACGGGAAGTGAGAGAGAAGGGAATAGAAAAGAGCGAGAGGGAGGACTGGAGAAAGGGAGAGTGGGAATGTAAAGATGCTTGTTTGAAAATGTGTTGTGACATTTTAATGAATGCACCTTAAAGTGTGAAACGTTAGACATTTCGAATCAGTAATCAGATCATGAGGTCACACAGTCTGCAAATAATTATTTAAATTTATCTCATTTGAGGAGGATTTGAAAAACTAACACTCAAGTTGGTGTCCAAAACTATTAAATGCGCATACTTATGCATAGCTGTAATTATTCTATGTTTTTTATGTCAAATAAATCTAAAATGCATGTTTCTGGTATATGTGCAGGTCGAAGGACTTTCCCTCGAAGTTTTATGCCCCAGGAAAACCTGTTTCAGCTGGTCCCTTCCAGCTGTACACGCAGCTATAATGGAGAAAGCACCATGCTATACAATGGAGATCAGCACTCTATCAGCTGGACTGAGAAAAGCAGCCAGCGCAACTCTCCCAAATGTGAGAGTCTATATACACATTCATACTGTATTCAAAAACTCACACACTCACTTTAAAAAGAAAAAGAAACACATACATTACACTTTTAGCACAACAGATTAACCATGTAACATTTTAATCATTTAGAATATGTATATACTCTATGTGTATATATATATATATATATATACTGTATACACTCACCGGCCACTTTACTAGGTACACCTGTACATATTATTAATGCGAGTATCTAATCAGCCAATCGTGGGGCAGCAGTGTAATGTGTATATAATCAGGCAGATATGGGTCAGGAACTTAAGTTAATGTTCACATAAACAATCAGAATGGGGAAAAAATACGATCTCAGTTATTTAGACCATGGCATGATGGTTGGTGCAAGATGGGGTGGTTTGAGTATAAAGAGAGTTCATCTTAACACACTATTTCAACTAACTTGATGTCAAATATCATTGGACTATATGCTAATTACATAATGGTGGCAGAGAGGTGTTTGTGCGCTGATTAGAAGGGAATAGAAAAGAGCGAGAGGGAGGACTGGAGAAAGGGAGAGTGGGAATGTAAAGATGCTTGTTTGAACATGCATGTTGATAAGACGATCATAAATGCTGACAGTCACCAATGTGTCTGTCATAGAATAAGTAGCAAATGAGTTTGAGAAATGTGTAAATCTTCAAGTGATAAATCACAGTGTGTTTTCTTGACTAGGGTCTAGATTAACTGAATTCAGACCTAAAGTTCATCTCATAATTAGATCCATGCAGCTAAGCATATAGAACAATAGCAGAAATATTGAAATCATAGACAGATTTGGACACAGAGTGAAACTAACCCCCGTATTGCTTGTGTTATAGTGTGCGTGGCATGTTCTATATGTCCAGAGAGCCATAAAAAGGGGTGATATTCAGAGCTTGGTCAAACACTGAGAAATTGTATTGAAACAAAAAAAAACATCCACGATAATTTTCTTCAGTGTGTCTTGGCCGTGATTTAAAGAAGCAATATTCAGGTGTGTAATATTGAGCATTGAGTGAAGAGAGACATTAGGATTTAAGTTTAGTCTCAGCGACTGCCAATAGCTCACTGCCTGCCTGTCCGTTCCTATAAATCTCATATTATTGTTTGAGTGCAGAACATTTGCGATTAAATAAAAAGTGTAAATCAGTATAACATTCAGGATAAATACAGTTGTGGTTTGACTCAGTGTCGTCAGCAAGTCTAAGAGTGTGATTTGGTCTGGTTTGTGTTACAATGTGTGGTGTGCTAGTGAGGTTAACTGATTCTTCTAACACACAGCCCCAAGGGCTCCGGTAAACTGGCGTCAAGGGAAACTCCTTGGTCGAGGAGCCTTCAGCGTGGTCTACCTTTGCTACGACGTTGACACGGGACGTGAGCTTGCAGCCAAGCAGGTGCCCTTTGACCCTGACTGTCAGGAGACAAGCAGAGTAAGCAAGCACAAGACTAAACTGCTTAAAATCGGTGCACAACAGGAGATAGTGACTGTACAAAAAAGTACTGTAGGAGTACCATAGTACAGTGATGGTATCAGATGATGATACCATAGTACTTTGATATACAGTATACCATGACACTGAAATTAATCTGGCAGTATTTATTTATATGGTACTCCAAGGTACTTCCAACAATACCATGGTAGTACCTTGTTTTTTGGGCAGGCCCCAAAAACATGGTACTACCAGGGAGCATGGCCAAAAAAACATGGTACTACCATGGAGCTTTCCTAAAAAAAATCACTATACTACCATGGAACATGTTAGCATGAACAAAGTGTCTTGACACTTACTGGCTCTTTTTTGTAAATGCATTTATGAAGAATTTAGAAAAGGTGTTTTTCTCACTTTCTGCTCATTTTTCTATTCACAGGAAGTGAATGCACTGGAGTGTGAGATTCAGCTCTTGAAGAACCTTCGTCATGAGCGTATCGTTCAGTACTATGGCTGTTTGCGTGATCCGGTACAGAAAAAGCTGTCCATTTTCGTGGAATTCATGCCCGGGGTGTGTACACAATCACACACAGAGTTTGTTGTGCTTGTGTTTTGGTGGGTTTGTTTGTTGGAGGGATTGTGAGATAAAGATGATGTCAGAAGTTTACATACACCTTAGCCAAATACATTTAAACTCAGCAATAACACCATCATCAAATTACATTGTTAAACATAAAAATTATCTGCAAGTAATTACAAACCCATGCCAAAATGTCATTGGCCTACAAACATATCCACAATGTTCTTTGTCAGCACAACCACAGTTTTATGAGTTCATTTTCTTGCCAAATGAGTGTCTTTATAGAGCGTCAGACGTGGTCTGTCCCATCCGTCAGCTGCATTTTAATATGCAGAGACTCTTAATGTCTCAGTCACATATTATCTGGAAAAGGGGAATTTGTATTTCTCACAGAGGTCTCTGGCAGAGAGATGCATCACTGCTCAGAGCCAATGCTACCAGCCCCTTCACACCACTGCAAAGCCCTGATAAGAGTGAGGTGAAGGAAATAGAAGAATTGAAAAGGAGAGAAAGAGTTTGAGAATGAGTAGGAGGTGGAACTGTTGGGGAAATGTATTGGGTAATGATGTACAGACAGGGATCAGAATATTGCATTGATTCACAATAATGCATTGGTTAGATTTAATGAAGGACATTGTGATACTAAAACAAAATCTGTCGTAATTTATTCACCCTCATGTTGTTTCAACCCGTAATACTTATTTTTTGTTTCTTGGAACACAAAAGGAGACATTAAGTAGAATGTTAACCTCTTGTGAGTTTGGAATTATATGAGGGTGAGTAAATAAAAACAGAATTTTATTTTGGGGTGAAATGGTCCTGTCACTGTCAGTCTGGGTTTTTGTCTGACAGGACCGTGGCATTATCGTCCCATGTCTGTCTTGTGTTTCGTTGTCTGTCTTTGTGTGAGCGCACGGTTTTGGTTGCATTCCCTGCCTTGCGCTCTTTTGTCTGTCTTTTTCTGTCTGTTTCATTTCGGGAGCACGGTGTCTGGATCCTGCCTTCCTGTCTGGTTTGGTTTCAGTCTGTGTCGGTATCCGGCCATTGTGCTCCATGTCTGTTTTATCGACATGGGTGCTCGCGTTGCTTGCCCGGGTTGCGGAGGCCGTTCCCCAGTCACTGCCAACACTCTCGACAACGGAGGCTGTTCCCCAGTCACTGCCAACACTCTCGACAACGGAGGCTGTTCCCCAGTCACTACCAGCGCTCCCGGCCACGGAGGCCGTTCCCCAGTCGCTGCCAGCGCTCCCGGCCACAGCAGCCATTCCCCAGCTGCTGCCAGCGCTCCCGGCCACGGAGGCCGTTCCCCTGTCACAGCCTGTGCTCACAGCCATGAAGGCTGTTCCCCATCACTTCCAGTGCCTGTCTGTGCTCACCGCCACTGAGACTGTTCCCCTGTCCCTGCCTGTGCTCACGACCAAGGAGGTCGTTCCCCTGTCACTGCCGGTTTTCACGGCCATGGAGGCCTTTCTCCTGCCATGACCAGTGCCGTACTCTGTCCCCTCTGCCCTGAGGCCTCCTCCCAGGCCTCCAGACCCTACCTCTACCCTGAGGCCTCCTCCCAGGCCGCCAGACCCTGCCTCTGCCCTGAGGCCTCTTCCCAGGCCATTGGACCCTGCCCCTTTTCGTTAAGTTCCCTCCCTGGTTTCCCTTTCCTCCCTTTCTGTTGTGTTTTATGTTTTATGTTAGTTTACGTCATGGGGGGGCTGTCACTCTTTCAGTCTGGCTTTTTGTCTGACAGGACAGTGGCATTATTGTCCCATGTCTGTCTTGTGTTTCGTTGTCTGTCTTTGTGTGAGGGCACGGTTTTGGTTGTATTCCCTGCTGTGTGCTCTTGTCTGCCTTGTTTAATGTCGGGAGCACGGTGTCTGGATCATGACTTCATGTCTGGTTCGGTTTTGGTCTGTGTCAGATCCAGCCATTGTGCTCCATGTCTGTCTGTTATTGACATGGGTGCATCGCGTTTATGTCATATTGGCAGCATGCACTTGCGTAAATAGTTTGTCTGTCTCTAGCAAAAACGGGTGCACCTCGCGTCGTGCTCGCGTTACGTTGCGCGCCCGGGTCGCAACCTGTCTTCATGTTGTGCTGAGGTTCAGTCAGTTAGGGCTGAGGTGTCGGTGTGTGTGTGTGTGTGTGTGTGTGTGGCCGAACTCTCGCAAAGGTGTCCTGTCTTATTTTTGTCACCTGTTGCATGCATCTCATGTTGTTTACCTTGTAATGTACGCTCAGGTTGCGATTAGTGTGAGAATGCGTGGCATCGCTTTGTTTGGCGTTGTTACGCATTCTCTCATCTTGTTTGTTGTTTGGCATGGCCGTATATTGCCTCGTGTCATGGTGTCTTGGTGATGTGCGCTCATGCCATTCGGGTATTTTGTTGTTGTTGCATGTCTCTCTGTCATACATCATACCCCATACTTGTTTGCCAATTAATTGTTTTTTAGTTACACCTGCCCTGTCTTTTTTACCTGTTGATTTATTTTATTTTAATTTTATATTTTATTTATTTGAAAGGTTTCTCTCCCTATTTTAGTCTCCTCATGTTTGCTGTCCATTGACATTTTGTCTTGTTTCCTGTCTTGTTGGTTCTCTCATCGGTCCCGTCAGTCTGTCTCTTTCCTCCTTCCCTGGTTCCTGTAGCCCAGTCAGGTCGGTCCTGTTCCCTGCCTGGATTATTCACTTTGTGTTTTTCCACTCCTTGTGGGAGTTTATGATAGTATTTGTTTTTTTTTTTTTTATAAATAAATCCCCTTTTTGCTCTGCAATTGGGTCTTTGTGACAGGTGGGAGCTGTTCAAATGTATAATTACTATGAAGATATTGTGGTTTCTCTTATTGTAGTTTGTGTTACAGGTGTTTCTCGATGTAGTCCTTGAGGGCATATTGTTTCAAAACCAAGGGATGTAAACAGGAAAGTTGAGAAAATATCAACTTTGTGAGCCAGTTTGAGCCAGTGTTTCAAGGAAACTCAGACATACTGTCAGGAAGTTTGGAACTGTGATCAGTTTTTTTCAAAGATTTTTGACAAACCAAACACTTCCAGCTCTGGTTTTGTAAACAATTCTAAACATACTTCCCTGTGAACAACAAATGGACATCTTTCTGCAAATACAATTTTTTTTATATTTATAAAAAGTATAT
This sequence comes from Xyrauchen texanus, assembly GCF_025860055.1. Classification (NCBI taxonomy): domain Eukaryota; kingdom Metazoa; phylum Chordata; class Actinopteri; order Cypriniformes; family Catostomidae; genus Xyrauchen; species Xyrauchen texanus. Next base: position 15,868,082 of record NC_068316.1, read on the forward strand.
AGTGCTGTGAAGATGTATGTCCCTCTTTAAGGTTATTATTATTATTAAGACTTTTTTTATTTCATAACATTTGTATTAAGAATATTATTATTTAGATTAATATGATAATTAAAGATTAAAATAAGATTATTAAACCTATTAAATAGATTTTCAAATAAATATATATATATATATATATATATATATATATATATATATATATATATATATATATATAAAATCTATATTTTTAAAATATATATTTTTTATTAAAAATATTTTTATAAAATAATTATTTAAATATTATATAATAATATTTATATACATTATTTGTATACATTTATAAAGATAATATTTAATAAATATGTTTATTATGTTTTACAAATCCATTATTTATTATTAAATAATGTATATATTCTGTATAAATTAAATAATACATGTAATTCTTGAATGCATTTACTCCACACTTATATCTCCTGTTTTAAAAAAAGAGACTTAAATGTACATTTAAAAATTGTATTTGTATACAAAGGGTCTCTTTATTTAATATTACATTTTGGATGGAGATTTAAAAAAAATACACTAAACATTAGCAATGATGAAACCAGACAGAGTTTTCCATTAGGGATTGTATGACAACTGATTTTCAATAGTCAGCTAGTTGAGTCGAATTCGACTAGTCTGTTTAATCTCTATTTTCCATAGCAGTTTATCCTTTTGTGAACAGTTTTTAATCTGTTTTTAATTTACCTATTAAATCTTTATCATTCTCTCTCTGCTTATAGGGAATACAATACATGCATATACTTTTTATTGTATAGCTGAATATATATTACAAAATATTCTATACTGATTAAAGGAATGCTGAATCTTTGCTCTCAGTTAATTGCACTCTTTACAGCATAAGTCTGTGTCCATGTGTATCCAGGGCTCTATAAAAGACCAGCTGAAGGCATATGGAGCACTAACTGAGAAAGTCACCCGCAGATACACCAGACAGATCCTCCAAGGAGTCCACTATTTGCACAGCAACATGATCGTACACAGAGACATCAAAGGTATATTTCATTAAGCATACATCACAAGAGGTTTCCATCAAGCACACTTGCACCAGACTGCTTAAAACACATTTCTTTTTAGATATTAGGTGAAATAACTTTGGTTTGGCTCGGACTTGTGTTAGACAACATATCTTCCTTTCGGTAGTGCCAAAAATAGCAAGGGGGAAAGCAATTCCTCCAGACATTAGGCTAAATGGTCCCCAGGCTTGTGACTTCTACCAATGAGAATTACCAGGCTATCTCTTTGGTATTTTTTTAAGTGAAGGTGCTAAGCACACCCTTTAAATCAAATCTCCTTACCAGACAATCTCTGCATTACTACACACAGAGACTATCTAATCTCTCACTTTATGAAAAATTAGACAGCAAACTATCCAAAATAAACCTGTTTGATTTATGTGTGGACCTGTCCAGGGTGTCCCCCGCCTTTCGCCCAATGTTAGCTGGGATAGGCTCCAGCCCCCCGCGACCCTGTACACAGGATAAGCGGTTGATGATGGATGGATGGATGGATGGATTTATGTGTGACCAATATGGTCTTCCATTCCCATAACAAATTTAAGATCCTATTGGAAATATCCACAAGAAGTGTGAGCCACAAAGGAAGAAATGTCTCTCCTTCCTCTTGTTTCCTACACTTTCTCGTTTTCTGTCTTACTGTTCCATTCACTATATAGTAAGACTTCCAGGGTGTGGAAATCTTGTGGCTGGCTCGATATAGTCACTACTCAAACAACCACAAATCTCACAGGCAACACGTCTGTGTAGGGCCACCGCCAAAGGAAAATAACTCCGACTAGAGGCGTGGGAAGAAAGATCAATGTGTCTCAAACTTCAAACTTAACAACCATAGGCTGCTTTTAATTTTATGTACTTGGGTAGACAAACATAAATGTGCGTCTGGTTGGTGTAACTTGATCTACACGTGTTTCCTCACAGGCGCTAACATTCTGAGGGATTCCTCCGGAAATGTGAAGCTGGGAGATTTTGGAGCTAGCAAGCGCATTCAAACCATATGCATGTCAGGGACGGGAATCAAATCAGTCACTGGCACCCCCTACTGGATGAGCCCGGAAGTTATTAATGGAGAAGGATATGGACGTAAAGCAGACATCTGGTAAGATCACATGTATTTTATCACCACGATTTAAACCTGTAGGTTAATTTTGATGACGGAACATGATTGTTTAGTGTTTACTTCTTGTTTAGATGCTCATTTTATTTACAGATAAAAAAAAATCAATTTTGATTTAATAATTAATGAACATTGGTCGTGGCCCCAGGAGTTAAGTCCAGGTAAGCCTGTGTATTAATGCAGCCCTGGATACAGGTCCAGTACAAAATGTAACAAATGCAGAAAATGGAAATAGATGTCCGCACACTGTTAAAAGTGATGTTTTGACAAAATAGATTTCATTTGACAAAAGGGACATCTTGACTGATTAAGATTCATTTGGAAAAAGCAAAGTTTCGACCAATCATTTTTTTTTTATTATTATAATTTTATGGTGGGAGGAGGGGGCAATTAGGTTTAATTTAGTTTTAAAAAGTGCAATTTTTACCAATTAATGTTTATTTGAAAAAAAAAAAATTCAAATAAAATGTTTTGACCGATTGGCCATTTAGGTTTTTTTTTTTTTACAAAAAACAACAGCATTCTGAACAATTAGGTTTCATTCGGAAAAAAACTAATAATACGTTTTAATTTGAAAACAAAAAAATGGTTTGAATTATTAGGTTTCATTTGAAAAACTAAGTTTCTAACTAATACGTTTTTTGTTTTTTTTTCATGTTTCGACTGATTAGGTTGTATTTGAAAAAAGTGACGTTTCGACTGATTAGGTTGTATTTGAAAAAAGTGACGTTTCGACTGATTAGGTTGTATTTGAAAAAAGTGACGTTTCGACTGATTAGGTTGTATTTGAAAAAAGTGACGTTTCGACTGATTTGGTTGTATTTGAAAAAAGTGACGTTTCGACTGATTAGGTTGTATTTGAAAAAAGTGACGTTTCGACTGATTAGGTTGTATTTGAAAAAAGTGACATTTCGACTGATTAGGTTGTATTTGAAAAAAAGTGATGTTTCGACTGATTAGGTTGTATTTAAAAAAAGTGACGTTTCGACTGATTAGGTTGTATTTGAAAAAAGTGACGTTTCGACTGATTAGGTTGTATTTGAAAAAAGTGACGTTTCGACTGATTAGGTTGTATTTGAAAAAAAGTGACGTTTCGACTGATTAGGTTGTATTTGAAAAAGTGACGTTTCGACTGATTAGGTTGTATTTGAAAAAAGTGGCGTTTCGACTGATTAGGTTGTATTTGAAAAAAGTGACGTTTCGACTGATTAGGTTGTATTTAAAAAAAGTGACGTTTCGACTGATTAGGTTGTATTTGAAAAAAGTGACGTTTCGACTGATTAGGTTGTATTTGAAAAAAAAGTGACGTTTCGACTGATTAGGTTGTATTTGAAAAAAGTGATGTTTCGACTGATTAGGTTGTATTTGAAAAAAGTGACGTTTCGACTGATTAGGTTGTATTTGAAAAAAGTGACGTTTCGACTGATTAGGATGTATTTGAAAAAAGTGACGTTTCGACTGATTAGGTTGTATTTGAAAAAAGTGGCGTTTCGACTGATTAGGTTGTATTTGAAAAAAGTGGCGTTTCGACTGATTAGGTTGTATTTGAAAAAAGTGACGTTTCGACTGATTAGGTTGTATTTGAAAAAAGTGACGTTTCGACTGATTAGGTTGTATTTGAAAAAAGTGACGTTTCGACTGATTAGGTTGTATTTGAAAAAAGTGACGTTTCGACTGATTAGGTTGTATTTGAAAAAAGTGACGTTTCGACTGATTAGGTTGTATTTGAAAAAAGTGGCGTTTCGACTGATTAGGTTGTATTTGAAAAAAGTGACGTTTCAACTGATTAGGTTGTATTTGAAAAAAGTGACGTTTCGACTGATTAGGTTGTATTTGAAAAAAGTGACGTTTCGACTGATTAGGTTGTATTTGAAAAAAAGCACAATGTACATTTCCAACAATTATGTTTTAATTGAAAAAAAAAATGATCAATTCGACTGATTAGGTTGTATTTGAAAAAAGTGACGTTTCGACTGATTAGGTTGTATTTGAAAAAAGTGACGTTTCGACTGATTAGGTTGTATTTGAAAAAAGTGATGTTTCAACTGATTAGGTTGTATTTGAAAAAAAGCACAATGTACATTTCCAACAATTATGTTTTAATTGAAAAAAAAATTTATCAATTCGACCGATTAGGTTTTATTTGGAAAAAGGGCAGTTCAACCGATAATCTGTCGAAATATAATTTTTTTTAGATGACATTTTTCTGAGTTTTAATAATAGTGTGTGGGCATTTGTTTTCTTTCTCTGCATCTGCTACAAATTGCTCTTCGCGAGTACCATATCTGTGAGATATTTGTTAAAAATCCTTATCAAGTAATTGCAAACGACTGGAAAATCATGAACCACTCATGGAAAATCACTATACAAGGGAACCCTCTATATATTTTTATTGTAGGCTAACCCTTCCTTACATCTCTATTGTTCTCTTAGGAGTGTGGCTTGCACAGTTGTAGAGATGCTAACGCAAAAACCCCCATGGGCTGAATATGAAGCAATGGCAGCCATTTTCAAGATCGCAACACAGCCCACTAAGCCAAACCTGCCTGAGGGCGTGTCTGACGCATGCAGGGACTTAATACGGCAAGTCTTTGTTGAGGAGAAATTGCGGCCCACTGCCGAGGGGCTTCTCAGTCACCCTTTTGTCCAGGGTGGCTTCTGAGACTGTTGCCCTCTTACAAATGAAATCTCTCTGGAATCCCTAGGGATTAACATTCACCTTCCCATGGACAATCACCACTCTGCCTTCCAGGGACCGGAGAAACACTCCAACCAGCCAACTGAGAACAAACCAGCCCATAAAGAGACAATGTGTGTCGCAGATCTCCCTGATCGAACACAGGTTGAAAAAAGGTTCTAATATCATGATAAGATGCAGCACTGAGGAAAATTGGGGACAGCAAATACATAAAAACTGATAGCACTTCCTATTATCTTGTTAACCATCTAGTATGGCTAGGGATTGCTGCAGCTGTGCTAATGTATCATAGTATGGCTTAAGTTCCAGCACTTTGTCTGATACTTTTATACAAAGTCCAAAATTAAAAAAGCACAAACTAAACTTACTAAACCCCATCACCCAAATCCAAGTGCATAAGTAGTACAGATGACCAAAATGCTCATCCCTACTTGTACAGAATGGAAAAAGTGTTACCTATTTAGTTCAGTTAACAATGCTTCATAGTGTCATTGTGTAAAGCATACTGCTTCGAATCAGACGGTTTACACACATCACTGCTAGTTGATATTATCTGACATTAAGGTCAAGCCACAAGCACTCTAATGAGATACTGCAGGGGTGGCTCTATAAATCACACAGTCTGAATTTGGCACAAATGTGCTGGATTAGAGTGTCATTTTAAACCCTGTGGAGGAGATTCAAATAAATATGGTCTTTTTAAATTTAACAGAATTTTTTCAGTTGGTCAGAAAAAAAAGAGTTTTATTATGACTCACGTACTTCTGAATCCCTGAGTCCAGTCCATTGAACATAGTGCAATTCAAAGACCTTGTGGAGCAAATAGATAGTGATACATGTACTGTACAATACTTGTTTGAGTAATTTTTTATAAGATTACTGTGTTTGATGGTTAGAATCTAACCAAATAAGAATGACACAGATAAGGCATTTGCAAACACCTAAGTGGTGAGTCTGTAAGACAGAGAAATGTGTTTTATTTTCTTCATGTCGACAAGTCTTTTTAGCTAATGAAGACTGTATAACACATCTTTTTATAAAATGTAAAGTTTATTCAGTTAATGTTGCTCTTGCGACTCTTTACCCAGAGTTAATCGATTTACAAACATTCCCATTGCACTCTTTGATTCATGCATAGAGTAACAGCACATAGAATGATTAGCTGAGATTCAATAAATATTTTTATACATTTCTTTTTTTATTCAAATGTTTGGAATGACAATACCAAACTTTTTGTATTATTGTAAAAAGTACCCTAAAGTGTCAAAGCAATATTTCAGCAAAGAATACAATGGCTGGTGTTAGGGTAACCCTAACCTGTGTTAGCATTCTTGTACTGTTCGGTCAGTCGAATAAAACCAAAGAGCAATGGGATGCTTGAATTATGAATTTGGTAAATTCAGAACTCTTCAGTTATTGACCAGTGTTGTTGAAACAGTCACTTTCTTAATTTTTTTAGACTCCAACATGTTTTTGTAACCTCTGGCTTTTTCTGTAGTTGTTGTATTGTCTCAAATAAATCATTGTTTGCTGATGTGCAAACATTTTCATACTCATTATGCCATGAATTCACAATGTAACAAATGTTAAACATGATTTTAGTTGCCATTTTCACTTTCTATAAGTAAATATATTTAAAATTTGATACAATTTTATGCATTGATATTATTCGTAATAAGAAATTCAACTACACCAGCAGCAAAGAACAAACTTCATCATGTTGCATTTAGTGCCTTCTCTGATTCCTTTTATGTGAAGTCAGTTATTTTTTTAAAACATTTTACAATTGAATGTGTATTCTGATGTCCTTTAGATTGTTTCAGTATCATGCAATGATGCTGAAAATGGTCATACTTGCTGAAGAACTTTTACTGATGATTGCATTGTAAATACATATTGTACTGAGCTGTCATAATGTTTCATTATATTCAAAGTACCTTAGTCACAGTATATTATAATGATTGTGGAGGTCTGGGTTTTAGATTATCTTAGATGACAATGAACATGAATGACCTCACTGGTTTTTGAGGGGCTAAAAAGAAAAATGATGCTCTGCCTTGATGAAAAAGCCTGAAAACATTTATCTTATAAGTGATTTTGTACATTTGAATAAATAAATCTATTGTCTAAAATCAGCCCCTGTTTTGTAGTCATTTGATTATATTTTACTAAATTAGATTCTTATTTTTTGTAAAGTTATATTATTTTTCTCTCTCTGGACAAACAGGTTTTTATCTATTGCGAAACCTATAAGAAAACATTATGCCCATCACATTGTGAAGCATATGGAGAGCCAAAATTACTCAAAATGAAATATACAAATATTTACAGAAACATTTAAATACATAATGAAATTGTTACAAATATAAAACAATTAAATTAATAATTAAATCATTATATAAATCAATAACTGACCAACAAATGTGTTTCATTTGATATATTTATATGATTTATTAAAATTATTATTTTAATTATTGAATTTTCAGGGATTTGTCCATCCATGGAAGCATACAATGGCCACTTGCATATCCAGACATTGTAAATAAACATATTTAACGTATTAACATCATGTACACTGGCAACCAAAAGTCTGGAGTTTACAGATTTTGCTGTTTCGGAAGGAAATTGGTACTTTAATTCACCAAAGTGGGATTCAACTGATGACAAATTATAGTCAGGACATTACTGATTTAAAAAACAGCACCATCACTATTTGAAAAAAGTCATTTTTGATTCAATATTGACAGGCCCCATTCCCAGCAGCCATCACTCCAACACCTTATCCTTGAGTTATAATGCTAAATTGCTAATTTGTTACTAGAAAATCACTAGCCATTTTATTACAAATTTTATAAAAAATTATTACACAGTTGAAAGCTATTTGGTTCGTTAAATGACTTAACATTGTATTTGTGTTTGTTTTTGAGTTGCACAGTATGTAATAGACAGGCATGTCTTAAGGTCAATATTAGGTCAAAAATAGCAGATTTCTCTTCAAACTTGTTAGTCAATCATTGTTTTGAGGAATGAAGGCTATACAATGCTTAAAATTGCCAAAAGACTGAAGTTTACCTACAAAGGTGTAACTACAGTCTTCAAAGACAAAGGACAACTGGTTCTAAAAAGGACAGAAAGAGATGTGGAAGGCCAGATGTACATCTAAACAAGAGAATAAGTACATCAGAGTCTCTAGTTTGAGAAATAGACACTTCACATGTCCTCAGCTGACAGCTTCATTGAATTCTACCCGCTCAACACCAGTTTCATGTACAACAGTAAAGAGAAGACTCGGGTGTAGGCCTTATGGGAAGAATTGCAAAGAAAAAGCCACTTTTGAAACAGAAAAAGAAAAGGTTGTGGGCAAAGAAACACAGACATTGGACAACAGATAATTGGAAAAGAGTATAACGGATCTTAACCCCATTGAGCTTTATATGACCCCATTATGTGATCAGCTAGACTGTAAAGTGCTACAGGAAGCATGGGGTGAAATGTCACCTGAGTATCTGGACAAACCGACAGCTAGAATGGCAAGGATATACAAAGCTGTTATTGCTGCTCATGGAGGATTTTTGATGAGAACTCTTTGAAGTAGTTTACGTTATTTATTTATTTTTTTTCAAATTGTAAAAGTAATTTTTCAAAATTTTTATGTCTTGACTATACATTGTGATCAGTTGAATGCCACTTTAATAAAAGTACCAATTGCTTTTCGTATAAGCAAAATCTGTACATTATTCCAAACTTTTGGCCACCAGTGTATATGCTACTATACAATGAATTTAACATAGTATTCGACGTTTCAGTGACAAGAAATTGTGGTGAGAAGGGCATGCGCGTTCTGATTGATGTTTGGTAACTTCATGCCAAAATGTGCACCTCACACACTTTCATTGATCAGCTCAACATAAACATGGTAGCTTGTATGGTACTTCTAACACCATTTAAGAACAGTTACAAGTAAAAAAAAAACAAATAAATGTCAGCGACCCGGACGTTCTATGTCTGCTGAGGAATGATCTGTGTCTTCATGATAACGAGGTAAATCTCAAATGCTACAATATGTAGACGATGAGGCAAAATATGGATGCTCATTGGGTTGCTTGAAGGTAGACGTAACAGTGGGCGTGGCCAAATGCTTCAATGGAGGACAAAATCTGTCAAAATTAATTAAAATATTTAGAACATAAACATAAATGTAATTCTTCGTAAATCCTTTGTAAAAGTTTCTACGTTTTAGGTCAGAGGACTGCACTGTGCAAATGAACAATAATTATTTAAAAGAGTAGCTTTGTTGGGCCTAAATATTGGAAAACATTCTAAACCAGTTGCACTCCATAATTCCAGATATTCCACTGGGCGCAGAGGAATGCAGAGCACATTGTCCCTCTCCACGTCATTACCAGGGCACATATCACTTTAACTTCCCTAAGACAGGTCCATTCCTTTTACACTTTCTTCTGGACAGCATAAAAGATCTGAGGACAACAATATAGAAGAGGGGCAGGTGGGAATTCTAGAATTATGCTTTTATTTTTATAGGCTTATTGGTATTTGGTGCTAATTTATAGACTAACAGATCCTGGTATTTGTATGCCTGTGTGCAGCATGCTATTGATGAGACATAGAAAGCCAGAGGATGTTATTAGTGATTTGATTAAGCAATTCAGTTCAGTCGCTACAGTGGCATTATGTTTCCAAAGCTGGACCGCAGAGTTATCAGCATATTAACAGCCATCATTGGTCATTTAGATTAAGTGAACACATCTAGTGCTGAACTTGAGATGCTGAATGTAAACGATCAGTATCTGAAAGTCTGATGCTTTCTGTCTGTTCACTGAATGTGGCATCAGAGGAAAAGAGTGTGGAGAAGAAGATAAAAGACATCTGCTCCCAGAACAATGTCAAAGTTCAGACTTTATGGGGGTTTACACTGTACCACAGAGATGATCTTCCATTCAGTCACATCAGAGGATAAGGCAAGTTTTGTGTTTAGTTTTGGAGGGACTCTGCGCACTATACTATTTTTTAATAATTTTTATGTCATAACCGGTGAGATTCGATATACCCTGCTACATAATTGTTCTATGAAGTCAACATGGCAAAGAATTCCAAATCCTCGGGCTCTGGAGACATTAAAAGATACTTATGTGCTAAAGCTGATACCTCAGACAGGCCTGCAGACCAGGGAATCGGTTTGGACGGTGCAGCGGGAGAGATTCAATGGCAAGAGTCCAGCATGTCTGTAATGCTGGTGAAAGTCGTAGCGGACCTGGAAGATCTGGCTGTAATACGTCGATCGATAATGGTGATGGAGGCTAAATTCTCTGAGTTGGTTACAAGAATTGGGTACGTTGAGAGATGGATAGATTATCTGGAGTCATCGGAGACAGAAGAAGCTGCTAATTTGCTAGCGACCAAAGCAGATTTGCAGCCCATTTGGGAAAAACTGGAAGACTTTGAAAATCGGAATCAGCGAAACATCATCCAAATTGTTGGAATTCCTGAGCACGAGGAGGGCCGAGATATGGTCAAATTCCTAGACTAGCTCTTCCTGAGTCTGCTCGACATAACAGGACATAAGCTGGAAATCAAGCAAGCTCACAGCATCCCGGCTCGCAGATATGCTGAAGGAGACAAGCAAGAACAGGGGAGTCATTACATTGATAAGTGTTTAAGACATTTGAATTGTAGAAGTTTACTTATCAATGTTCTTACTTGAGCCAGCTCTGAAGAAAACATGTCCACCTCATATCTTCCCAACTTTTTCAGCTTCCTGTGGGGGAAGATGTCATTTTATGGGATGCCCCAACCCATTCACATTTCATGTGAAGAGAGATAATTGATTGCGATTATAGATTGCGTGTCAAATTTTTTTTATAAAGACCACATTCAAATATTAGTGCAATAGTCATACCCAGAGCTTCCCACAGAACAAAATAAACAGAAAAAAAGACAAATGTGCACATTAACACAACAGTGCCAACCGGCGTCCATCCCTCTAAACTCAAAAAGTCCATGTACTCACACCCACCCACAACAACTTTGCCATTGGATTGCTCAAGTCCGGTGCGTCTATAAAAATTTGTGAAACAGAATTACATAACAGAAAATAATCTATAAAACAAACTCCAGCCAATAGGAGGCAAAAGCACAAAGAATGAGCAGATTCATCCACAACTGTCCCGAAGGAATGTTATTCCACAAAACAATCTGTAGCCACTTGGTGGAACCAGCACAAAAAGAAATAAAACAGGCGCCCGGTTTCCTCAGACAGTCAAGTGTGTGTTCAGCGAGACAAGCTTGACCATGACTTCCTCAGTGCATTGATTTTATGAAAGACTTTCTTGTTGTGGGCATGTAAATATTTTGCAGCCATCCTTAGTATCTATTCTCAATTTGGCCGGAAACATCAGTGCAAAAACGATCCTCCATAAGTGCAGAGTTTCTTGAAGGAGAGTACTACACAAAACAAACTCTAGCCGCTATGCGGAACCAACTCATAAAGAAACAAATGCGCCCAGCTTCCTCAGACAGTCAGTTGTTTGTTTAGTGAAACAGGAAGGGGTTTCTCCCGCTCTGGCATGCAACAATGATATGGTGAAAAATTCAAGAAAAACGGTCAGTGTTTTAATAATATACTTAGTTAATCTGTTGTCTTCATTTATATTGAAATAGGAAGTGAGAAGTGGCACATGTTTCAGTTTGGTTTTGAAAAGAGAGGGGAAAAATGTAAAAGACAGCTGTATGCTCAACACTTTGATTGCGATTACAAGTATACCTATTTACTTTCTTACTCTTTTTAAATGTTACGCTCCACATATATGTTATATAGGGTTTGATGTTATTGTATGTAATATATACACATATGGACATTTAGGATGGAGATTTAAAAAAAAAAAAAAAAAAAAAGTGTATATTTGTATTTGGCATTTGATTGTTCCCTATTTGTTTTTGTAAATTGGTATTGTTCAATAATAAAAAAAAATACAAATAAAAAAAAAGTTCCATTTTGGTTAACAAAAAAAAAACAAAAAAAAAAAAAAATATATATATATATATATATATATATATATATATATATATATATATATATATATATATATATATATATATATATGTTATATAGGCTTATAATTTAAGTACGAATTGGATATAATAAATAAATAATAAATTAAACAAACAAATGTTTTGATATTAGCTATTTAATACATAGATATTTATTTGTTAAATAACTAGATATGCATTGCTGAACAAAAACAAGTAGGCTATATCAAGTCAACGGTTGCCCATATTTGGTCGCGGAAGTTGTCCATTGCAACTTTTTAAGCTGGCCTAAGATCAGTTTGGCTATTCACTTCGTCGATCCCGAAACAGCGGGTCCATTATTACGTTAACTACGCGCGCTCAAGAATCCAATTGCTGAAGGTTTTTTTTCGTCACTGACGTTTTGCTAACATTTCCTCATTCTTTACTTGAACAACATGCTTAGTGCACTTTTCTGCGTTGTGTAATAAAGTTCGTAAGTATTTAATGTTAATTTTTTTTGGGTTATGATTTCCCTCAGCTAGCTTCAGGAAATGACCCCTAAACATATTTAGAGAAACTTTCTAGCACTTTTGGTCCTAAGGAGTTAAACGTAGAGATTCATAACAACGTCTGTGAATTAAACGGACGTTTCACGCGCAAATATGGCATCAAAAATAAGTGTTGACCACAAGGCGATTCCAATAACTGCGTTAAACTGCAGTTTCCGCAAGAAACTGGGATTGTATTTGAATCCAACCAACACAGTGGCAGCAGACTGGAGGACAGTCGCCGAAATGATGGACTTTACCTACCTGGAGATCAAAAATGTTGAGAAAAGAGACTCCATTCGAAAGGGTTTTAACGGAATGGGAAACGCGTCCAGACGCCACAGTTGCAAATTTACTGTCAATTTTAGAAAAAGCTGAAAGGAAAGATGTTATATCAGAGCTGAAAGATATGATAGGTAGGTAACACTATTAAATACTCCATTCTTTATACTGTAGTATAAACAATATACTATTTATTACAAACACACTGGATCCAAAAGTTTGGAATAATGTAGGCCTACAGATTTTGCTCTTATGGAAATAAATTGGTACTTTTATTCACCAAAGTAGCATTCAACTAATGGCCCTAGCCCTCACCCTCCAATTCAACAGGTCCCAGACATGCTCAATTGGATTGAGATCCGGGCTCTTCGCTGGCCGTGGCAGAACACTGACATTGCTGTCTTGCAGGAAATCATGCACAGAACGAGCAGTATGACTGGTGACATTGTCATGCTGGAGGGTCATGTCAGGATGAGCCTGCAGGGAAAACAAGCTCAGTCCGATGATGCTGTGACACACCGCCCCAGACCATGACGGACCCTCCACCTCCAAATCGATCCCGCTCCAGACTACAAGCTTCGGTGTAACACTTATTCCTTCAATGATAAACGTGAGTCTGACCATCACACCTGTTGAGACAAAACCACAACTCATCAGTGAAGAGCACTTTTTGCCAGTCCTGTCTAGTCCAGCGAAGGTGGGTTTGTGACCATAGGCGACATTGTTGCCAGTGATGCCTGGGAAGGACCTGCCTTACAACAGGCCTACAAGCCCTCCATCCAGCCTTTCTCAGCCTATTACTGACAGTCTGAGAACTGTTTTGTGATGATATGTGTTCCTAGTGTAACTCAGGCAGTTGTTGTTGCAACCTGTTCCTGTCCCGCAGGTGTGATATTCGGATGTACAGATCCTGTGCAGGTATTGTTACACATGGTCTGCCATTGCAAGGATGATCAGCTGTCCTTCCTGTCTCCCTGTAGCGCTGTCTTAGGCGTCTCACAGTACAGACATTGCAATTTGTTGTCCTAGCCACATCTGCAGTCCTCATGCCTCCATGCAGCATGCCTAAGGCACATTCACACAGATGAGCAGGGACCCTGGACATCTTTCTTTTGGCTGTTTGATTTAATGGCAGGTCATTTTCTTGTACCAAATTAGCAATTTAGCATGATTAATCAAGGTTAAGGTGTTGGAGTGATGGTTGCTGGAAATGGGGCCTGTCTAGATTTTATAAAAAATTACTTTTTTCAAATAGTGATGGTGCAGTTTTACATCAGTAATGTCCTGACTATACTTTGTGATCAGTTGAATACTACTTTGGGGAATTAATGTACCAATTTCCAACTGAAACAGCAAAATCTGTAAATTCCAAACTTTTGGCCGCCAGTGTGTATGTGTGTGTGTATATATATTTATATATATATATATATGGCATGCATTACTATAACAGTTATACAGGAAATAATATACATTATACATACTGTATTTTATATATAACTGTTATAGTAATGCATATTATTAATTAGGCATGGAACTATTATTATTATTATGCAACTATTATTCCATATCTCGAAAGACCCCCATTGCGAAAGAATTGCTTGTCATGTAATTTTCATGATTACAGGAGGAAGTAGCGTTAAATGAAAGCATTGAATGATGTAGCATTTAGTATTTTTGGACAGTAGTAAAGGTTTCTACTAGATTGTCACTGTTGTTCATGTCTCTACACAGATGAAGACTGCAGGAAGTATTTAGAAAGACAGCCTGTCCAGGCCACAGTGGTGGACAGCTGCAGGCCCCGCACACAGGAGCGAGAAGGCATCACTCTGTATGATGATCCACTAGGTCTGTCAGTTACCCTGCTCAGTCTTTATACTGTAGCTGTGGAGTAACATTTAAATGAGTTGTATAGTAGTTTTTCTCTAAAATCATCATCTTTGTCATTTTAACAGGTATGACGCCAGAAAAATTTGATGCTTTCATCTGCTATTGTCAGAGAGACTTCCAGTTTGTCCATAAGATGATAAGACATTTGGAACAGACTGAATGCAACCTGAAGCTGTGTGTTTCTGACCGGGATGTCCTGCCTGGCACATGTGTGTGTACCATCGCCAGTGAGCTCATAGAGAAAAGGCAAGTCTGTTTTGGGTTGTTTATTATAATCACGTTTTTTTCCCCCCATTATTGTTCCACCATAATGTGTGTTCTGTTTCAAAACGAGGATGATTGTTTCATGTTTTTCTTCATGGTTTACAATTGCATCATTAAATTCATGAATCTAGAATTTATATTTTTTGGTTTTTGTGTAATATCTAAATGACTCCATTTAATTGTTCTAAAATAAAAAAATATGTCAACCCCTAGATGTAAAAGGATGGTGGTTGTTATATCTGATGACTATCTGGACAGCGATGCCTGTGACTTTCAGACTAAGTTTGCACTCAGCCTTTGCCCAGGTACAACATTTATATTTAGTCATTTGGCAGATGCTTTCAGCAAAATGAGGTACATAACAAGCAATTTGTTATACAAAAGTCAACAGTATCTGCAATATTGCACTGCCAAGTTTTCAAAGTAGCTGCAATTACTAAATACTTCTCTAAAATGATTACCATATTACTTTTATGATTACATCATTGAAAAAGTAGTCACATTACTAATTACTACTTATAAATTAGTGTCAAAATATATTTTTTGTTTTTCTACTCATGTATTTTTTCTCATAATGTATTATTGTCACACACCCTTCAGCTGTCACAGAAATGCAAACACAAATTATTGAATTCACATTTTAATTGTATTAGAGACAAATCTTTTTTTTTATATTTGTAACCCAAGTAATGTATTTAAAAGTAATTACTGTCATTGAAAGTCAGTAACTGTAATCTGAATACAATAATTTAAAATGTAATGCAGTACACAATTAAAAGTAATTCAAGTACAGTAACTAATTACTTTGTAATCCAATTACACACAACACTGATGACAATGTAACAGCAAAACCTAAAACGACCTTATAAATGATGATTTAAGCAACTTTACAGCTCAAATAACACAGAAGTATTAATGTAAGAAAGAAACATTTATATGATTCACATTTCTGCCTTTGAACCTTGAACACTGAAGTTGTACTATATTAATTTAATTATCATTTCCTTTTGTAAATACACACACACAAACACACTTTACAAAATATTTGTGTATTTTTTTATTTTGTATGTCATTCTTTACTGTAAACTGAGCTGGGAAGCATGCTTTTGATGTCACAGAAAATGATTAATAATGAAAATCTAAAATCAGTATGGAAACTTTATTTCCTTTGAAGTCCTTAAATTGTGACCGTCATGCAGGCCTTCATTAAACCAGTTTGGTTTTTGTCTCTGCTGCAGGGGCTCGCTCCAAACGACTCATCCCTGTTGTCTACAAGGCCATGACAAGGCCTTTCCCCAGCATTCTCAGTTTCCTGACCATATGTGATTACACCAGACCAAGCACAAGGCCTGGTTCTGGACACGGCTGGCCAAGGCGCTCTCACTCCCTTAACCTTACACCATTTTGCCTTCACTTTGCATTGTCACTGGGTAAAGCACACTCTTCTCTCTGGAGGATGAAGGGATAATACCTAATTGTGAATTTTGCCCATTGGTCAATTTTCTCAGACTCAATAGTGGGTCCATCTTATGAACATTCCAAGAAAGGTACTTTTTACTGTGTTTACGAAAGATGTGTTTGCTGTAATCTAAAGGTCGCTTGACTTTCTTAAGCAAATCCCTTGTGTGGAGATATGCTTTCTTACTCATTTTGTTTTGCTTAATTTTGTTTGATCATGTAGGTATCTCTATATTTTTCAGCTTTAATAACTGTTGTTTGCAATGTATAAAAACGACCCTTTATTTTATATGCATGTCAGATGTTTAGTATTTTTGCATGTGAAAACTGAATGTTCAAAATCATCTGCCAATTTCATGTTTTTTTTAAAATTACAATTCATTAATGCTAAATGTAAATGATGCTTCTTATTACTCCATTGGAATGCACTTTTAATCTGTATTTTACACTGGGAATTTTTGTGCAATAAAATGTTGATGTGAAATATATTTGTGTATATTATTACTGCTCTGCTATTTACCATGAACAAATTATTGCTTGCTGTTTATTGGCAAATTAGCATCTAAATAGAGATTTACAGATTATCACCAATTTATCTCGATCACATAGTCATGGTTGGTTAACCATGTGTTTACATCAGCACCTTTTCATCAGAATAGATAACGGCTTTTAATCTTTTCTGATGTGTGATCATTTCTGACACAACAGGAGGGTCTGGTAGTTTTCAAATTGTTTTTGGTGATTAGAATTTATGTTTTACATTTTACATTTTGTTTTTATCATTGCCATTTGTATGCCATTTTCTATGAATACAAGAACTGTTTTATTTTCTGTGTTCACAGTTTAGACTTCTATTTGACAGCTTTTGGTGCAAATAATCCCGATGCTATGCATATCACTTGCGTTAATAGTTCCCCATTTTTTTTTTTTTTTTCACAGTGCATTTGTGGTTACATACAAATGCAGCTATTTAGAGTAACCACACTTCCTGTTTGTCCTGCAGTGCAAACAATCTACCAAAGCTGTGAGGCTGATTAAAGGAACAAACAAAGAGGAAGAAACTACTTGCAGCAAGCCAATTAACAGTAGTCACCTAGGTCTTGAAAATGCATATTTTAACAATTTTATTCAAAGTTTAACAGATGAAATACTGTGAGGTTACACCGCATGCAATCGCACTTCCGGGTTATATTGAGCAGCAGATTTTAATGGTAGACAGCGTTGCAATTTTAATAAAATGATATTTCTATGGTTTACAGTAAAGAAATATGTGTAGGTTCTATCGTAACTATCGGCAACTTTTATGATTTAGTTGGACATTTTGGACAGGTGGATGAATACGCATCCTCGCTTAAATTAATATTCTAGGTTCAGTACAAGTTACGCTCAATTGAAAGAATTTGTGGCATAATGTCGATTACCATATAAATCTAACTTGACTCGTACCTACTTTTCTTAAAAAAAAAAAAAAAAATTGAGCTTACAGTGAGGCACTTACAATGGAAGTAAATGGACCAATTTTGGAAGTTTTAAATGCAGAAATGTGAAGCTTATATTAAATATTCTGTGAAAACTCGTGTATTATTTGAGCAGTAAAGTTGTTTATATCATAATTTTTTTAACAATCATTTGAGGGAGGGTATACGTGGTCACCTTTGTCATGACAACAAAGTTGTAAAATTGGATAAAACTTTACATAGAAAAGGTTGGTAAGTTATTTTATTACACTGAATTCACGTAAACACATATATTGTTTATGTCTTTTGGTAATGTTTTTGAAACAGTGAGTATTTGAACGTTTATGGTTTGGCCCCTTTCACATTCATTGTAAGTGCCTCACTGTAACCCAGATTTTTAATTAATTAATTATTATTATTTTATTTATTTTTTAAGAAAAGTATGGACAAGTCAAAAAAAAATATATTTTTTTTTGGAGTAATCACCGTTATGTCACAAATGCTGTCGATAAGAGTTTAACTTGTATTGAGCCCAGAATATTCCTTCACTGATAAATGTGGTATAAATCAGACATGCAATAAGCCTTTACTACTTAAATTATTGGTCAAAATACAGTAAATAATTTGAGCGAAAAGCGACTATTCAACAAACCCGGAAGTGCTTTTGTTTGTTCATATTTTGTTCCCCTATCTATTGTAAGTTTAATTAATAGTTTTTATAGAAGATTTATACGATGCATGATTAGTAGGGAGGGTCATGAAGAGGATGCCTTTAGAGACCTGTAGCGGCGGAATTTAATGCCTGCATGGAAATTGACCAATGAACGTTGAAGCAAAGCTTACAAGAATAATAGTTGTAATTTACTATTTATTCCATAAGATGGCAGCAAATTCAACCATAAAAATATTCTTTGTCGCACAGAGTGACCAACATGATCCATGTAAAATATTTGTTTTAATTTTTTTATTGTAAAGCTACAACATGATAATAATTTCAACAATAGTTAAAAAAAAAAAATTCAATGCAAGTAGCTGAAAAAGTTCGTGTGTGTCTATATATATATATATATATATATATATATATATTACACAATACATATGTGTGATAAAATACTTTTATTTTACACCAGAAAAACAATTACAGAGTCATATAAAAATACATTTGAAAGAAAAAGTTGTCAATTACTGATAAAAACTATATTAAAGGTATATATACACTCACCTAAAGGATTATTAGGAACACCATACTAATACTGTGTTTGACCCCCTTTCGCCTTCAGAACTGCCTTAATTCTACGTGGCATTGATTCAACAAGGTGCTGAAAGCATTCTTTAGAAATGTTGGCCCATATTGATAGGATAGCATCTTGCAGTTGATGGAGATTTGTGGGATGCACATCCATGGCACGAAGCTCCCGTTCCACCACATCCCAAAGATGCTCTATTGGGTTGAGATCTGGTGACTGTGGGGGCCATTTTAGTACAGTGAACTCATTGTCATGTTCAAGAAACCAATTTGAAATGATTCGAGCTTTGTGACATGGTGCATTATCCTGCTGGAAGTAGCCATCAGAGGATGGGTACATGGTGGCCATAAAGGGATGGACATGGTCAGAAACAATGCTCAGGTAGGCCGTGGCATTTAAACAATGCCCAATTGGCACTAAGGGGCCTAAAGTGTGCCAAGAAAACATCCCCCACACCATTACACCACCACCACCAGCCTGCACAGTGGTAACAAGGCATGATGGATCCATGTTCTCATTCTGTTTACGCCAAATTCTGACTCTACCATCTGAATGTGTCAACAGAAATCGAGACTCATCAGACCAGGCAACATTTTTCCAGTCTTCAACTGTCCAATTTTGGTGAGCTCTTGCAAATTGTAGCCTCTTTTTCCTATTTGTAGTGGAGATGAGTGGTACCCGGTGGGGTCTTCTGCTGTTGTAGCCCATCCGCCTCAAGGTTGTGCGTGTTGTGGCTTCACAAATGCTTTGCTGCATACCTCGGTTGTAACGAGTGGTTATTTCAGGCAAAGTTGCTCTTCTATCAGCTTGAATCAGTCGGCCCATTCTCCTCTGACCTCTAGCATCAACAAGGCATTTTCAGCCCACAGGACTGCCGCATACTGGATGTTTTTCCCTTTTCACACCATTCTTTGTAAACCCTAGAAATGGTTGTGCGTGAAAATCCCAGTAACTGAGCAGATTGTGAAATACTCAGACCGGCCCGTCTGGCACCAACAACCATGCCACACTCAAAATTGCTTAAATCACCTTTCTTTCCCATTCTGACATTCAGTTTGGAGTTCAGGAGATTGTCTTGACCAGGACCACACCCCTAAATGCATTGAAGCAACTGCCATGTGATTGGTTGATTAGATAATTGCATTAATGAGAAATTGAGCAGGTGTTCCTAATAATCCTTTAGGTGAGTGTAGTTCACAACAAATTGAAAATTCTCTCATCATTTATTCACCCTCTTGCCATCTCGGATGTGCATGACTTAACTTTCTTCTGCTGAACACATAATTTTTTAGAAGAATATTTAAGTTCTGTAGGTCAATACAATGCAAGCGAATGGTGGACAGAACTTTGAAGGTCCATAAAGCACATAAAAGTAGCATTAAAGTAATCCATAAGACTCCAGTTGTTAAATCCACCAATAGGTGCGATATGATAGGTGTGGATGAGAAATAGATGCAATTACAAAAAAAATTGCAAAACCCGACCCTGATTGCTTCTTGTAGCGTTCCGTAGATTTTTTATTTGCAGTAAAGGTAATTGTAGTTTGTATGTTGACATGGATGTTATTTCCCTTAATTTAAAAACACGTTTGTGTAATTTGTGTCATTTATCCAGGCTTACATGGTTTACGTGATGAACTGTTGCTGAAAATGCTGACCTGTTGCTGAGATTTTTTTTTTTTACTGAAAATGGCCATGGTAACCATATTATCCATCAAAGCAATTATTAAAAGTTACTGAAGTGTTGCTAATGCCACAGTAAATAAATATGGGGTCTTCAAACAGTATAAGAAGTTTATAGAACCTATTTATTTATTTAACAACAGTCAGTTTTATTTTAGTAACAACTTTAATTACTCTGTTGTTTTTACGGAAAATATTTTCTATGGTGAGGTAAAGGTATAACTGATAATTGCACACTCAAGATGGCCGCCTTTCACGTCCGTCAGTGTGAAGTGCTGGAATGCGGTGGGCGGGGCTTTCTGGCGCTAGTGGCAAACTTTGGGAATGATAGAAAAGGCTGTTGAAGATAATCGCTGAGAGGAGGTGGAATGCTACTGTTTTGCGGATTAGAGTAACATTCACACTTTGTTTTCTGTAAGCACCCAGCTCTAGTGCTTGGATTCGGCTGGATAGAAATAAAGGTACGCAATCCTGAGATATGTCGGAGGACCTGAGCTCCCAACCCTGGTCCATCAACAGGGATGACTATGAGCTGCAGGAGGTTATAGGTAAGTGTTCCTAATATAATGTATGGCATTGTCTGCATTTTGAAACAAGTTGACAGTGCCTGAAAACGAGTTGCTAGCGTGCTGTTCGTAGTGAAAGTTCGATTGAGAGCTCTTGTTGCATTATGAGTATATGAGTGTTTTAATGTTGATGTATTTGAACCTGGGCAGCAGTTGTTCAACGAACTCACGATAGTAATATAAGTAGTTATAACTGAGTTCAATTGGTGTCTGAAACTCATGCAATACCTCCACTTCAGTTGTCAAGCCTGTCACGTATGCCAAATTCATCCCAAATTCTCTCTCTCTCTCTTCTCTCTCTCTGTCTCTTTCTGTGTTAATTTATCTAACCATTTCACAGCCAGTGTAGAGGCTCTAGTTCATTGGCACATACGTATATAGCTGGTTGACATATGGTTTACACGGATAACATTTTAAGACAGTTGCCAGAAACCTCATAATTCTATTATTCTGCACGCGACAACGCCTCATTCTGCTGACAAGTCCGAACACATGCAATAACGCTCCTTCTATAATGACAACCTTATCATGCGTTTTACTATCTCAAAACCAGACATAATCGGATTGTAAAAATGTTTATTCAGAAGCGATCATAAGATAAGTATACTGCTATTTCAAAAATACTCCTCAAATGATTATTTGGATCTTTAAAATTTCAATAAAGTGTACGTTTGTTTATATGTGTGAATAAAAAAATTAAATTAAAAAAAAAAACGTGATAGCTACAGCGAGGAAAAATACTGACTGTATGTATCTTTAAATATTGGTTGACACAGCATTGTGCAATGTATTATGAAGGTACCACCCATTTTACTGTTGGTGTAAAAACCGCTCTGACTAATGATTTTACACATGACTGTAGAAACATAAAAAATGTATAGCATTTTTTACGAGTGTGCATAGTCTGCTTAATTTATATCCAGGTCCGTTTTCATTGTTGGGCGCAAAGAGTCATTAATTCATTTAATATTCAATTAGGAATTAAAAATCGGTAAAAAAACAAAAACAAAAACACAACAACTTGTTATTTCTTTATTCGTTTACAAAACCAATATATATATGTATATATAATGAATTGTTTTCGTAATTTCGATTTAATGCTCTAGTTAAAAATAAGAAAAATAGCCACGGTACACTGCGTTTTAATTATTTTATTTCACTAATATATGGCTTGAAAATTTCATTCGCACATATGGGCGGACCCGAAACGCCCCTTTCTTCTGATTGGTCAACGTGCGCCGTCGACTTCCTCCACCGTGAGACAGAATAAAAGTTATCAGCCGTTCAGATGAATATTTAATATGAAATTATTTACCAGTTATTCTTCAAAACTCGCCATGTTTATTGTAGCTGAGCTAACTCTCTCATCAAATAGCCAGATTTATCAGACAGCCCTACATATAAACTTGCTGTCTTTGACGTTGTTCCGGAGATGATGAAAATAACCATACATTCATAAGACTATTGAAGCATATGCCTACACTGTAAAGACATAGGTTTGCGTTTAACTGCGGGGTAAAGTTCGTTTTAGGTTCGAAATTCGTTGGATATTCGCCTATGGTGCGTAATGGACCGTCTGAAAAGTCCACCCACAACTAAAACGTCACTGGCGTCAGAGCAGTCATTTATTTGACTATGGACTGTGTTCTTTCATAAAAAAAAACATTATTTAAAAATAAAACAAACAAGGTTTGTTCACAGGTTTTAGTATATCGCCAGAGTGTTGGCTGTGCATATGAATGTACATTATTCACTTATATTATGAAAATAAAGAAAAAATACTAAAATTAACGAAAACATTATTTTCACATTCCAAATGTTGTAGTAACTTCCCAGTAGGCAGACTGACTTACTACAGGGGAGATTTTTACAGTAAGTCCAAGAATATGAGGAGTATTATATTATTAAAAAAAATTATTAACCAAAAAATTCCTGACATTTTTATTTTCACATTCCAAATGTTGTAGTAAGTTCCCAGTAGATAGCCTGACTTACTACAGGTGATATTTTTACAGTTTGTCAGTCTATCTACTGGGAATATACTGCAACCTTTGGAATGTAAAAAAATTTCAGGAATATTTGTGATGTTTCTCCTGAACATAATCTAATACTGTACTCATATTATTGGACATACTGTAAATATCTCATCTGTAGTATGTCAGCCTAACCACTGGGAACTTACTATAACCTTTGGAATGTGAAAAATAACATTTTGCCAAATTATTATATATTTTTTTTAAAATAGTCTAATACTGTATTAATATTATTGGACTTACTGTAAAAATCTTACTTGTAGTAGCTCAGTCTTTTAACTGGCAACCTACTACAATATTTGGAATGTAAAAGTGTACTTTTAATGTTTTATGTTTAACTTGAATGTTAACTGAATGAGTGATTGCACACTGTCTGTGTTTAATAGTGAGTGGTAGTATCAGACTGTCCCCTAAGTACGCTAAGCAATGAAAATGCATCTGAGCATTGTCAGTCATAATTCTGCAGCCGCCACACCAACTGACAGTTCTGAGTGCAGTGTTTTATGTCTGTATATTATAGTTATATACTGTATATATTTATATACCATAACATCAAGCCAAGTGTGCAAAATCTTTGCAATGTTGCCACCGGCAGAGATCGGAAGTACGAGAATCCTATAGAAAACTATACACCGCTCTGGGTGCTTAGATGTGAGGGACTTGCTCATCATGGAAATTATGCTAAAGGAAAGTTCATGAATGATCATCTCTCAAAAGCTCGACCAGTGAATTTAAAATCAGCATTTAAACATAGCCTTCACATTTGTCAGATAATAAAAGGCACACAAAACTGCCACGTCTATTGACTGCTGAGTGACTCCAGCCAGGTCTACTAAGCAACCAAATTGGCCCGGTTGCTAGGGAGGGTAAAGTCACATGGGGTAACCTCCTCCTGGTCAATATAATGTGGTTCTTGCTCTTTGTGGGGCACGTGGTGAGTTGTGTGTGGATTTCACAGAGAATAGCTTGTGCCTCCACACGTGCTAAGACTCCACAGTAACACGCTCTACAAGCCACATGATAAGATTTGTGGATTGATGGTCTCAGATGCAGAGGCAACTGAGACCATGCTAGTAAGTATAGCTGCAGGCCGGAGACCTCCTAATGGGGGTGGGATCTCCAAAAGTTGCAATTGCGAGATATAAATTTGCAGTTAAGAGATATAAAGTAGCAATTCCGAGATATTAAAGTTGCAGTTGTGGGATATGAATTCTCATTTACGAGAGAAAAAGTCTCAATTGCGAGATATAAAATACAATTTGTGAGAGATAAATGTAGCAGTTGCAAGAAATAAACTAAGAATTAACTCTTTTTTTATTTTTTATTTTATTGTTCCATGGCGGGATCAAGGCACCATACACAACCATATGACTTTCTTTCGTGGAACACAAAAGGAAATGTTAGGCAGAATGACAGCCTTTTCCCCCCCCCCACCATACAATGAAAGTAAATGTTGACTGAGGCTAACATTCAACCTAACGTCCCCTTTTGTGTTCTGCAGAAGAAAGTCATATGGGTTTGGAACAACTTGGGGTAATGACAGAATAATTTTTTTTGGGTGATCTATCCCTTTAAGCATCTCTTTGCCTCATAGTGGTTATAAAATACTCATGACACTTTTTTCATAGATGTAATCAGACTAAGTCAGACCAATATTTTCATTGACTGATTTTGATGCAGATTTTGGTCATGAACTATCATTATTGTGCCTTTTAGCACTGTTTTACACTTGTCCCATAGACTTCTATTGTAAGTGCATAACCAGCCCAAATTATTTTCTTTTGTAATTGTAAGGATGTCACAGATGCTGTCGGTAGAGCTGTATTTGTATTTAACCCAGAATACAGGGTTATTTTAACCACAGATTTCTCCAGGGGGACTCTCTATATAATCATGCATCTGTCTTTGTTTATATATTTTCATCAACGCTGAAAATAATTTCGCATGAGATACCTTGCAATTGCGTGGCTGTGAGTCTGTCATATTGAGACCAAAACATGAGTCCCCCCTCCGTTGTACGTGTTGGTATCGCCCAAATAGACAGCGGAGTCATGTGGTACCTGTTAATTTTTCTCAGTTCTGGGCCAGGATACATTAACTCACAGTAGTTTATTATTACTGGATGAGGATTTTTAAAAATGGTTTTAAAGATAATGATGAGGTGAATTTTCAATCACAGGTATGAATCCATGCAATTATCAGTTTTTATTAAAAATAACTATCCAGTGTAAAGATAGTTCCAGTTCTTAGATTTAAATGTGAATGAATGAAGAATTCGGTTTTGAAGGTTCAAGTGACCCCTGCAGGAATAAAACACCCAAGACAGTCAGTGGCTGACAAAGTGCAATTTCATAAGTCTGTTACCCACTAAATACTTTCGTATGATTGAATTTAGAAACCATGGAATATATCACATGAGTCATATGTGAACTCAATGAAGATATCAAAGGCATCCATAGAAAAGATCCGTTGTTTTCATGGTGAGGAAAGCAGACAGATGAGCATTTTAGATGAGCAGGCAAGAATTGTAATTTTCTAAAAGGGTAAATTCTTTCTGAAACATTAACCCTAATGCTTTTTATGAATATTTGATATGATACAGTGTATACATATTTAAGAGTATGCATTGAATTAGGTATGACAGAATTATACAGCTAACCTTGATTAAAAATGTCACTGTTAATTTAACCGTAATAATTTAGAATCCATGGTTAAAAACTGTGAAATGTTTTATTTACACGTGGCAAAAATACTATTTAATATAAAAGGGTTTTTCGTAATATTTTGTAAGCCTAATGTGAAAACTCTTGTGCCTGTGTGTGTACTGGAGCTGTTGCTGTGGTTACTGACGGTGGCCGGTGTCACGAACTGAACGTGATCTTTCAATTCACGTGAAACTGAAGCTTAAACACACGAATCTCAAAATACCAGACTCATAGCCATTAAAAAAGTGACTTAAATCGGCTGTTTGGCAGCATTTAAATGATTGACTGAAGACGAAGGATGTAAAACAAGCAGACAGAAGTTATAGAAAGACACATATTTTACAAATCGGACCGGATGATCCACTAGTCATCCACCAACAAACTAGTAAGTTTAATGTTTTTAGCAGTGTTGATTTTTATGGGATGAATTAAAGATGGCACTATTTGGATTGTTTAAGAGTGCTGACAGCGTGCTGTGTATTTGCACGTAGTTGACAATTTGAAAAGTTGCATCGTTTTGTCCTCATTTAAAGCATTGCCTCAGTACAAATTCCCCGCTTTCAACAATAAATGTCAATTTTAGTCCCGATCGGACTTTAAATCGCCTGCTATAAGTAATATTCCCATTATTACACATAGTCCACAGGTTTATTGTTTGGTGTTGTGGACAGAATTTTTTACAGTCTGTTGTTGATTCTTCATGTTGTGGTGTCTGACAGACAACAGATTGCTTTAATAAACTGATGTAGAAGAAAAAACGGTTTAATGCCATGAACTACATGTTGCGCACTCACAATAATCTTACATTTACACTTTTGAAGCACTCTGGTTACATTAGCACATCACTGAGTTTGGGATGCGCATAAGCGGTGTCGTGCCCTAGATTGGAGCGTCATCTCTTATCTCCTATTTTATAAAAATGTTTTTGTGTGTGTGTGTGTAATTATCAGTTTTCTTATTGTAGGGCTTCACTTAGCATCCACATATCCCCAAGAAATAAATCCACATAGAAGTTAAATTGTTATATGATATGCATTTTTTGTATGAGTGCTGTTCCATAATAAGAAAATGTGCAAATAATTGTAAAAATGGTTAACCATGATTTGTTTTTCTCAGACTAGTTTTTCTCTAATCATAAAAAAACTCTCACCACGGCATCCCTACATTGAATATATTTTTTTTATTATCTGTGCATTCATTTGAAATGTTATCATGCATTGTGTAATGTGATGCAATGAAACATTTCAACCCCCCCTACTAAACTAATCCCCCACAATGTTCAAACCAAATCTACACCATTGAATGTAAGCGTATCATACATTGCTTTATTTCTACTACCATGGGTTGTGTGGCAATAAAGACTCTATTATATGCTATAATTCTTTTTGATGAGCCAGTGCATTTTACAGCTAGAATCTGCTTTCTAGGCATGATCGGGTCCCGATGTGTAAATTTCTTCATTCTTAGAGTGCTTTGTGTGTATTGTTTTGCTTACTGGTTGATTTCATTTTGTTACATCACTGGGTTTCAGTCAATTCATTTTTATTTGAAAAGCGCTTTTCACAACACATAGTTTCAAAGCAGCTTTGGAGAAAATTATGCAATAAGCATAATTTAGCATGAGAATTACCTCTGTGCAGTCACAGGAGCACTGGAAAAGTCATCTGATACCTGACATCATTCTTTCCAGGGCTTTGGACTCCAAAGCGAGGCTTTCGACAGAACTTTTTACTTGTTCTGTGTTTTGACAAGGTTTTACTTGTTTAAAAAGGCTTTACTTTTCTTGCCAGAGGAACTCTGTACTGCAGGTTAAATTAACACATTTTTAAGAATTAAATGAGAGAGTTAAATCAAGTACTTGCTCTCGTCTAATATTCTCAACAAAAGATCCACTATAATATTTGCAAGTTCATAGCTTACTGCTTTGTTACAACTAGTGATGCACCAAAATGAAAATTCTTGGCCAAAACTGAAAATTCAGGACACTGGGCTGGGGTAAAAACCAAAAACCCAAAATAACAATTTAATTTAATTAAATTAATTCTAAATGTTATATTACATTACATTATTGTAATCTAATGTATGTATTACTAATAGTAATAATTTCCTATATCTGTCCATTATTCATGTTGTCATTATTGCTGTGAGTTACAGAAAATTAACTGCCAACTGTGTCACTCATAGATCGAGTTTCCAATTGAAAGTGCAAATTTGTGGGTATGCGAGAGATCTTAAGTGCCGGATGTCGAGTCACTTGTATTGGTCTCTTCCATGTGTTTGACTCCCCTAATGCAGAGTGGCTTGGATAGTAAGTAGGAATATTTGAGTGCTGCATTTAGTGTTGTCATACAAAACAGCCTCCCCGCCTCATTACAAGCATGGTATAATCGCTCTTTATTAATGTGTTCATAACTAAGATAGTGATCGCGTCATCACTTCTGGGGATGTGGACTTTATTGTGCAACTTGGAGACGCAAATACTAACTAAATGCATACCACAGTATGCATTCATGAACTTCAGTGAGTTCTTTCAAGCTGTTGCACTCATTTGTGTGGATTTCATGATAGTCACACAACACACATATAGGTGCGCGTGTCTAAAGCAGCTGTTTCTGTTTACATTTTCGGTCCTGATTTTCCTAAAGAAATATGCATTTTATGCCATTTTTGACCTAAACAACAGATGACTAAATCAGTCTAAAATTCTGTTGATATATGCCTCACTTTTCTAGCTGAAAACAGAAGGGCTAGACTTTGAAATCGTATTACTTATTATTACGGTTACTTGTTGGTTGTGACATAATACAATACATTTGATAATGAGCCAAATGTGCAAAAGGTTTTCCTTTAAGCTTACTTTGTTTTAGGGGCCTAGTCTGTTCATCACTGTTTGTGAATAAGAGAGAAAAGAGAGAGAGAGAGAGAGAGACTGGTCAAACCTGTCTTTACTGTTGCCTTTTTGCTGTTGTGCCTCTTCTTTTGACAAAACAGCTCAAATCATACCCCACAGTTTGAACATTTCAACAACTTGTAGAGGAGAAATGTATCATCTTCCAAAGGAATATTTGGTTTTCATAGTTAAATACACAAGAATAACTTTGATATCTCCACTGCAATTAAAATGTAGCTTTCTGTCAATAGGAATTGTAGAACACCCACCTAGACCTTAGAAGTTCTCATTTGTTATTTCAAGGTCTCAATTCCCCCAAAAGTTTTTGATATTATACTTAAAGTCTTGGAAACACTCTTTGTATATCTCCCTGTCAGGATATGTTGTGCCTTCTAGCAGCATCCACCTTTAGAATTGCACAGAAATCTAGCATGTGACCAGGAGTTTAGGCTACAGGCGAGTTTGATTATGGAGTCTGTGTTTAAGGTTGGACATTGCAAGCTTGGTGTTTTATTACTTTCAGTGACGTTACTTAGCTTGTGCAGGATGTTAGACTTCTTCCTCTGGTCATTATTCCATGAGATTTTTCTTGTGCATATTAACTTTTTCCTTCTTTCTTAACAGTTTTTTCCTTTCCAAAATGTACCACACCTCATTTCGGTTACCCAAGATGTGTCATACTATAGTTTTTGAGACTGTTCACTTATGCCCAGACTGATCGCTCTGTGAATTTGGCAACAATAGGATGAATGTTCTGCAGCTGTAGTTGCCCAGTGCTTACTGAAAATTCGAGCCACTGCCCCCAGTGACTGAAGCTGGAGATTTTGTTGAATGTATGGGCACTTGTCAGCTAGAGATGTGCATAAGTAATCGAGTAATGGAATACTCATTCTGCATCAGCTATTCGAGTATTAAAATCATTACTTGAATATTGCGTATTAATTTTCCTTTACGCGTTTGGCTGCCATGAGCAGTGCTGAATTACACTGTATATTGCTCACCAAATCTAGCAGTTACAATTTAATCCACTGGGGGTGCTGGGCATGTGTGTCGTTGAGGGGTTTGATGAGAGAAGATAAAATTCTGTCTTTTTTTATTCTTATTGAATTCTACTCAATTAGTTTTCGGTTCTTTTTGGAGTCTTATTCAAACCTGGATCAGCAGACAAGGATCAGCGTTATTAGTGGAAAGAAAATGCGAAGCGATCTTTGAAGCTGATCAGACCAGTATGTGTGCATGTGTGTTAAATCTCTGAGCGAATTTTATAAAGGCAAACTTTTACAAATTTTTCTGAATAATAACATGTGAATTGATAAAATGTGAAAGCCTTTATGTAGACTCCGTGTTTACTCTCATGCCATAAGTATTGGTTTATGTAAACTCTGGGTGAGTGCAAAGGTTTTTTATGGTTATTTAAAAGTATTTTTTTTTACTTCCATTTTTATTAATGCATATTGTTCAATTAATCCCCCCCTGTTTGTTGAAATTATCTTATTTTGAAACCGTGCTTGATATCGTTTGTGAATGGAACAAAATATCAAATTCACGTACATGTCTTACATGTTATTTTTAATGTGCATTTTCATTTATGGGTTATCGAGTACTCGTTTTTTTGTGGGTTATAGTACTTGACTGTACACAATTACTCAAAAATGCCCATCTCTATAGTGTCGGCTCCAGTGTCCGGGTAAAATGTCCACAAAGTGGCGCCGACAAGCGAGTTGTAGCCTATTTGAAGTTAATAGTAAATTATGTAATCCAGTCAACAGAAATGCATATTTCACTAACCATACGCCCAAACCCAAAATCTTACCATCATTTAAGTAAAAAGTTATTTTAGGGCAGCAATGCAGCCTCCGAAAGTTCTTATCATTGGATTATGTGAATGTGTTTACTTCCTGGTTTCCATGGGACAACATCCCGTGTTTCTGAGACTGCTCTCGCGACACTCTATCAGTAGTGGCAGTGGGAATCGTAAACACTTAAGAATTGGTGCACAAATGTCTGATGGGAGATGCCGCTTGTCAGTATTTAGTCAGAATGGGGTTGATTTCAGGGTTTTTAATGGGTCCTAAGTGGCATCATGAGGACGATTGCCCCTCAATGTGTTGTGAAAGTAATTTTGAAGTGTCTCCTTGGTACCATTGAAATAAACAGAAATACATGTTGTCCATTTCCTACTCTGGATTGCAACCTCAAGGCAGTTGTATCATGTGTTTCGCCTGTTTCGAGAACTGTTGAAAAGAGAAGAACTTTGTGTGATGGTTTGACACTCGTTTAATATGTGGAACTGGTTCACAAAACAAGGCATGACTGTAGATGGTATGTCAATAAACAGAGTCTTAAAAGTGCATTATTTTTACACTATCTAAAAGGACATTTGCAGTTATTCTGCAACCCTTTCATCACATACTAATTGTTACCACAAGCAAACCTTTTATAGATGTCTAAATATCCAAAAATATAGACCAAGTCAAAGCCTCGATTTACATTTACAGAATACCATTGGTTTGATGAGCATACTCCCATGCAAATGCAAAGCGCAGTAACCGCACAACTGAAATTATAATTTTTTGACTATGATCTGTCCCGTGACAAACAGGTGTGGCTTAAATGTTTTCAGATTAAGAAAAAGAGTGTGTGAATTGCAGTAACTACAAAATCCACACTAAAACCAAGTAACTTTGAAGCCATTTTCTGCAATTTCAATGTTTATATAGACTAGCCAAAACTTAAGAGATTGATGGTGTTGCTCTTCTGTTGCTCCATTTGACTCATTTTATGGTGGAATGCAGTTCTCTGTATTTGAATCCTTAAGTAAACTAGCCAGCACTTATGCTGTGCAGTGGTGTTTAGCCCAGTTGGAAGCTGTAGTTGCTGATCAGAGCAGCTCTTCTAAAAGCCCTGTATTTTTGTATTCCAAGTATTGCTTCCATTAGTTAAGATTGCTCCACTAAAATAAATAAAAGACAAAAAGCACTTTTATTTCCATCAGCCACCTTTTAATTATATATAAACAGTTAGTTCTGCATCCTTGAATTTGATGGACTAGAGGCGTTACAAGATGGAGTCAAATCAGCTCTGTGACAATTCACTGTTTGTATCACACCGCTTGTGTTCGTGGCATTCGAAATTGCCAAATGGAAGAGCAGTGCAGATGTGTTGCAGCTAGATGTGGGAATTTTTACTTATCCCTGTGACATAAAACATTTCAGCCAGCAGGTGGCTAAAAAAGACTGTATTTTTTGTGTTATAAGCGAGTTGAACTGACATTTAGAGAGACTGCGTTGTCTGTCAGTGTGCGAGTTTCATTGTCTCTCCCTCCATGAATACTCGAATTACTGCTAAACTACTGCTGAGAAAAGAGTTCAAATGAACTGCTTCAGCATCAGTGCCAATCACAGCTTAGAGCTGCAACAGACGGAGTAATCACACATGTTCTGGGTGCCTACCAGATTCTTTTAAGTTTCCAATTTGGGAGAAGATGTCTATTTTTAACATTCCGGAAGAGAGTACAGTTTCTGTGCCAGTGTCAAAATAAGGGTTCCCAATGAAATACAGAAGAATGAATGCCATGTTTTCTCTCCAACACTGAAACAATTGAAACTGAGTGACATACTCATTGTATTATTTGGATAGCACATAAAGGCAGCATCACTCCACGATTCCTCAGAGCGGATTACTACCAAACTACAACTGAGAAATGGTTAAACTAACTGCTTCAACGTTATTGTTCATCACTGCTTGGGAGTCGCGACAGATGCAGGTAATCACACACTCTGTCTCTCTCTCTCTCACACACTAACACACACACTAGGGTTTTCGTTAGCCAGTAATTACCGTTTTTTGATGGTTAAAATGTCCTTATGTCTGACAAATTCAAATATTGTCAGACACAATGTCCGGTGAAAATATTAACACGATGTGTCAGCAACCCCTTTTGTAGATACGACAAATGAACAGTGTGACGCCATACCAATGATAACAGCTCTTCCCTGCCACAGAGGTTTAAACTGTCCAGAAGCTTGCTGATTCCTAATCTGCGACTACAGCGCATTGTGTTCCGAGCAGCCTGCTTTATTCCTGTTCCACATGCCCACAGTGAGAAGCTTCTCACTTAAGAACCACATTAAAATAGCCTTGCATGGCTGTCTTCTGGAGAAAAGGACACCAGGCTTACGTGCATCTCAAGCTGTAGAGAAACACTGGACACATTTGGCTTCTCTTTGGCAGAAAAAATCTTTTCAACTGGCCCGGCAAACTTTATAATTCCCAGACATGTTGACAGGCACAAAAATGTCTTCGCGGAAACTCTGACACACTCATCTTTGTTTCTCCAATAACTTGTTAGAAACCGCACAAGCTGTCATTGCTTGTTCTAAAGTGATGCTTTTGAATTAGTAACGTAGGCTTGGTCACATCTTTTAAACCAGCAATGGCAGATCCTGATCCGCGGTGTAAATAAGTAGCTCCACACACATGTTTTTTTTTTTTTGGGACAGTGCTTAGTTTTTCCTTAGTTATTTATTTACTTGATCATTGAACTGTTGTATTGAAGCAATATCACAGTCACAATCATACAGTTTTATCCTTATATCAACATGGCTGTGATTACCTGCGGCACTCAAAGCTGTGCTGATATATGGTCACTCTTGCTCATTTGATATCGCTTTACTGTTAGTGGTGGTTTCAAGGCAAGTATCGGTATTACTTATGCTCATAGTAGGTTTAGGGATTAGAACAAATCCTTAACCTAAATTATTTAAGCAATATTCAGTGCATCACTCTTGCCACACCTTTTGTACAAACATGAATGAAACCTCAAATTATGCACTTTGTTGAGGAGATTTTCTTTTCCTAAGTGGGTGATTAAAATGGGCAAAACAAATCCTTTAAAGTTATTACTATTTATGGACCACAATATCATATATATAGTGGGCTTTTTTGACTTGGGCCAGTAAACAACCATCTAGCATATGCAACACATAGTAAGCACCAAGAACAACCAAACAACTGCATAGCTAAAAAAAATAAGAACACTTTAGCAACTATATAGCAATGCCCAGAATGCCCCTCCTGGTATTGTGGTGCCAACATTTGCTTGGGAAAGCACAAGTTTCAGTAGTAGGTTTCAGTAAGAAGGAAGTGGGAGCCAGGGTTGCACTCCACGAAAGTGCGTTTTATTTTCCATGTTTAAATTAACAAGGTGCTTTTCAGCAAGTGTTTTCACTCTGCAGACACAGCTTCACTGTTATCACTCAGGACAAACTTAGTAGTTCTAAGCAAACGCTTTGGAGCATACAGCTTCGGGGTGTCTTAGGTTCGGACTCTGTCCCATGGTCTGTCGTTCCGCTGTCCTTTTAAAGCACGTCTCCACCGTCACTGAAATGAGACACAGGTGTTTAATGTCAAACATCATCAGGTGATGGTCCTTACCACTTCCTCTCTCCCCACTGACAGACACACAACCATGTCCCGCTCCACAACCACTCTATTTCCTAATAAAGTTTTAAAATGCCGCAATAATGGGTCCTCTATGGGTCCATGAGAGGCCTTTTCCCTTTCATATCAGCATGGATTAGATGCCAGCCAGGTGCTATATGTGAAATGGGTATCTTTCCAAATTGAAAATGACATGTTATAGAACTTTACCTTGCCTTCATAATATTCTAATACATCCATTTAAAAAGCAGATTTTGTCAAGCCCCTGCAATTACTGGGCTTCTCATAACTATTGCTGACAGATTTATTTTGATGGCAAAATTAAGCCAGACTTGACTGTCCCAAGGGAGTTAAATTATTTTCAGAAACCCATTCAAGTGAACTTGAGCTAATTCTGTATGAGTCTTCTATGCTTATTAAACATCCAGCTTTAGGCTACCAACATATGCAGTATGTTTTACCTCCCATTGCTCTTATGAGAAACTGTGAACCGTGTACAATTCTCAGAATTGAAGGTTTTGGGCACACTCTCTTTCTATTGTAAGTGTGACTTCTGTCTCGCAGCCAAAAATGGGTTTGTCCCATTTGCTTCAACCCTGCTTTTATTGATTACATGCAATAGCTGTCTTATTGGGAGATGAATTGTATTAAACCATATAGTCCAGGATGATTTCTCAGTAACTTGTAATACTTCAATCTCCCCTGGTTCAGTGTCTGTGTGTAGATAGCCCACGTTTTGGCGTACACTAAGCAGAACCATTGTTTGATTACTTTCTAGTGGAATTAAAGTCGTTTTATTGCTCTGATCCTTGCTGTTCTTACCACCTCAGAGAGCATGGAGTCTCATCGGATGGAGTCTGACCTATGGAAAAAGCATGGCGCTCAGGTTCCTCTGGCCTGCACTGGAAATGTTTGATTACCACTGTTGCGTAACTATGGGCAACTTACTGCTGAGCCTGTCTGTCTTGATTAGCTATAATGCTGTAGGAAATGTCTGTGACTGTAAAGTGAAACAGAAGCTGTTTTTTGTTTAGGTTGATTTGAGTTGGAAATGTATTTTTCCATGTCAATAATCATATTCTGTTCCGTAATAAGAAAAGAGGTGCCAGTCTAAAAACAGATAATGCAGGGCTCATTAATAAAGATGGCCTGGGGCCAATGTAAGAGAGTTTTGGTCCAGTCCTATAGTGTCAGTGTTTACATCCTTGTGTGCCAATGATTTATTGATCATGTATGTGTTTTTTCTTGCAAACTTAACATGATATTTTAACATAATTTTTTTGCCAATTTCATTGAATTCTGCTGATGTAAACATATACGTATAATATGTACAAGTAGCCTAATATATCCTCTTGCTTGCTGACATAGATGGGGGTTTTGTCAAAATTGTAACTTTGTTGTTTTCAATCATCAATTAGAATGGGTTGAAAATTATACACAAATCAGAAATGTTTCTGCCAAATTTGAGTTTATAGGTGACAAGGAGTTATATTATTGCTTTAAAATATCCAGATACTATTGAAAATTACAAATGGATACACTTTAAAAGGATAACTCACCCAAACATTAAAATGATCATGATTTACTCACCCTCATGTTGTTCCAGAACCCATATGGTCTTCTTTCCTCTGTGTTACACAACAGGAGATGTTACATAGACCAAACGTCATCATTTACTTTCATTGCATCTTTTTTTTCGTGGTGTACTATCCCTTTAAACTTGCATCTAGCAAAATATAGTGAGGTTTATGCTTCAATAAATAAATAAAACAATTTGTCAATGGGCTGAGAAAAATAAACGAATTCAAGAAAACAAATCCTATTACTCTAAGAGTTCTGTAAGTATTTATTTTTATTTTTAAATGACATGAAGAAAACGCCTATATTACTACTTTTACTCCCTCCATCTGCTCCAACATAACGGTCTGTGTGTGTGTGTGTGTGTGTGTGTGTGTGTGTGTGTGTGCACGTGTGGTTTTGGAAAGCGGGAGCATGGCTAATTCAATGGCTAGTCTGGTGAAAGTTCCAAAACAGCTGAAATTGTTTACAACAACTTTAGGTTTATCTTCTTTCAAGCTTCTTGAGATTTTTCTTTACTTACATTTTACATTTACATTTATGCATTTGGCAGATGCTTTTATCCAAAGCGACTTACAGTGCAATTACTACAGGGACAATCCCCCCAGAACAACCTGGAGTTAAGTGCATTGCTCAAGGGCACAATGGTGGTGGCCGTGGGGTTCAAACCAACGACCTTCTGATTAACAGCCCTGTGCTTTAGCCACTATGCCACCACCACTCCTTTACTGGAAAACAAGAGAAAAATACAGAGTAAGGAAATGCTTTGTAGGCCATTTAATCATGCTGAATAGAATAGTTGTCCCTTGAGCTGCAAAACATATATATATTTTGTGACTGAATATATATATTTATTTATATATATATATATAAAGTGACTGAATTAAAAATGACCAGAATAGCAATGGATGAAACTGGAAATTGCATATTTCTTGGCTGTTTAAACTGTCTCCTTAAGCATTTTTCATCCAATAGACATCGCTAGTCAAACCATGGGCTGTGTATTTATATCGGTAAACATTTGCTAATGGAACTGAATGAATCTGATTCTTGATTAAAACCAGGCATTTGTTCTGTCGGGAAGAACCCACAATCTGGAATGCGACCAAATAACATCAGCGGTTGGTTCTTCTTTTTTTTTTTTTTTTTCTTCTAATTTTGTAACCTGGTAACCTAATATTGAATCATTATATTCAGAAACCAGCAAACAGGCCTCCATAAAATCTTGTTGCTGTGGGACAGAGGAAAAAAATGATTACATGTAAATTAACAGATGAACCTTTGATGCACTTTCAGTGTTGTTTGTGTGTTTTGTTTGACCTCCTGAATAGGGCAAAAACTGCTTGAGATAAGTAACCACTTTGTTTCATCACACCTGTATTACTAACGGCTCATAAGTGACTGAAAGATGTCTTTGATATTCACACAGGTTTATGTTTATATAATAAAGTATTATGACTTAATTACATTTGTTATTGGGTTGCTAGGCTACTTTTGAATTACTTCCTTCTTTATGATGTATTGGTTGTTTTATACAGCGCAGAGGGCAGTTCCCAACAGTAACATGTTCTAACCAGGCACAGTGCAAAAAGAAAGCAATCACGTTTTTATTGGTCACTTTGTTTCTCTTCCACACCTTGCTGGGTAGCCTCACACAAAGTAAAATCTCATTGGTACAAAATCCCACTCTGCATAGCTGTACTGTAAATACCAAATATGTTCTGATTAGAGGTCGGCCGATATTGGTTTTCCGATCTTTTGAAATCTTTTTGAATACTGATATGTGCTTGTTTTTAACCTCTTATTTGAACCTTTTATTTGAAAGACAAAATGTAACACAAATAATTACTTAAGATAGACAAAATTTCTCAACAAATAAATTTATTGAATACTTGACCAATCTGCACTTGTACACTTCAATTAAAAATGTATAATGTAAAAACATATTTATAAATAATGTATAACAAATATATTAAATAAACAAAGCAGGTGTTACGAACTGCTCCGAGACACGAAGGTTGAGATCCAAATGCAGCTTTAATTAAGGGGCAATCCAGACACGTAATCCAATATTCAGAGCATCCAAGAGAAGCACAGGCATAACTAGGGATGGTATCATTAAGGTTTTAATGGTATTACTACTCTTACCGATACTGCTTATCGATCCGGTACTTTAACGGTATTCTTAACAGTTCTTTTTAAGATAAACATTATATAGGCACAGTGATTTAATTTCAGGAAGGTCTACTAACATTACTGTTCAGGTGTGGTCTAAAAAGAAATCTAATAAAGTAATCAATTGTAAAATAACAGTTTAGTTTATCATAGATAGATTAATGCTTATTAGTGCAGAAGTAATTCATTCAAGAGCTGTAAGTGATTTTCTCTTTGCCTTTTGTTGTTTGATTCACAGTAACGGCTCAATCGTCAGCATGTTTATTAGACTGCTTCCCCTTTAAGACCGAGTTCAGATCTAATAGCCTCCTGATGTACCATATTTTCTCCCAACTATTTCCATAACTACGTCCATTTAAGACATAAACTGTGATTAAGTGAAACTCCAAGCCGGTCGTTTTGACATATGTTTGTGTATAGTTGTGTTGTTTAGACACATGAAACCCAAAGTAGTCTATACTTTGCTTGTCTCGTTGTGGTCTGTTTCGGAGCGCGCGCCGCCTCGGGAACTGTATCTCTTGCGCTCTTTTTATTATTAAACGCGTCCCGCAATTTAGCAACAGTAGCTAGACTGCATTTTACAACAATCACCGATCGCTGCTGATTCTGACATTAAGTTTGAGTTTTAGGGAGAAATGTCAGTGCACCGCTGTGAAGGGAAGGAAGTTGTGCTAGACAGAATGTGGCTTATGTATAAATATTATTTTTATAATCTTTGGAAGGCGAAATCTAAAATAAAATCAGACTAATATCACAGATCTAAACCAGGC
Organism: Xyrauchen texanus; assembly: GCF_025860055.1. Taxonomy (NCBI): domain Eukaryota; kingdom Metazoa; phylum Chordata; class Actinopteri; order Cypriniformes; family Catostomidae; genus Xyrauchen; species Xyrauchen texanus. The sequence goes on from NC_068316.1 coordinate 15,906,968, forward strand.
TACGTTTGAATGTTTAGTTCTGTCCTCCGTCGTCACTCATTAAACAGGGCTCATGTTGTGCTCGCTGTGGCACCGCGTGAGGGAGATCTCTCTCTCTCTCTCTCTCTCTCTCTCTGACTGCGAATAGCTAAATTGCATCACAGAGAATAGTTTCATATTATTATACATAGAAATGGCTGGCGAGATAAAATACACTTTCTCTTTATAGCAATAAAGAATGTATTTTCTTAATTTCTCCAGTACTGACAGCAGAACCGGTAACGTCCGAGCTTACCAAAGCCAGTCCTTCAATAGCATATAGTGCGTTGGTATCTTTTTTATTACTTATTTCTCTGCATTGAGTGACAACCCTCTCAAATATAAGACACACAAACAGAACAAATAAAAGTCTCAGATTCACTGTCTGTAATTGCAAAATTCTTGCTTACTTATTGTGACATGATAGCAACCCTTCTGCTGTGATAATGCAACTTCAACTACGCTGTCAATATCCAAAGTAGCCGAACGTAATGTCGCCTATCGCGTTTGTCGCTTTTTTCTTGAAGTTGGCAGTAACATATAAAAAGTTTTTAATTAAATATAAAGAAGTTATACAAATTTAATCCTTACTGTTTTCTCCAAGGAACTTAGCTCCTTCCTTAGGCACTGGATGAGGTCTGCTCACTCTGCTGGAAAATGACTCTAGGGGCAGTGTGCATCGAACACGTGTTCCACAACAACACTAGGCTGCCCACAGATGCGCCTGCCTAATAATCGGCTTGATATACTTGGATATTGGCCGATGCCGATTATGTTAAAAAATGCAAAAAATCGTCCGATTAATCGGTTGACCTCAAGTTCTGATTGGCTTTGATTGTGGCTCTTTGCACAGCATTTTCATTACAAAAGTTGGTTTAGTTATTTTAATTACTGCAATGGGAAATATGTATGTATTTTAAATTGTAAGGTATTTATAAAAATGCTTAATGAAAAATTAAACCACTAAACTAGTGATTTAGACAACAAATCTGTCTGCAATGAAAGATACCCACTTACTTTTTCTGATTTCTCCATTTACTTTAAAACAGGAATATGTACTCTTTTTGCCCCATTTCACTTTAAAGATTTCTTGTGACCTCTTCATCCACTGTTAGCCAACAGTGGCACACTCCCATTCAACTTTAGTACAGTCTTCGCCGATTCATCCATCACAACCATTACTATGTTAGTGTGTGGGGAATTTACAATTTAAACTGTATCCTCTTTCCTTCTGGCGAGCAGGACTGTTGAAGTCCCTAAATTGTGTATAGCATATGCTCACAAATAATGAGCTTGTCTCAGATTGATGAAAGTTACAAACATGTTGATTGGGTAACATGTTTCTCTCCGTTGGCACTGTTGGGTAGTCCTGGGGGCCAACATGCTGTGACTGCTCCAGATTTTTGTGTTCAGGGCCAGGCCAGAATGTAACGAATGGGAAAATCTTTCAGCACAGAAGAAGATGATCTTATTGTATTATTAAAATGAAAGTTGAGTTGTGTTGAACTTAAAACCTGTTCAGTCATCATACAGATCAGTTTGCTACACATGAGTAGAGTGAGTTTTCTTGAGTCTTGTTTATAAGCTATTTTTGTACTTCTGTTTAACATGATCTTTTAAAGGAATATTCTGGGTGCAATGCAACTTGGGTTCTGTTATAGAAAATAATTTTGACTCGTTCCCCATTTTGTAAAAGCGAACCGAAATTAGGATAATGCAATACAATGGAAGTCTAAGGGGCAAGCATTGCACTGGAATAAACTTTAAAGTAAACACTATTTTGAAAGTACCATACAGCAGGCAGCACAGTTGCTCAGTGGGTAGCACTGTCGCCTCACAGCAAGAAGGTCCCCAGTTCGACTCCTGGCTCACCCAGGGATTTTCTGTGTGGAGTTTGCATGTTCTCCTTGTGTTCGTGTGTTTTCTCTGGGTCCTCCTGTTTCCCCCACAGTCCAAAAACATGCAGTGAATTGGAAACTCTAAATTGCCCATTGGTAAGAGTGTGTATGTCTGTGTGTGTTTGTCCAGTGATGGACTGGCCAGGGTGTTTCCCTGCCTTCGGTCCGAGGTAACTCCTGTCATGACCACATAAAGTCGCTAATAATAAAGTTACTAAGTTCAACCGAGACAAATCCACCAACAGAAATTGTGTCTGTAACACATTACCAAACAATATTTGTGTTATTATGACAGATGAAGTGACAGCGATTATACACATCAATTAGAATTCATAGTGAACAAACAAAAAACTTTTAAGTTTCTAAAAACATTCTCACAGAAGTAATTTGTAATGTGATTACTTTCCCCACTTACTTTTTGGTAAAAGTAATCTTATTACAATTTTTTAGAGAAGTAAGTAGTAATTGTGTGGTGGACTTTTAGTAACTAACCCAAAACTGCACAGAACATTTGTTTAATGAAAACATTTTAGATATACTTTATTCAGTTCAGGCTCATGATCTCTCATCGTGTGGTTTAATTTTCTGATAAGTTTGCCTAGACACGATCCTGTCAGGCCTGTTCAGCACTGTATTTTTTAATTAGAAAATGAGAACTGTTGTCAGATTTTTCCTTTTAATGCTCCCTAATCCATGGTGCCCTGCTGGTGCAATCAGAATGCTAAACAATGAGGACTTTGTTATTAATAGGCCATATGGAGTACAGCTAGTTGATTAAAGATGATTAAAAAAATTATCTCTGCCTCAAACCAGCACAATAATATGTAATTTATATTCAGCTTGGAGTGGAAACTTAGGTACATTTACATGCTGATTTACGAGGGTCTATGCTCCCATAGAGTCTGTCTTGTATTATTCAGGTTGTGAGGACCGCGACCTTCCGTTCTCAATTTTCTTAGTTATACTGTCTCCAGTATCTTGTCTGTTTGCTCTCCTTTGCCAGTCTGAGGTGCATGAGCAGAACCTCATTAAACCACTCTATGGATTAACCTTAGCAGTAAAGTTGAAAGCCAAGTATAGCACTCAAATCCTGTGACTTATGGTCTGCTAGGGCTTAATAGTCTTCTCGCATGAATGTCCATTGTTACCGTGACACAGGAATGTTTTGATTTAGCATTAACCTGTCAACTCTTTTCCAAATCTTTCTCAGGCAGTAAATGTAATGGACAAACCTGAGCACTGCTCATACTAGGGATGTACAAAACTTTATCCACCTTTTTCCTGAAAGTGGAAGTGTTCCACGATTCGACTTTTCAATTTCCGTTCCCCAGTGTTGACATGACATTAAGCGATGGCCCGAGGTTAGTAACATTGATATCATTCATTATTTTGAGTTGTTATGACAACAAACAACTGCACAAGATGAGCCTGAAATTCATTTTTACACCAGGAAACACTTAAATGGTTGTTGTTCTCCTCTGGATCGCTCGTTTTGGCAGTTTTTACTTTGCATCTTGAGACCAGAAATACAAAACAGGCAATTAGAATCATCATGGCAGTGGTTGGTCAGGAAAACTGTGGATGGGCTATATTTTCTAAATCAACCAGTTGGTCAGTTGCATGAACTTCTGGTCGACTAATCAGTCTTAGTGAAGCCCTGTATAATTAAGCTGGATTCAGGCTCAGTTTGGGTCCACTTCAGATACATTTTATTATGGAATGTTTAAATAAGATACTTTCTTGCCAATATGGCTATATGGAGACAGAATGCAGAGGTCTCACAATGCAATTTTAAAAGTAAAACTATTTATGACTTGGCTTTGGTGGTGGTGTGGCTGAATTTTAAGACAGCTTTTCCAAGAGAGTTGACTTTGAAACTGTTAAACAGCTAAAGCCCAGCACTCTGTCAGCATGCCAATTATATAAAAATGAAATCTCCAAAAATCATCCTCACTATTCAATCTCACATTATTACTTGTTGGCTGATCATGACCCATTCCTAGCTCAGATTTGACTTTGCCTTTCAATTGACATGTCTACTACACTGGAGACCCAAGCATAAGCATTGCAGTGTTGGGTTCATTAACAGCCTACTGTTCTCTGTACTCCTGGGTTATCTGGGAAGTAGTAAATGGGCAAACTCTGTCTTAAGAGAAACAAACCGCTGTGGTGTAAGACTGCTAAGCCCTTGGGATGCAGGCATTACTTGCCAAAACAGCACAAAGTGGAAACCTTTTCCTTATTCTGTGCTGCCTTGTTGGACACCAAGCATGCCCAACAAGTTTTCACCAAGTGGTGAAAACTTTCAGACCACTATCAAGGCCTCCGATTTGGGGAAGAAACCTGCTTCTAAGGAACTTATTTTCTTTTAATTCAAAATATACAATAATTCTGTTCTTCTGTTTGGAATGTAGTCACCTAAAAGGGGCCATATCATGAAAAACACAATTGTCATCTTTCTTTTCAAATGAAAGTGTTCAATGTACTGTGTAGACCTACTGTAGACATACAGTAAGTGGAATCATTTCAGTTATGGATCTTGAACAAAGTCGCAGTTTCTCTGTGCTCCTCACTCTGTTCTGGCTTTGAGTCATGTGCAGCTTCTGATGCATGAAGTTTAACACAAGTTATGTCCTTTGTTGCAGGGAGTGGAGCTACAGCTGTTGTCCAGGCTGCCTACTGTGTTCCCAGGAAGGAGAAAGTCGCCATCAAACGCATCAATCTGGAAAAATGCCAGACCAGCATGGATGAACTTCTGGTATTGAAACTACTATTATTGATTATTTGTTTGGTTTATGCATTGACGATAATAGATATTATCACTGGGCCACTCTCAGGCACTTCATTTTGAATATGCAGAAATCCAAATGCATCCTACTTTCTTAAAACAGATTTCTGATCCCATTGTGTTTTGATGGAAAAAAGTTTGTCTTTCGACTTTTAAGTTAACCAATAGCCAAATAGCTTGTTTTAAGCTTGTGTTGTAGATATTGCAAAATTTCAGAAATGTTGCCAGTAGAATTTACATAATTAAATGAAACATTATATTTCATGTTCTAATGGTTATGACAATAACAGCAAATAACAATAGATTTAAAAAGCAGCGTTCCGATATCGCTTCATTCTGGTATGTAATGCACACTTTCTTAAAATAGTGTGTTAGTATTGGTATGGAGGCAAACCACACTCTCCATATGGGAATTCCTCTTCAACATTTTCTGCTTAAATAAATGGAATCTGTTTGGCATGCTCCCAGCAGTGTAATATTTAAAGGCTGCATATGACAGATACCACTGTATATTAGTCATGGCTTATAAATGCCAACAGCTTTTATGAGCTGGCTGTGAACGAAGACCATACTGGGTGGAATGGTAGATTTTAATGCATCACATCTCTGCATTTGTTTAATTTTTTTTAGGCAATAGCTCCGTATCTACTAAAATAGATACTGGATGGATAAACCAATTTCTCATTTGTAGAGGCTTTTTAACACTATAATAAAATCCTCACAATTAACAGGAGTTTTGGCAACCGATTTAAAAGACGGTGACTTGCAATGATATCTTTAATTTCATGCAAGACGAGTAGCGGACAGAGATTCAACTGTTTCCAGATTGCCAGGAAACTATCATTGAACCAAAGGAAACCTCTCTGGTTTTTCTAGCTTCATGCCAGGGTTTTTTATTTCTTAGTCAGAATTTCCCCTTGCACTTTAATGTGCTGACTAATACAAGGTTTAATCCCTTTCATTAAAGTGCATTAACAAACATGCAAAATTAGTCTCTATTCCAGTTCCACAACATCATTTGCTGTTTACTTTGAAAGTTTCAGAGTTGGCCTCTTTGTTACATTGGCATGTCAAGGTACAGCCCAAATTATTATTTCCATACATAAGTCCTTTCTACATAAATCCATTCCACTTCCCAGCTTTAACTTCATCTTTCAACATCTTGAGGAGCTCAAAAGGTCATGCTTTTGTTTCCTCGTGACCACGGGGAGACGATTTAGTTGGGAAAGCTCATATTCCCGATTTACTTGCAGGGACTCAGTTCTTCCCACAACCAGGTGTCTTACAGAAGAGTTTGAAGGCATGGCTGATATTATCCCTATACATCGAGGTGGTCAATATACCAGTTTAAATACATTTATATTGTTTTTGAGGTTATGCAAACACTGCCACATAGCAGGGATTAAACATTTACAGAAAGAGCTTCCACACTAAGTAAATTACCTCAGGAATGATTAAATAACACCTTTTAATCAACCGTGCATTTATCAACACGTCTAATATATAGTCAATAAAAAGGTTTCAAGGATCCAAATTCAAAGCAGTTGTGTGGTAGAGGGGTTTGCTTTAGAATCAAACCAAATTCTTAACTTGTCTAAAAACAGAGATGCCCCATTTTTTTGCTGGATAAAATAGTGTTTTTAATTTTGATTTGAATAATAGTTCTTTAAATGTTGGAAAGGTCTACAATTGCTTTGGACATTGTTTTAAATAAAATAGGAACTTTCATTATGTTTTCTGATGCTTTTTAATCTACACTCACAGAGCACTTTATTAGGAACACCTGTACACCTTATTCATGCGATTTATCTTATAAGTCAATCATGTGGCAGCAGTGTAATGCATAAAATCATGTAAATACGACTCAGGAGCTTTAGTTAATGTTCAGATCAACCATCAGAATGGGGAATTTTTTTTTATCACAGTGACTTTGACTGTGGCATGATTATTGGTACCAGATGGGCTGGTTTGAGTATTTCTGTAACTGCAGATCTCCTGTGATTGTCACGCACAACAGTCTTTATAGTTTAACATCCAGTGAGCGGCAGTCCTGCAGACGGAAACGCCTTGTTTATGAGAGAGGTCAGCGGAGAATGGCAAGACTGGTTCGAGCTGACAGAAAGGCTACGGTAACTCAGATAACCGCTCTGTACATTTGTAGTGAGCAGAAAACACACAGAATGCACAACACGTCAAACTTTGAGGCAGATGGGCTACAACAGCAGAAGACCACATCGTGTACTTTATTAAGACCATAGTGTTCCTTATAAAGTACTCAGTGAGTGTATTTGCCATACAAATTTTATAACTAAAATGTTTTAAATTATTATTGGCCAAAAATCTCAAGAATATTGCAATGTAAATATTTTTTTATCAACCAGCCCGACTTGTCCCAACAGTCTGTTCAACCATCAGTAAATGGAGACTTTCATACAGTTGAACTGAAGTAAACCCTTAGGAATAACTGGGGTGAAAGTTAGAGAGAGAGATTCTTGGAAAGTTAGGGGTCACATGGAAAATGTTCAGTTCAGGTTTCCTCTCATGCGTTCCTCGCCTTTAAGACCTGCTGAGTGCTCTCCTAAACAGAGGAGGCATTAAATTAAAGCCAGATTGCTCCTGAAATGAGCTGGAGGGGCTATCAGCTATTGCATGCATTCTGCACGGAGGGCAGTGCTCTGAGGAAATTCTTCAGAGAGGTTTGGGACAATTTCACTTATGATCAGGCCAAATTACTGAAGAATAGCATGCTCTAGTTAATCCCGACATGCCAAAGCTGTCCAAAAAGCTGTCAGAAAGAACAGGACTGTGCAATCAAGTCACAACTCAGAAGCTTTGTGATTGTGTTGTGGGATGAGCAACAATTTTCCTCTTTGAGCTGAGATCCTGTCGCTGCCATTGACGTCAAGATTAATCTATAGTGGCTCCACTGTCTTTCACCACAGTGCTTACTCTATGGGGACATGATGAGACCTTCCCTAGGCGTTCTGAAGTCACATGACTAGTGTCTGAAAATTGTTCATTAGATGACAGTGCTTGAATGTACTGCATATCTTCTATATTGATTAGCTGCCTTGAAATGGGCCATGCAGGCAGATCCAGAAAGACTGAGACCACTAAAGTGAAAATGCTTCTATTTTTTATTTTTGTTATGAATTTTTTTCCCCGTTACAAATAATAATAATGTTATTATTATTATTATTATTAGATAAGGGATTTCTGGGTCAATATGATAACTGATAATTCACAGCTCGTTATTACCAAAACGATAACTTATTTAAAAAAAATAGTTACTCCTTTGAAAAAAAGGTGTCATCTAAAAGTTTGGAAACTCTTAACTCTTATTTAAGGTTTGGCGAATGTAACATGAACCAGAAATGTGCCTACATTACAGATATATGCTGATTTGAATGAGCAATAAATGACAACACACTTGCATAAATATTATGGTGCCCATTTATATGAGGATTTACAGTAACCCTGATAAAACAGAGAGAGAATAATTAACTTCTAACAGCTGCATTAAACCAAAATGAGGTGCTAAATTAAACACATATAACGAACATTAAACAACAAAACTGTGTATATATATGGTGTAATGTTTATGCTGCCAGCTAGACTGCGAGTGCAGCGGTGGTTTGTGTGTATGTGTGTGAGTGCATTGTGATCGTGCGTGTCTCATTTACAGGTGTTTTTTACAGCACTTGTCTGTCAGAGTTTCATTGTATAACTTGTATAATAATGGGAATAGGTAAAAACATTATACAGTCATAAAGTTAGAAAAATCTCAACTCGTAAAATAAACGCACTACATAGACCAGTTTCTTTAGCCATCTCACATCGCTCCTTAAGGATTATTTAAAGATCTATGCACCATGTTATGTTGTGTTTGGGCTTGTTGTATCATTATCTTTGCTGTAAGTAACACAATGCTATTTTCCATATTCTGTTTATATTTCATGAAGTAATATGCGAAAATGGTATTCTGATTTTTCCTGTTACTGGACAATAACAGTGGCTGATATGTCAACTGCCAGTAATATATCAGCGGCCGATATATCATCTGCCAATAATAATCAGCGGCCGATATGTTGTGCATCGCTAAATATCAAATGCATAACAATTTGAGTGAAATTGGCATGAATTTTAGAATGTATTTGTATTTGGCATGTCCCCTTTTTGCTTTAATGACATCATGTGTACAAGCTGAAATGGACTCCAAGTTTCTGCAACACCTGATGATCTATGTTAATATTCCAAGGAACATCTTGCATACTCCAATGGAAGTAAGAAAATCAAACATTTGTACAATGGTTAATGTCACAAATGTACTTATTTGATTAGTGACCCAGAAATGGTGTAGAATCGTATATATTTCTTATTAATTTTACATCATAAAACTTCTTTGTTTCTAATCATTCAAAATCACATGAAAATAGCTTTATGTTATTTCTGTTTAAATTACATTTTGAATCCCAGATTTTCATAGTTGTCTCAGACTTTTGGATTCTATTATAGATATCTCGCAGTGTATTCAAAATCTCCTTATATTAGTTCACAAATGTCAGTCTTTTGAATATGATGATTTCTGAGTCATTTGCATTCTTTTCATTAAGATTTTAATTTGCATTCTGAGATGTAAATGATATTGTGGTTCAGGTGTGTTTCTGCTGGAGAGTAATTTTTCCTTTGGTACCGATCTAAAAGGTGCAAAATTGGTTTAAACTAAACTTGACTGTGGCATGATTGTTAGCATCAGATAGGCTGGTTTGAGTATTTCTGTAACTGCTGATCTCCTGTGAGTGTCACGCACAACAGTGTCTAGAGTTTACTCAGAATGCTGCCAAAAGAATCCTGTGAGTAGCTGTTCTGCGAACGGAAACGCCTTGGTGATGAGAGAGGGCCACGGAGAATGGCCAGACTGGTTTGAGCTGACAGAAAGGCTACGGTAACTCTGATAACCACTCTGTACAATTGTAGTGAGTAGAATAGACACAGAATGCACAAGAATCTATTGTGGCTCCACTGTCTTTTACCACAGCGTTTAGTCTATGTGGACATGATGAGACCTTCCCTAGGTGTTCTGAAGTCACATGACTAGTGTCTGACAATTCTCCATCAGATGACAGTGCTTGAATGTACTGCATATCTTCTTTACTGATTAGCTGTCTAGAAATGGGACATACATGCAGGCAGATCCAGAAAGACTGAGACCACTGAAGTGAAAATGCTTCTATTTTTTATTTTTGTAATTTAAAGATTTTTTCCATTACAAATAATATTATTTGGGATGCACCGATAAGACATTTCTGGGCCAATATGATAACTTATCATTAACAGGTCATTGTGACCAATACAATAACCGTTATTTAAAAAAAACAAAAAAAATTACCTTTTAATTTTTTAACGTACTGCTAGCTAATTAATCAAAAGTTACTCCTTTGAAAAAAAAGTGTCATTTAAAAGTTTGGAAACTCTTAACTCTTATTTAAGGTTTGGCGAATGTAACATGAACCAGAAATGTGCCTACATTACAGATATATGCTGATTTGAATGAGCAATAAATGACAACGAACTTGCATAAATATTATGGTGCCCATTTATATGAGGATTTACAGTAACCCTGATAAAACAGAGAGAGAATAATTAACTTCTAACAGCTGCATTAAACCAAAATGAGGTGCTAAATTAAACACATATAACGAACATTAAACAACAAAACTGTGTATATATGGTGTAATGTTTATGCTGCCAGCTAGACTGCGAGTGCAGCGGTGGTTTGTGTGTATGCGTGTGAGTGCATTTCATGAAGTAATATGCAAAAATGTTTGCCCCCAAGTAACATGCATGTTTTGTCGTATTTTCATTTATTCCTTTATGAAACATAAAGAGAATCTGGGAAATGGCATGTCATCGTAGGCAGTCAGAGATTTTCAGCTGCAAGCAAATATACCGTAACAAATTATTGGTGAAAATATCAGTGCGATAATAGTATTCAGATTTTTCCTGTTACCGGCCAATAACAGAGGCCGATATATCATCTGCCAGTAATATATCAGTGGCCGATATATCATTTGTCAGTAATATATCAGCGGCCGATATGTCATCTGCCAGTAATATATCAGCGGCCGATATATCATCTGCCAGTAAAATATCATCTGCCAGTAATATATCAGCTGCCGATATATCATCTGCCAGTAATATATCAGCTGCCGATATATCATCTGCCAGTAATAGTATTCAGATTTTTCCTGTTACCAGCCAATAACAGAGGCCGATATATCACCTGCCAGTAAAATATCATCTGCCAGTAATATATCAGCTGCCAATATATCATCTGCCAGTAATATATCAGCGGCCGATATATCATCTGCCAGTAAAATATCATCTGCCAGTAATATATCAGCTGCCGATATATCATCTGCCGTTAATATTATTCAGATTTTTCCTGTTACCAGCCAATGACAGAGGCCGAAATATCATCTGCCAGTAATAGATCAGCTGCCGATATATCATCTGCCAGTAATATATCAGCGGCCGATATATCATCTGCCAGTAATATATCAGCGGCCGATATATCATCTGCCAGTAATATATTAGCTGCCGATATATCATCTGCCAGTAATATATCATCTGCCAGTAATAGATCAGCTGCCGATATATCATCTGCCAGTAATATATCAGCGGCTGATATATCATCTGCCAGTAATATATCATCTGCCAGTAATATATTAGCTGCCGATATATCATCTGCCAGTAATATATCATCTGCCAGTAATAGATCAGCTGCCGATATATCATCTGCCAGTAATATATCATCTGCCAGTAATATATTAGCTGCCGATATATCATCTGCCAGTAATAGTATTCAGATTTTTCCTGTTACCAGCCAATAACAGAGGCTGATATATCATCTGCCAGTAAAATATCAGCGGCCGATATATCATCTGCCAGTAATGTATCAGCGGCCGATATGTCATCTGCCAGTAATATATCCGCGGCCGATATGTTGTGCATCCCTAAATATCAAATGCATAACAATTGAGTGAAATTGGCATGAATTTTAGAATGTATTTGTATTTGGCATGTCCCCTTTTTGCTTTAATGACATCATGTGTACAAGCTGAAATGGACTCCAAGTTTCTGCAACACCTGATGATCTATGTTAATATTCCAAGGATCATCTTGTATACTCCAATGGAATACTCCAAAAAATCAAACATTTGTGCAATGGTTAACGTCACACACTTACAATGTCACAAACACTGTAAAAAATGTCAGTAATTTTAACAGTAAAATAGTGTAGAAATGCTACAGAAATAAAATGTTAATTGATCAACAAATATTAACCGTAAAATATACAGTAAAATGTTTTAATATATTTTAAAAGTCAATACAGTAGTTTTTACAATAAAATTATGTAAAAATGAAATAATTTAAATGTAAAAAGAACGATTTTCCTGTATGATTAATGGTAAAAATAAAAAGAGTACATGTAATTTTTACAGTAAATTATTGTTAAAATTACAGTAAAAAACTGTAATCGGGCATTCCCACAATTTCCTGCATGACCCATTACATTTCATTATATTTTATGGGAATAGTTATGTTTCTTCTTGTTTTTAATATCAGTTACGTACACTGGGGTGTTCTGTGAGATTTAAATAATGCAGTAAACATGAACTACATCAAATAAAACACAGGTGTTACCATGATGGCGTTTAGTGTTTGTGTGAGTGATGTTGAGCACTGTCTCTATATGTTTATTGGTCAATGCTCCTGGAAGAGCCATTACTGATGAACTTCATGTCATCATGTGTCCTTCTGTGGTCACTACGGTGATTAACAAATACCTCTTAAAGTAAACAACAGATTTTTACAGTTTAAGAAGGCATGTTCATTTTACTGTTTTACTGTAAATTTAACAGAGTTTTGTGTGTGTGTGTGTTTTTTTTTTTACAGTACCAGCATGTAAATTTCAACCATTTTAAATTGTACAGGTTGTTATGTAAAGTGGTTTACATTTAACTGTATTTTTTACAGAATTATTCTGGCAACCACAGCTGCCAAATTTGTTTTGTAAAAACAACAGGATTTTTTTTACAGTGTAATTATTTGATTAGTGACCCAGAAATGGTGCGGAATCGTATATATTTCTTATTAATTTTACATCATAAAATGTCTTTGTTTTGAATCATTCAAAATCACATGAAAATAGCTTTATGTTATTTCTATGTATAAATTACATTTTGATTCCCAGACTTCATAGTTGTCTCAGACTTTTGGATTCTATTATAGATATCTCGCAGTGTATTCAAAATCTCCTTATATTAGTTCACAAATGTCAGTCTTTTGAATATAATGATTTCTGAGTCATTTGCATTCTTGTCATTAAGATTTTAATTTGCATTCTGAGATGTAAATGATATTGTGGTTCAGGTGTGTTTCTGCTGGAGAGTAATTTTTCCTTTAGTATCTAAAAGGTGCTAAATTGGTTTAAACTAAACTTGTGTTTTTCTTAAGTCATCTAGATTTCCTGCTGATCTGTTTCAATCTGATTTTCAAGCTTTTAAAAAAGGTGCTTGTTTAATGTGCCATTAAATACCTCCCTTTTAGGTAATTTAATGTCCGCGCTCAGTTGGGAAAGAATAATTTTCTTAAATTGGACTTAATGGATCTCTTTTTTTTTTTTTTTGTGCACTAAGTTATTACAACAAAAATATTATAGAGACCCGTGCATGCAGCATTTTTATTAGGATTGTTTTTATTAATAGGCACAGCCATGAAGTTATGCTTAACTTTTACCTAAGCATTGGAAGCCTACAGAGAGTGTAAGATTAAATGCAAAACTCTGATCTCTTTCAGAATCCTTAAAGTAATTTCTACAGTAAACCCAGCACATGATGACTGGAATTCTGTTTGTAGACTGAAAGCTAGTGAGGCAGACAAAACATGGTAAAGAGACCAGGTCATCTACCTGGACACTTGGTTTTAATTGCCATTGTTTAAAGTTGAGGTACTGTTGCAGGAAAACGTATGTGAACCCGTGTGTTATAGGTCTGATCCGCAATTACAGGATACATTTGGTGGAGGTTATTGTTGAAAAGGAGGATCAACCAGGTATTAAATCCATTGTGCACCATGTGAATGTTTACAGAATGTGTTCAATGAATACATGAAAAGATGTCATTGTTTGAGTTTTATTTTTTCAGCAGACTGTTTTTGTGTATTGTTGTGACTTAGTTGAAGATCAGATCAAATGTAATGACCAATTTATGCAGAAATTCATATACTTTTTCCTGCAACTGTTCTTTTCAGTAGAGAGTTTTAAATACATTTGAATTTGACTGATTAACCGATCTGACACCGAACTACAGTGAGTTTACCCCAGGCTTTGGCAAACGTAATTCAAATGGAAATGTTAACTGGGGCAAAAAAGCTCTATTTCTACAGAACATCATATATTGAGTTTTTACATGCGTGAGGAAGAAGGAAAGCATTTTTCCTTTAGGCCGAGCGACAGAAAGGCTTACAGTGACATAACAGTGAACAAAGAATCTCATTGCTTTGCCTTGCCTATTGTCCTCTGGAAGTATACGAATCGGGTGGCAAATGGTCTCTTGATGTCACCCTCCCCACATAGCCCATTGTTTTCCCTCTCTCTGGTAGACGTCGACCAACCAAGCTGAGATGACCCTCGGCTTCTACTACTGTGAGTACGCACATGGAACACTAACCAGTGAACTTCCAAAGCTTGGTCGTGTACGTTATTGTTTTTGTACCCCTCAACATGATGTCCGTCGTTCAACAGGGCATGGCCTTTGTGTAGCCAGACAGGCCAGGCTGACTTGACCAAACTGAATTGTTTTATTAATTCCAGCTTTGGTACAGAGGGGTGGAATGTACCCAATAGCCCACAGTTTGGGTGTTAGTGTCCTCACAGTGTTGGCACTGACAAACCTTTGTATTATCATGATTATACTTTAAAATAATTTTTTTAGGTTAGTGGAATCATGGTTCATGTTTACAGGGTTCATGTGAGTACTTAGCTTGGAAAGTCAGATTATGACCATGAAGTTGTTTTTTGAAAACTCTAAAAGGCTGGTTTTCTGTCATTTTGTGCCTTTCATTTTTCATTTTACCAGAATCAAATTTATGTAATTAATCACAAAATGTCTGCATTTCTAGTTGGTAAATCTTTTTAACCATAATTGAAATGGATTACAATGCAGCATATGTGAAATATTAGGGATGGGTCTAGTTGTCCTAAAACCAACTAGTCCATTAGTGAGGTAAACGACTGATAAGTTATCTGGATTTTGTTCTTATATTGTTTTTTATTTATATTTAAGCAGCAGATTAATTAGCGTGCTGACAGCATGCTGTGTTTAAGCTGTTAGACAGTTTGCATGCTTTAAATGTGTCTTTTTTTTTTATTCATCCCTTTTTAAAGCACCACCACTGCTGCTATACACATTCAAACATATGTCTGTGACATGTTTTCACATCTCGCACTGTTTCTTTGAGAGTCCCATCATGAGACTTGCATTTTTAAGAGGGAGTGTCAAGGAAAAAAGTAGTCCATTTCTCAGAATTGCGTATCGAGACTCTTGTATTGGGTTCCATTCCATTGCACTCTGTTTATGAATGCAAGATTACATCTTATCTAAATGTCCCCTAAGAAACATGGCCCCTTGTTTCAGGGGTTACTCCAAAACAAATCTTCATTATTACAAAGGCCTCCTTAAGGTAACTTGGCCCGCCAGTTACCTCAATTTTGCTTTTTTTTTTTTAAGAAATGGAGGATTGAGTCTTATTTTGTGGTAATCATTATTATGTAACAAAGCTCTCGATTGAACCCGGAATATTCCTTTAAGCATCTTTAAAGAAAGCAAATCAGTGTTCTCCCAATATTATACAAATAGTAATAACTACATTCTTGACCAACACAAAATATGTATATAGTTTTAAAGCTTAGAAGCTGTACTTTACAATGCATTTAAGCATTATGATCAAAACTGAACAAGTGCTTCAAAATTTGCTGACATATCAGAAGTGTTCCGTTTTTACAATTTATTAAAAATGTTGCACTATTCGTATTATTGTAAATAGTAAAACATCAAACAGATCAAATAGCCATGTTCCATGTCTCATTGGAAAGCTCTCAAAGAGTAGAATGCCACCAGTATATGTGTTTTTCTAACAGACAAACATATAGAGAGTAATAGGTAAGTACATGTCTTTGACATACATGTTACATGTAAACAGATGTTGCTTGTAAGCCACATTTTCACTTATATCTTCAAGAAAAATAAACTGAACATACAATATCACAGACTGTTTCTTATAGGTGGAGATTCCTGTTAAAACAAGCCCACACACAATGTTATCAGATGCATAGATCATTAGATATTCCACACAAAGCACAGTGTGCACACAGCACATAATGTGCTATCTGGCTAAAAACACATTAGCTTTCCTGGATCAGATGACTCCATCGGAAATGTTATAGTACGTTGTCCTGTGTCATGGAACGCTAAACCAATTGTATGAGGATTCAGATCGCTGCAACCAGAGCTGGAAGTCATCCAAATATGGGCAGAGAGGATTGTTCACTCGAATTACATATGACCACCAGGAGATGGCGCCATGTAGCTGACACAGATTCAATGATGGACCAAAGGACACAGAACAGAATGACATTTCGTTAATCATGTCTGCATGCTTTGGAGAGAGAGCATATCTTTAGTCGTTGTGGTTGCATGTGTAATTCGTTTTTATGTAAAATTATGTTTTATTTAAGAGGCTTTTGGACACTTAGATATGTTTTCGTACACTAGGATAAATAATATATAGATTTGAGGGGGTCAGCAACATTTTTTAAAAATCAGCAGTTTCTTAGGCTGAGAGTCTCATAATTTATCTTAATCCATATCATTAAAAAATATAAAAAGTTTTAAATAAAATTATACCAAACAATTGACCCACGTTGCTTTTTTTTTTTTTTTTTTTAGAGGTATACAATATTAATTTTGGGCATGCCACTGAAACAAGAAATCTTTAAAAACACCTTCAGAACGTAAAGGGTTAAAGGAATGTTACGGGTTCAATACAAGTTAAGGTCAATCGACAGTATTTGTGGCATAATGTTGATTACCTCAACAAATTATAATAACTCTTCTTGATTTATTTTTGATAGGTGCTAACAAAGGAGGTGAATGTGCCAGTCCATAAATATTCAAATACTCCCCGTTTAAAATGTATTGCCACAAGGCATAAGCATTTTACATGTTAAATCAAATAAAATCAAATCCCTTTATTGTCACTCAACCATATACACAAATGCAAAAGTGGGTGAAAGTCTTGGGTGCGGTTCCAAGCAACATAGCAGTATGTCCATTACAATAAACATCTTTGTCTTAATGTTTTAAGTGTGCTAAAAACACTTACAAAGCCTTTTCAGGCTTAAATTTATTCAGTATTTCAATTTTGTTGCCATTATGACACTGTAAGCCCTTTTATTGCACTAAAATCATGTTGAACAAAGATTTTATCACACTAAAATCATGTTAACATGTATAATGTTTACGTCATATTTGAAACTGTGTGCATTTTAATGTTAATGGACTGTCTCCATTCACTTCCATTGTAAGTGCTTCTCTGTAACTGCAAGGTTTTTTATTTTCTGTGGTAAACAACACTGTGCTTCAAATTATTTCAGCTGAGCTTAAATTGTACTGAACCCAGATCGATTAGTCGACTATTCATTCAGACAATCCACCCAAACTAGCTGATTTTGAAAATATGTTGTTTAGCACATTCCCACTTAAGATGATGTGGTGTACAAAGGTTTAACAGCATCAATGTAAGGAAATCTACTTCACTGGGGAGACATGATCATCTGTAGGATCTATTTGTTCATCGGCTGGGATGTTGAGAGCTGGCAGGTCAAGTCAAGTAAATGTATTTGTCACCTGCACATCATATACACTTTAGCTCCCATCATGACTCGTCAGAGACCACTCCGTGATCAATGCAGTCACACTGAGTAAACTACAGTGGAAAGAGTAGCATTTGGAAGAAGTGCAAAAACAGGCTTTAGAGCAGTTGAGTCATGCTGATCTCATACTTGGGTCAGTGCCATTTCTGACAGTTCCTGCACTGAGCCGTAACTGCAAGAGAATTGTATGGGTTTGTTTGGTTTTTCAACACTAGCAGCACATTTTTAAAGCAGCAGTTGCACTTAAAGAAGTAAGTAACAGTCTTAAAAGTGTGAATCATGGTTTAACTGAGGCGAAATAGTGCCACTCCAGATCTGGATTAATTTTTAAACAAGTCTGGCTCAGTTGCACTGTTGGCAAACAGGTCCAATGCAGGTATTTATGTACTTGAGGTGGAATAGTAGTTTTTATTAGCCCACACGTATAGAAAGCACCTCTAGCTCTTCAAACATCTGCCACTGACCGCAAATATGCACAAACTGTTAAAGTAAACAACATCCATCCAACCATGCTGTAAACACCATGACACCTTTCTCATAATAACCAAGGTGTGTTAATATAAATAGGTGTATGTTACTGTCAATATCCATCAGGACAACAGCAGGGATCACAAGTAGTTCTTCCCCTTTCCTATTTATTTGCTTGTCTTTCCATTTGAAAAAGCAGTTGCATATGAAACCCTTGCAGCTTAAGATTGACAGCTGAGGTGATGTTGGCATTCTTTATGGTGAGGGCTTACTAAGGATATTACAAAGCAATTCTGCCAGTTCTCTTTACCTGTTAGGCCCGGTCTTATTCAGTTACTTGCAACAGATGTACAGCAATAAATAAGAGGGATTTACAAAAAGAAATCAGGCTCAACATAGCCCTCATCTTCATTTTCCATAAAAGAGCAACCAGGGTAAGCTTTCTGCAAAGCTGCTTGTAAAGGATGTGTGTTTTTAAAAGCGCTATAAAAAATTACTTGACTTGACCACAGTGTTGAGGCTTCAGTGTGTCCTTTGTCAGAATAATTACATTTGCCCTTTGGAAAATGCTTCATAGTCCACCATTCTTTACTTTAAACATCAACAGCATTTGTGGCATAATGTTTTTTACCACACAAAAGAATTGCTTGTGTTTGACTCGTCCATCTTTTTCTTTTAAAAAAAAAATCTGGGTTACAGTGAGGCACTTGCAGTGGAAGTGAATAGAACCAATCCATAAACATAAAAATATTCACTGTTACAAAAGTATAGCAACATGACGTAAATATTATGCGTCTTAAAAGGATTTTAGTGTGATAAAAACATCTTTTCTGTGGAAAGTTATATTCAATTTTACAACTTAGTTTCCATGACGACGTAAAGCCATAATCACTTAAACCCTAAAACAACTGTAAAAGCTACTAGCATCTAAAGAACTTTACAGCTCAAATAATACCCAAGTTTTAACAGAATAATTAATGCAAGTGCTTTTATAAAATGATATGCTTCACATTTCTGCCTTTTAAATCCTCCAAAAATTGGCCACATTTACTTGCATTGTGAGTTCCTCACTGTAACCTCTATTTTGCTTTTTTTTTTTTAAGAAATGGGGGGATTGAGTCTTATTTTGTGGTAATCATTATTATGCAACAAAGCTCTCGATTGAACCCGGAATGTTCCTTTAAGCATCTTTTAAAGAAAGCAAATCAGTGTTCTCTCAATTTGTGGGTTGGCTGAGTGAGTTAGGAAAGATATTGATCAATTCAAGTTACCCTCAATGAAAAGTGATGCTCAAAACCATCTCTCTCTCTCTCTCTACAGAAAGAGATCCAGGCAATGAGTCAGTGTCACCATCCCAACATTGTGTCGTACTACACCTCATTTGTGGTGAAGGATGAGCTGTGGTTGGTGATGAAGCTGCTCAGCGGTGGTAAGTCCCGCCAACCGGTTACATTTCCTCCAATCCCATTTCATTTATCTGATATGTTTCTAGATCATAGAATAGTCCTTCATCTTTCAAACACTTTGACTCTTGTATTTCTATTCATTTAATAATGTTTTTTCTACATAATGGAAATACTTCAGTCTTGAGTACTTAAAACTACACTATGTAACTTTTGGCCTTATAGTGGTTAAAAATAAAACGGCATGTGTCTTGCGGAAGGACATTGTTTTTAGTCGTGGTTTGTCTTTGCTCCTCTGCGCGGATGAATGTGGTTTGAGGCACCAGGGTATACATGAATACAGGACATTTTATCAGAGCGAATGGACAAATAAATATCAAAATAAAAGTGAAGACGAATATCCGAAAACATGTAATCTGAGCAGATAAGTGCCATATCATATGCTGTTGTTTTAAGTTATTGGAAACATTGATGTTTTGAAATAAATGACGTTACAAAGGTTATGCAACATTTGTTAACATTAGACATAACAAGTGCTAGTCTGATAAGGTCAAGCGTTGTAAAGTTTTTATATCTGCAGGATATTCTTGCCAAATAGAACACGGTAGTAACTAATTTATTGAATGTCATTGTTACCAACCAGTGGTCAACATCATTTCAAGACTCTCATGTCCTTGGCAAGCCTAGGACTGAAGGATTTATTTATATAAACATGAACATATATTACAGTATAATTATTGTATTTCACTACACACACACACACACACACACACACACACACACACACACACACACACACACACACACACACACAGACACACACACACACACACACACACAGATGTGTATGTGTTTGAGTGTGATTACACAATTATACATAAACCATATCAATAAAATATCTGACCTGTAGTGTAAAAAAAAATCCATCTCTGTGTCGCTTTTAAATCTTTTCATATTTCGGAGTTGTCACACCTCTAAAAAGTCAGGCCGATGTTGCTTCAGGTTTTATTACGAACTCTGTCACTTTCCCTTTTTGTTTGAAAACTCTGCTGTGTTTGGGGTTTCTTTGTTTTTTACAAAGTGATTCCCCAGAGGTTTGCCATTTTGAATGATCCATGGTAAATTTTTCTAATTCGTTGTGACAACAAACATTCAGCTTCAGCTACTCCCATACACACGCTACAGTAGCCAGAGTTTATTTTCTCAGTGTATGGATATGAAGTCAACACGCACAGGCGAATGACGTTTGTAGGCAATTTCCCTGCAAAATCCGTCCCGACAGCTCTAAAATATTTAGAATATAATCTAATTATTATAGGTTTATTCAAGTGTATTTGGGTAAATACATGGTTTGGAAGCTGGATTGTTGTTGCACACTCTCATTAAAAACATTTTGTTATTTTATTACTAAAAAAAAGTTAAATAATGTAGCTTTAAAACCACTGATTTTGTTCTTTTAAAAACCTGTTAGAATGATAATCAAGTCTGCAAGGGGCTCCCCCACTGGGTTAATCACAGACCTCTCTTAATTTCTGCAGAGAGACACTTTATACTGCTTGCAGCACAGAGATCTTGTAAAGATCTTGCCATTCTGGCCTTTAAAGAATTTCTTGTTTGACTTGCAGCATTTTACTTTGATTCTTAAAGGGATAGTTCACCCAAAAATGTAAGTTCTGTCATTTACCCATATGACTTTACTTTCTTCCATGGAACTCAACCTCCCTCAATTCTGAAGAAATGGAAGTGGAGCGTAGTTCTAGCGGGAAGACCAGCAGGTGTACATAATCACATCATTAGCTGGGTAACTCCTAGCCAATCGCACGTAAGCCATTGCTTTACAAGTCCGCTCACAATCTATCACATTGCTGTTTTGGTGTGCTAACACTGCAACCTCCTCCTCCCCACCACCACCACCAGTTGAGCCCTGTCCCACAGGGGGGTAGGCTCCTCGCCCCTGCCTCCTATCTCCGGCAGGACATGACGGTTCCGGGTACAACTCCTTCGGACTGCCGGACGGCCTACGCCAAAGAGAGAGACATCACCCCCCGTTTTACATCTATCAAATATATGGCATCTCAAACTTCACTCAAGCATGCGTGTCTTCCCGATAGAATTGTATTGCTGGTGACTGAGATAGTCAGCCCCTAACATCTCCTGTTGTGCTACACAAATTAAGGAAAGTCAGATGGGTATGGAGCAACATGAGGCTGAGTATATGACGATAGAATATATATTTTTTTAACTCTAGTATTCTTCCCAAACCCATTGCGTAAAGCCACTGCTGAGAGTTTGATGATATGTTTCAAGCCAGCGTGTAATGTTCTGTCCCAGACGCAGCCAAATGCTAGACAGGGAGATTATAGTCTGACTCACGCTGACACTGACAGCACAGCCTTTCCTTCCCCCGTTCTGAATAAAGGATGTTCATTTTACACCTGTCATCGGACGTCTTTCCCTCCTCTCTCTGCTTGGTGCTCATTCACCCTTGCTAACATCTGCAAACTGAAGATGCCAAGGTGGCCTGCTGCCTGTCTCAGATATGAAGGTAGGACACAAGCATCCAGACAGGCATCTCGCAGCTGGGCTCTTGGCTTCATGCCTGCCAGACAGGGCACATCACAGCGGGCAGCATCTTCAAAATAATGCCCCATCTCTTCAGTTGGCACTGTCGACTAGTTTACAAGGATAAGAAAGAAATGAGCAGTTAAAAATTAGACTGTTGTGGTGTAAAAAGGGGAGGGGCCTCAATTGTTAAGGCATATATTTATCAATCCAATAATGTGTAATAATACAGACTAGAGCTGGGCAATTCAGCTATATAAAAAAAAAGAAAAAACATTTCAGCCTTTTTAAAATATTTGAGATATACACTCACTGATCACTTTATTAGGAACACATGTACATCTACTTATTCATGCAATTATCTAATCTGCCAATTGTGTAATGTATTAAGTCATGCAGATAAGGGTCAGGAGCTTCAGTTAATGTTCACATCAACCTTTAGAATGGGTAAAAAATATGATTAGTGATTTTGAGTCTTAATGCTCTCTTACTCATGAGACGGATGAATCACAAAATTAGTGATGGAACTTCCGTAATTTTAAATTAGTCATATAATTTCAGTGACATGCTCTCAAGCACGGTATTGTTTCACATTGTATTCCTTAGGCACCACATTTTGCAGTTTGCAGTTAGCCTATAATTTTGAGGCCTTTTAGAGTATAATACATCTTTATCCATTCTCATTGTGACATTGTATAGGAAAGCCATCTCTGGCAGAAAGCCACACAAATGCTCACACTGCTTCATAACCTGGGCTGTTTGCTAGGTACAAAGGCATGTGAGATAGGAACACAGATCAATAACCTCATTCGCACAAGAGAGGTTGTCCTTCCTGGCCTCTAAACAACACTTTGAGATATTTTACAGCTAGTTGGGAGTTTTACAACTTCAGCACACACATTTGGATGTAAATGTCATCCATCCACAACTAAACATAATAGCTCAGTGTAGGAGGGGGGGGGCATCAGAGACACGTTTTGGACGCTTATCATATTATCATTCTGAATCATATGCACAGACAGATACGTGAGCGCTCACTCACACATACAGACACACAAAGAATTTCAACAGAAACGCAGTACTGCTGTCTTGAAAATTAATTAGAAGGTTTTCTCTTAACCTTCTGTCTAGAATGTGTCTTTTCATCCATCATTTACTCAGAGCTGTTGCATCTTTTAGGATCGTTGTGGTTTTAAGCTAAATGTTTAGTGATCTTTTTGGTTTTAAACGTTATGTTTTGAAATATGGCCGTGTGCCCATAGAAACAACCTACTTCGAGAACAGATGCTTTCTCTCTTCCCTCACTCTGCCCCTCCACCCTTATTTTCTTGGAGCAATCGTTCCCTCGCCAATGGCTCCGTATGGCCCTGGCCCCTGTGCACTTTGGCCCAGTGGGCATGAGATGGCTTGTTCCACCCACGCCAACTCAGGATCCTACTTAGGAAACCAGCAGTGTGAGATATTCTGACAACTTCTGAACAAAGAACCATTTTTATTTCCTGTTGTGGAAGAATACTTGGAATTACTGAATGGGTATTTGAGTTTCTACTTTTCCTGGAAGTGTCACGAGAGAGTAAAGGATAGTTCATAAAATGACAGTTCTGTCATCATTTACATACCCTCTTGTTGTTCCAAACCTGTATGAGAATTCTTTCTTCTTTGGAACACAAAAGATGATGTTAGGGAAATGTTATGGACTGACAGCCTGTTGCAGTTTGCTTTCATTTAATTTCAGAATTAAAATTCTTTGGTTAAATTGTACCTTTTAAAGACCCAATGAAAACAAAGCTGACATTTGTGTCTTTAAGTCCCTGCCTAGTAGCTTTGAGGCCATCTATAAGCTGGTGTACTCCTAAAAGTTGATCAAATTAATTTTAAGCAGACACATTCATTTAAAATTTACAGTTTTTCCTCTTCCAGGAAAAGGGACTAAAAATATTGATGACTCTTCTTGCATTGAAGGGTGTATTCAACATTTTGTCCAATCAAATGCTCTCTAGAAAGAGAATGTGCTTCACCCTAAAACCACCTGCCACTGACTAGTAACAGCAATTAGCAAATCATAGCCCATGGCTGCCACTAAAGTGTATTGGATATTTCAAAAATGGGATGAGCCCTTGAATATTTTATTTCCTATTAAAACAGGAAGTTGGGGTGAAAAAGACAAACTGAGCTTTTGAAGCGATTTCATGGGGTCTTTAAAAATACTCTGCATCATTGTGATTTAAATTATTTTCAAGGGTGTCTGGAAGGAGAATTTGGCTCAAAGAAATTGTTCAAATTATCTCATCATTTACACACCCTCATGCCATCCCAGATGTGTATGAATTTCTGTCTTCTGCAGAACAATAAATAAAGATTGTTAGAAGAATATCTCAGCTCTGTAGGTACAGATAATACAAGTGTTATGTTGTTGAATGGTGGCTATACTTTTCAAGCTCCAAAAATCACAAAGTCTGAATAAAAGTAATTCATATAACTATTGTGGTAAAATCTTTGTCTTCAGAAGTGATATGATAGGTGTTGGTAAGAAATGGATCAATCTTTAAATAATGGGCAGATTCACTTGCATTGTATGGACCTACAGAGCTGAAATATTCTTCTAAATATCTTAGTTTGTGTTCTGCAGAAGAAAGACATACGCATCTGGGATGGCATGAGAGTGTGTAAATGATGAGGTGATAATGCATTTTTGGGTGAACTATCTTTTTGAGTGAGCAGGACATAAATTGATTTAACTTTAAATGTTGTTGAGCTGTGACATGATTATGTTCACATGTCCATTACAACTCATTGTGGGGCTTCACATGATCAGGGCGTTCCAGGACGACTAGCATTCCTGAAGCTCGATGTTGGAGCGCTAATGCAGATCCGACACATGAGATTATTGGAGAAGCTTTGTTGTTTAGACCCTTACATTCATATTTAATATTCCTAGAAAATGAAAGACATTTCTTTGAACATTCACTCAGCCTTATATTGTTGCAAACCTGTATGACTCTCTTTCCTTAGTTGTACACAGAAGATGTTAGGCAGTATGTTAGCCTCAGACACCATTCTTTTTCAT
Source organism: Xyrauchen texanus (assembly GCF_025860055.1). Classification (NCBI taxonomy): domain Eukaryota; kingdom Metazoa; phylum Chordata; class Actinopteri; order Cypriniformes; family Catostomidae; genus Xyrauchen; species Xyrauchen texanus. The sequence goes on from NC_068316.1 coordinate 15,932,169, forward strand.
TGCATCTTTTTCCTATTGCACTGAACTGAGGCTAACATTTTGCCTAACATTTTTGTGTACCACAGAGGGGGAAAAATCATACAGGTATGGAACAACATGAGGGTGAGTAAATGTTGACAACATTTTTGTGTAAACTTACTCTAAGACCTGCGATTCACCAGTTGAAAACCACTGCCCAAGAGTTATTGAGGGGAGTAATAGTGCTACAGTTACTACAGTTTTATCTCTAGCCCTCATTGTGTGTGTGTTTGACACTCCGCATATTTACTGGTTTTACTAAGCAGCCCCACCCATCAGCTTCATAATGGTTTGTAAACTAACATAGCAACATTTGCCAAGATCTCTCTCTCTCTCTCTCTCTCTCTCTCTCTCTCTCTCTCTCTCTCTCTCTCTCTCTCTTTGGTTGGAGCTCAACTGCTTAAATCCAGGTCGTCACTGAAATCTGATGTGCTGTGTCAGCAGTGCGCTGGCTTCATGCCACACACATGCCCACATGCTTTCTCCGTCTCATTTTTCTTTTATTCTAACGCTCACTTATTTGTGTTTTTTAAACCTTAAACAGCTTTAAAACCAAGGCCACTTGGAGGTCGTCGATGCCCTTTTAAATGCACGGAAGAAGAATGAACTGTAGCGAGAAGAAAAACTAAGCCAAAATAAGAAAACACAAGCACCCCTTTTCTGTTTCTGGGAACCACTGATACTATGAACTTGGGTGTGGGCGTGATAAACTAGGCTGATTTTCTAGGCTCTGATAACTCAAATTTTCCTTTGAGTCATGTTTTGACAATAATATCCAACTTTCACTGAGTGTTTTGCTTGATCAAAGGGATTCAGCTCCATGTAATTCCATGATATAGGTGGATGTGCAGCCAAAGCCCTCTCATCTGAAATGAGTGTGTTATCAACTAACAGAGAAGCAAGAGGGAGAACAGAAGAGTAGGAGTGAAGAATTTATTGTGCCAATAAATATCCATGTGCCTCTGGCCTGGCACTCTGCCCTGCAAACACTGCGAGAATCAAACAGGCAGGCTGCCGCTCCACTGACGGCACGCGGCAGGACCTTACGGAGGCCTCCTTTCCCTCTGGAGGGTTTAATGTTCTGCTTTTGGCTTCGGTTAAGAGATCCCTGTGACACCATTGCAGTTAACTAGATCAGAAATCCAGAATTCTAGGAAATCAGAATTCAGTTTCTCCGAATTTCAGGTACTAGAGTTATGTGTTCCAAATACTTTTGGGGTCACTGAAATGGCCACTTTTGGACACTTAAGTCACACTTTAAAATGTCTGGACATCATTTCATTGGATACATAATATCAAACCATCTGCAAACTGCAAACAAATGATTCTTATCCTTTTCTTAGAATTATCTTCAATTTTCTTTGACATTTTTGCTTTTAACCGACTGAACTCAAGGTTATTTTTAGTTCTCACAGGTGTCCTAGCAGAGTAACCACAGGGGAAGCTCAGCACATTAACTATTATGGAATTGTTTCGTTAACGTTTAAAAACCAGAAAGAGTCCAAATAATTTTTTGAACAATATACCTATTGTTTTATCACAAACTTTAACCTAAAAACCTAACAAAGCCTGCTACATTTCTTTAAAAATAATGCCACTGGATTGATATTTCGTTATATAATGCAAAGGCTTAAGTTTCCTATTACTATTTCTGCCCAGCGTATGTGCAAAGAAAGTGAGGGGATTTTGTTGACCGTGTAGTTTGTCTCTCAAGTAAGCTTCTCCAATGTTTCACATGGATTACATCTGTAATTCTTGAATTAATGCATGAACAGACAGTCTTTGTCTCACCAAGGTCTGTCTAAAATTAGCCTGTTCGGGGTCTTCCCTGACCCTGACACATGGAGGATAGACTGGCAGTCTTTTCAATGCGGTTTACGACGCTCACATCAGCTCTCTCAGGAGCTTTCATCTGTCTGTGCTGTCTTCACTCAGGAGGTGCTGGCTGACCTCCAAGCTCCAAAAAAAAAGCCTAACTGGTTAATAAAGATGCTGATGAAATGTTCTCTTCATGGACTTTTGTACATCCCTTAATTAGATGTCATGGTGAAGAATAAAGATTGACAGGTTTTATTTCCAACCATTTGCTTTTGTGTTCTTCATTCTATCCCAGAGGACAATATTGATTTGTTGGTTGTTGCTTAATCAAATAAGGTTTTTATAGATGACAGTGATTCTTGGGGGAGCAGCCAACTATCTAGGGTTTTTCAAGTTTTATAGATTTTTCATTTGACCTTCTGGAAAAAGCCATGGAATGTAATAAGGGCTCTTCACACCGAAAGCGCTTGTTGCGTCCTTTGACCGTTGCGCTGCATTTAACTGTTTTTAGTGTCTCACACAGGAGTGCCACATTTTTTAAATGCCATGCAAGGTTAAAAAGAAGTTCAACTTTTAAAAGCATGTCCGAGACACCTGCATTCCTTTATAATTGTTGTACTATCTTGTGTTTGTGAACAGCCCATTACAGGGTTGTTATTAAGGTCATGCCTCCTGCTGTACACAAAGTAAAACATTGTGTATTATACCGAAGGTTTTTTTTACTTTCAGGTAATGAAGTCAACATGAAATCAAAATTGACACTTTTTAACCTGTTAACCTGCACCAGTGCGCAGTCGCACCGAAGAGTCCCCCCCCCCCCCCAGTTTAATGTTTATGAATAGATTTAACGTGAAAGAACATCATTAATCTTGGCAAACTATATATCATTTTAAAGGTGTAAGCCTCAAGCATCGATGATAGAGCTCTGTTTTTCGATGAAAAGCTTATAACGAATGTATTTCTTGCATTTATGTAAGCAATACAGATCAAACAAACGTAATCAAAAACGGAGCACTTACCAGTAGTGTCGTAATAACGAGCCACACACGCATCCACTGCTAAAAGTTCCAGATTGGATGGAAAGGTGAGGGTCCACTGAATAACATCCCATAGAGCATTTTTAGTCCAAAGAAACAATAACGTTGTAACATTGATGGTTATTCCTTTGTTTACATCGAAGTTTCTTCAGGGTGAAGTATCATACTTGTCGGTTATGCAATAAAATTATGCATAATAACAGACTCCCGGTAGCCGAACGTTATATGGGTGTGTTGCTTAGAGTGTAATGTACAAATTAAGACCGCACACACACACACAAATACAAAGATAGGCAATATATAGGTCGAAATATCCAAACACTGCGGTCAGTTTTGTTGACGTCATGATATGCTGATCCTATTGTTTTGTCTTTACAACGAAAGCCAATGAAAGAATTGAAATGATATGACTGATAGAAAATGTAGCCAAGCAGTGCACGATTCCAACGATATCCGGAAGTTTAAATTCCTCATGAACAAGATGTTTTTTATTTATTTGAATCAGCCACTCTAACCTACTGAATTAGGCTGTGACCACACCCCGTCATTTGACAACAAAGCGAGCCATAGTAAAAAGACGGTTCCCCAGTCAACATCTGTTTTCGCGTCTTACTTACTGGACGGATTATCTCATCAAATGGATCGTCAAAAGAAGTTTTTTCTGCTGAAGATGTTTTATTTGAGATCACTCGAAGCAGCGATGACCGAAATTGAGGAGTGAATACAGCGACGACGGTGATATACTTGAGGACGGAAAAGATGGTCCAATTTTACATCGGTGAGTTGCTATGTAACATGCACACATTATACGTGTGTGTGTGTGTGAGAGAGAGAGAGAGAGAGTGTGTGTGTGTGTGTGTGTGTGTGTGTGTGTGTTTGTTTTCCCATTTGATTTATATGGTAAATGCATTGTGGTCTGAAAAGACCAAATATAAAACAAATGGCTTGTCTGATGGCTGGCCATCAGTGTGATTGTTTGTTGGTTCTATGTCTGACCATCCATATGAATGCTGTCTGTATCACTGGCCATCACCAGCCATTGAATGTTGAATGGGCAACTATCGGTATGAATAGTGTATATGACTAAAATAGCTTGCAGTACCCTTCATAACATTTGATCATTAGGTTGCTTTTTGAGGTATCCAAGGAGGCTTCTTGGTACCTGGACATAGTCTTGGAAAAAATATTGCAGAAATCTCATTTTTCATAATATCTTCCTCAAATGTGAAATATAAACTGATGAGACTTGTGGCTTTCAATCAATTGCCTAACTGGATTCATCCAGGTTTGTTTTCATTGATTTTTCCATAAAATAATGAAATGTTACTTGCAGTACAAATTATCTTCAAGACACTTTAAATTCTATACATTTTTGTCTGTGTAAGTTTTTTCAACTTTTACATTTGGGTAACAAAACTCCAAAGTGACTTCTTTTTAAATATGTCTAAATTGTGCATGTAGAGCAAATTGTTCAGTAACTACAATTATTTTAGTTTGGGGATGTCATTTCTGGGGATGTGCCTCAGGCAGGGGAGGTAGAAAGGGAACCGACATAGTCTTGGAAAAAAGCTTGCAGGAACCCCATTTTTCATTATATCTTCCTCAAATTTGAAATATAAACTGATGAGACTTGTGGCTTTCAATCCTTTACGTAATTGGATTCCTCCAGGTCTATTTTTATATATTTGTACATGAAATAATAAAACATTTTTTGAAGTTCACATTATTTATGAGGCACTTCAACTTTTATAACTTTTTATTTGTTTGAGCATTATCAACTCTGATTTGTTGTTAGTAGAGTGCCAAGTGTCTTCTTTCCAAAGAGACCTTAATTGTGCCTGTGGTACACTGTTCTCAGGAGCTATATTTATTTTAATTCAGGTATGTCATTTTCAGCTGTGAGCCCCTGAGTGGGGGTGCAGGTTAACAGGTTAATTGCAAAGCAACACACTAAAATCACTTTGGGCCAACTTACTCAAAATGTAATATTTAAATTAGAGCTGTGAATACATCTTTTTTTGAATTAACTAATTCATTGCACCATTTTCTGAGATTAATTGCAATTAATCATGGTACATGGTCCTTTAAAACAAACATTAAAATGTAATAAATATATATATTTACTTTATAATTTGTCTCAAAGAACTTGGTCATCATTTATTTTAATGATTTTAATATGTACATGTTTAAATACTCAGTTACAGTTAAGTTAGACACATTTTACAGGTATAAATCTTTGATACAAGAATATGTATACAAGCCATAAAATCAGTGGACATGCTGTAATTAAAAGTTTGGCAAAATCTTTTGCCATTTTCCAGTGGACCTTTGTAGTAATAGGATCAAATGGGCAGATTCAATTCATATCAAGTTTTAATGGCAAGATGGACTTAAGTCTACATTTCTAATGCATTATCATTATTTTCTCTATACATATACATGCCAATTTTATCCACAGGAAGTGGGAAAACAGTAGTGATGTTTTAGGAAGTAAAAAACTATTAATCGCAGAATTTAACATGTAAAATTTCCCAGCCCTAATTTAAATAAATAATAAAATATAAAAATAAATGTATTAAAAAAAATCACTGGAAATGGACAATTTTAATTTTAAATGCCCAAGATCATTGAGTAACTTGCCCATAACCGTAACCCTGGAAATAAAAAGAATAATCAGCCCATAGATAATACTAAAATGATAACTGATGCAAACTACTGCTACAATTTCATGGGACATTATTGATTTAAGTGATTTTACTGATTAATTTAAATACTTGTTTAATGATTTATTTAAGTATAATATAAATTATGTTTTCAAATATTTATTTAGTTGTTTATTTTAGAGTAATTTGGCCCTCCATAATTTTTAAGGTGCATTCACATTGTCATTTTAAGTGAACGTTGGCGATTTGTTGTCATGAGCAACAGGGACTGTTGTTGATGAAAAAAGTAATTAACTTTTTATCTCCAATAATTTAATCCGTATCGATTTAAACTCACCTTTACAACTCTTGGAGACATGTAAATCCAACAATACAGAAGCTTTGTTGGGGAGCTCTTATAACTGTTATATAAGACTGTTCACTTATAACAATACAAACTTATATTTACTCACTGCTCCATACACTATCTTTTTTGCAGGCTCAGTGTTGGACATAATAAAGCACATCATTTCAAAAGGGGAACACAGGACTGGTGTACTGGATGAACCCAGTATAGCAACTGTTTTGAAAGAGGTTCTTCAGGGCCTAGAGTACCTTCACAAAAATGGACAGATCCACAGGTAAGACATCTCCAACTTTTGCATGGTCTGCTGAGTCATAACAGGGTTTTGGTTTTGCAGATTCAATTTAACAGCATGAAAAAAGATCAACTGAAGACACGACTGGTTTCAACATAGGAGGTTTGTAGTTGGCCTATGGACCAAGACCCCATTTAAATCAGTCTGAACTCCAAAGCAGCAGAGATGATGAATGAAATTAATGAATTCATGTTCCAAATCAACATCTGGTTGAGCTTCCACTGGAAAGCCTTGGGAACACTGAGTGAACAGTCCAGTTTAATATCTCACTCTTTTTAATCTTTTATCATTAAAATATATAAATCTCCGTTCTTGTAGACCAAGTTTATTTCACAGTTTTCCTTTGCATTCAAATCCAGAGTTAAGATGTTTAGAGCCGCACATGTGGAAATCATTCACAAATGACATCTGTGATCTTTAAGTAAACTCATGAAAGCTTCCTTTGCTGGTTTATCTGAGACTCCAGACATCAATACACACTTATAACTGATGACTTATTGATGGCTAATTTAAATCATCAGTTTTCTCTCTCTCTCTCTCTCTCTCTCTCTACATCTCTCCTTTTAATATTAATTGCTTTCTTTGCACATCCCTTGTTCCCTCATTACAAGCATGAGCCTGTTCAACTGTGCAGTGTAAATAATTCACAAGGTTTTATGCTGGTTAAGTACTCGTGAGTTGATTTTGGCTCTGAATCTCAATGGAGACCTTGTCTTCTCTCCTCTGTACTGTACCACCAGTGTGACGGCAGGTCAATTTTGCCTTATGAGACGTTTTGAGAGTTTTTATTTTATTTTTTAGATTTTTAGAAGCAGATTAATTCTAATTCATATTGAAGTTTTTGAAAGTTGGAAAGTGTTTTATCATGCAGTTATGGAAGGGCATAGCTTAAGCATGTGTCAGGGCTGTAATCTGAATCATATGGGAGGAAGGTGAAGGGAGGGGTTTGAGACAAGTGTGAACCAATGTCAGAAATTAACTTTTTTTTTTACTTGGTGGCAATATTTTTTCTCTGTAATTTCTTTTTAGAGGAATTCAAAAACCTTTTATGAGGTCTTTTTTTTTCTAATCATATAAACAAAATGATTTGATGAAACAAAAATGTAACTGTTTGGCCATAATGACCATTGTTATGTTTGGAGGAAAAAGGGTGAGGCTTGCAAGCCGAAGAACACAATCCAAGAGAAGCTTGTGGAAGGCTACTTAAAATGTTTGACACAAGATAAACAATTTAAAGGCAATGCTACCAAATACTAACAAAGTGTTTGTAAACTTCTGACCCACTGGCAATCTGATGAAAGAAATAAAATCTGAAATAAATCATTCTCTCTACTATTATTCGGACATTTCAGCATTCTTAAAATAAAGTAGTGATCCTAACTGGCCTAAGACAGGGAATGTTTTCTACAAATAAATGTCAGGAATTGTGAAAATCTGAGTTTAAATTTATTTTGCTTAAGTGTATGTAAACTTCTGACTTCAACTGTATATATTGTAATATATAATGCACAAGATATACAGCTCTCTACTGTCATTTTGTATGCAGTTTCTTTGTGTTGTTAGAAGTATTCTTATTTGTATTTAGTGTTTTCTGGTTTTTAGAGGGGGGGGGGTTATGCAATTAGACACTGCCTTACAACTGGCATGAAGTCAGTTATTACAAGTGAGCACTCCAGCTACTTTTTTCATCATCCATGACAGCCATGAGAAGTCCAGCAGGTGGGTGTAAAAATCATCACCCAACTCCTCTCATATTCTCGACGAGTCTCCCACCCTCGCCACACTTTGAGAATGGACTAATTATCAGGAAAAAGCTTTGAGGTTCTTTCTGTTCTAGTGTGAATGGACTCAAGTGCATTCCCAGTCCTCTTTAAAGAAATATTTCACCCAAAAATAAAAAGTCATTATTTTCTCACCTTTATGTTGTTCCAAAGACTTTATTTCTTCTGTGGAACATAAAAGGTGTTTTAATGTCATGATCACTAATTTCCCTACAATGACAGTTAATAGTGATTCACTTTAAAGCTTAAAGAAGCACCCAAAAGTGTCATGAAAGTAATCCACGTGGCTCGTGCATCATTTTCCGAGTCTTCTGAAGGCTTAAAAAACATTAAACTTCACTTGTTCTTGCAAATCTTTTGCCAAAACTTTATGACACAAGAACCAATGAGGTTTGATGTTATTGACGAGTTGCCGCATATAAATAATTACTGTTTTTTAAATTTTTTTATTATTATTATTCATCTAACACTCTTTCGGCTGGGAAAAGCCAGAAATCATTGTCACGGCTCCCACAGATGGGTGACATCATTGCTTACGCTCTAAGTAATCCTCGTTGCTTAGATCTCAGGAAACCATTCTGTTATTGTTCTGATGTACTTTAGATTGCCCAGTACCATCTGGCTTTTGATACATTTGAATTCTGGGAAGAATTTCGAATATCTGACACTGGAATGTAGTGATCTGTCTCCTGATAATCTACTATTGCTTCCATGGCTTAGGTGAAGCGTGTAATTTCTGTTACCAGATAGAACTGGTAAAACCTACGAATGGCTTACTTGTAGGTGTCACAGCATATGAAGCTGGGATAGGAGAAAGTATTTTAACAGAGAAAATGATAATCTTTCACACTTATATACGTTCTGAAAATGTATTCCTCATTTTCCAAATCCAACATGCTCTTTCCTCATTAAGTCCCATGTTTAAGGAACATGCTAACAATTAGCAGCCTTGTTCAGGTTAAGCAGGATTGTTACCAACCACTTTAGTTGTTTCACAACATCTGTTCCACTTTAGGAATACCACCAAATGTGCATCATTTCAGAGTGGATATCGGAGTGGTGTTAGTGTGTTTTGATTTGCCCAGTGGGAGTGAGCAACTGGGGGCCTTTCAGAGTATTTTGGTGGATATGTGTGTGGTGCATACGTGTGTCTGTGTGGGCCTTTCAACAGAAAGGTTGCAATTATGGTTTTGCACCCCTGAAGCGCATGATTGGAGACCGTCATGGCAAGAGAATGTGAGTGTTATGATAACAAAAATGATGTCTCATTATGTTCAAAAGTTAACTTGCTGTACTTCCTGTCAGCATGCTCGGGTTAATTTATATCTCTGCTGCCCTCAGCTGGCCAGTAAAATATAATGCAAGAAATGATAGAACAGTGTAAGGCAGACATGGGCCCTACTAATTCACTCCTGAACATCTTTAGCATGTGGGGTTGCGTGGTATACCAGTACTAACGGAATATCACAATACCAATATTTTTAAATGGTAGGATATCATCTTGTTGTTAATTTCGGTACCATATTAAATTATGCTGCCATTAGCAAAATGTAATGTAATGTGAGAGTTTTTGAGATGATATCGAAGACCATTCATCCATCCATCCATCGTCAACCGCTTATCCTGTGTACAGGGTCGCGGGGGGCTGGAGCCTATCCCAGCTAACATTGGGCGAAAGGCGGGGGACACCCTGGACAGGTCGCCAGTCCATCGCAGGGCGATATCGAAGACCATTTTAAAATAATTATAAAAAAGCCTGTAAATGGCCAATTGTGATCATTAAACAGCAGAAGGACTGTATATTATGTCATACTGACATAATATACAGTGTGAATAAGAGGCACTTCTCTGTATACACACACACACACACACACACACACACACACACACACACACACACACACACACACACACACACAGTTGAATTTAGAAGTTTACATACACCTTAGCCAAATACATTTAAGAATGTATTATGTCAGAGTAATAGTACAGTTGCCTTTTAAATTGTTTAACTTGGGTCAAACATTTTAGGTAGCCTGTTACTGGAATTTTGTCCCATTCCTCCAGACAGAACTGGTGTAACTGAGTCAGGTTTGTGGGCCTCCTTGCTCACATATGCTTTTTCAGTTCTGCCCACACATTTTCTATCGGATTGAGATCAGGGCTTTTCTAAGGGGTAGGGATTGAAACCGCACCTGACTGAGGCACACTCTGTCACGGGGACACTCGTCCCTCGAGCGCGTGCACTTAATGCAGCTAGATTATATCGTGATGGCTCATGACTTATTGAATCATAATATACAGTATGTGTCACTGTGCATTTCTTATTGTGAAGAAAAGTGGCAATACGCAGCTTTATTAATAAGAGAGATTTGTTTTTTTGTGAGTTAAAAATGGATTGAAGTGAACAAAAAGGTGACAGAGAGTAGTCTTCACCCCATTATACACCGCAAACAATTTGTTTATAGGTTATTGGCTCCATATCTAAAATTGTTTAGATTTTTTATATAATTATAAAAAAAAAGGTGAAATTATATGTAAGCATTTCTATATTAATAAGTATTGTAAAAGGCCTTTTTGAATCCATGACCACAAAACATTTGATGAGATTTTGATCCCATACACCCCTTAGCTGTGGTAAAATCACTGTAATGCACGGCCTATCGTAGCTTATTACTGAAGTACATCTGCATTGAAGAAAAACAATCAGCACACACCCTACACTCTTTTTAACCCTAAATTCTAGACAATTCATTGCCCTTTCTTTAAACAGTTTTAAAGTCCAATAACCCCCCTCTGAGTGATCAACATCTGTATTCATGCAAAGTTTGTTTGTGTGTCTAACAGACAGGCTCTACTGTGTTTGTCTGCAGGGATCTTAAAGCTGGAAACATTTTGTTGGGAGAGGACGGATCCGTGCAGATTGCAGGTATGGCGTTCTCAGCATTCCACAATTCAGTGCTCACAAACCACTTAACAATGAAATGCACACATTATCGTCAGTAGTATACACGGCAACTTATACTTTGTAAACCCCCCCCCCCCAGAATATTTGTTGGTTTTTATTTAATTTTTTCACATTGTAATGACTTTTTATTTTTGGTCTCTAGATTTTGGTGTAAGTGCCTTCTTAGCCACAGGTGGTGATATGACTAGAAATAAAGTACGGAAGACATTTGTGGGAACGCCTTGTTGGATGGCACCGGAGGTGATGGAGCAGGTATGTGTCTCCTTACCCCAAAAGCTCCACAACCAAATAAATAATGCAATTGAAATTGTATACAGTACATGGAATGTCTTTCCACAGTCTCATTTGGCTTGCTCTATGTGGGTCTAAAGAGACTTTTTTAAGGTATGATTTTCAATAATATTGCTCAGTGATGACGTTAAAGGTGCCTTGAAACAATGTGTATTGTGAAAAGTGTTTTTACATTATTTGCATTTGTTTTTCTTTGTATAGCTGCTCTAAAAATAAAAAATAAATCTAAAAAATTTTGATTACAAACTTGTTATAACGTATTATTTAAAATCCACTGATGAGCCAAAACATTATGACCGCCTGCCTAATATGAACTTACGGTAGTCCTCCGCATGCCGCCAAAACAGCACCGATCCGTCCTGTGGTATCTGGCAACGTGACATTAGCAGCAGAGCCTTCAAGTCCTGTAAGTTACTAGGTGGAGCCCCCTTGGATCAGACTTGATGTCCAGCACATCCCACAGATGCTCATTCGGATTGAGATCTGGGGAAATTGGAGGCCAGTGCAACACCTTGAACTCAACATCATGTTCCTCAAACCATTCCCGAACAATGTGTGCAGTGTGGCAGGGTGCATTATCCTGCTGAAAGAGGCCACTGCCATCAGGGAATACCATTGCCATGAGGGTTGTACCTGGTCTGCAACAATGTTTATGTAGGTGGCACGTGTCAAATTGACATCCACATGAATGGCCAGACCCAGGGTTTCCCAGCAGAACATTGCCCAGAGCATCACACTCCCTCCACTGGCTTGTCATCTTCCCACAGTGCATCTTGGTGCCATCACTTCCACAGGTAAACAGCACACGTACACAGCCATCCACATGATGTAAAAGAAAACGGGACTCATTGGACCAGGCGACCTTCTTCAACTGCTCCACGGTCCAGTTCTGATGCTCACGTACCCATTGTGGGTGGACATGGGTCATCATGGGCACTCTGATCGGTCTGCGGCTACACAGCCCTATACACAGCAGTGGGTTGTGACATATTCCTCCCGTAACCATCATTAAAATTTTCTGTGACTTGTGCCACAGTAGACCTTCTGTCGGTTCGGACAAGACGGGATAACCTCCGTTGCCCTCGGACATCTATGAGCCTTGGGCGCCCCAAAACCCTGTTGCCGGTTTGTAGTTTGTCGCTCCTTGGACCACTGGTTGGTAGGTACTCACCACTGCTGACCGGGAGCACCCCCACAAGCCTTTTCATTTCAGAGATGCTCTGACAGTTGTCTGGCCATAACAGTTTGGCGGTTGTTAAAGTCGCTCATGTCTTTACTCCTGCCCTTTTCTCCTGCATTCAAGACGTTGACTACAAGAACTGATTGTTCGCTTACCATCTAATCTTCCCAGACATGTGGCCTTGTTAGGAGATGATACATTTTATTCCCTTCACCTGTGATTTTGTCATAATGTTTTGGCTTATCGGTGTATGTATATACTGTATATATTGCCTTCCATATTATGTCATGTCTCCTGGTTGTCTCATTACATTATGTATAATTTTGTTTGTGAGATTATATGGAATTACTTAGACAATTAAAGCCATTATTCTCCCCTTATAAAATGTAAGTACTTCATTGTGGTGGAAATTGCCATTAATTGCTGGTTTATGGATGTATCCCCCATGTTAAACAAATCTGTGAATGTTTATGTACAGGTGAAAGGTTATGACTTCAAAGCAGACATGTGGAGTTTTGGGATTACGGCCATAGAGCTGGCCACCGGCGCTGCTCCTTACCACAAATACCCTCCAATGAAGGTGATAAAATATAAAATACAAAGCTCTAATTAATTTTACAGCAGCCCTAAGACACTAATATGTAACCTTATGTTTTAAGAGCATTTTGATGTTTCAGAGACCTGTGTTTGTTTGCAGGTGTTGATGTTGACTCTGCAGAATGACCCACCTTGCCTTGAGACTGGAATCGCAGACAAAGAGATTGTGAAGAAATATGGAAAATCCTTGAGGAAGATGATCTCCTTGTGTTTGCAGAAGGACCCAGAGAAAAGGTGCTGAGCAGAGCTTAAATGTTCCCTTGGGATCATCTGATAAATATAAATGAATATGCTTTGTATACAGTCAGTGGCCCTAAAAAGTATTTGAACACTTAAACCACACTTAAATCTGTGTGGATGAAAAAGCTTTACATACAAAATATCAAACCAAATGGCACCTGCAAACAAATTTAACTCTGCTACTATTGCTATTTCTACAACTTTCCACTACTGGTCTCAAGGTGATTTTAGTAGGTGTATGAAGTCATTTCCCCTCAATACACACAGGTGTCCTGGAAGAATAACCACAGGTGTAGCTCATCACATTTACTATGAGCATGTTACACTATGACAGCCAGAAATTATCCACATTTGAAACGTACACCTATTGTCATTTGGTTTGATATTTTGTTATCTAATGCAATATTTTTTGGAGCCACCGAATCTCATGAAGCATGAATACAGTAGGATGTTATTATTTGCCATTTATCAGCTACAGTAATGTTTTTGCACATCACTTTTATTGAATGTTGATACATGCCTGACATCACTATGTTAACAAATGTATTTCAATACTGTTTGCTTTTTAGGCCAACATCATCAGAACTCTTAAAACATAAATTCTTCCAGAAAGCCAAGGTAAGTGCCTTTTTGCTTTCAGGAGGACATTGTGTTTATTTTTGTTCTTTTTTATATGTTATTAATTCAAGTGTAAATGAGCTGTTTGCATGCATCTGCCTATGTGTAGTTACCCCGACCTATCTAATTCATCTATTTATAAAAGTGTATTTTTGAGCAGGGATAAGCATCCCAGCATCCCTCTCGAACTAATAAAAACCCTGCCAGATGGAGTTTCCTTTCTGCTCTTTGAAGCAATCCAGTGTACTCTGGCACTCAATTCCCTTGGTTCTCAGATGCTATCACATGTGCCCAGTAGGGGGCCAGGGCCTAAATTTGAGTTTCAGCCCATTTTGTAATCTGTAACTTACTGTTTATTACAAAAAGATTCACTTCAACTTCTGTTGGACTTTGTTTGTCAGAATAATGAATATCTGCAGGACAAATTACTACAAAGAGCACCTACAATAACAGAAAGGGCGAAAAAGGTGAGGAAAGAAAAAGAGTGTTTTGGTTGTTCATATTAATTCTATGTATCTATTAAGAAGAAAATAATCTCATCTTTAAGTATGTGTGTGTAGGTACGGCGAGTTCCTGGCTCCAGTGGGAGGCTCCATAAAACAATAGATGGCGAATGGGAATGGAGTGATGATGAACTGGATGAGGAGAGCGAGGAGGGCAAAGCTGCCGTTTCTGCCTTACGGGTAACACACACACATCTGTGACTTTTAGTGATTTCCTTTTTGTGAAATGAAGGTTCCAGGTTCAATATAAGCTTTGTCAACAGCATTTGTGGCATTAGGTTGATTACCAAAGAAAATCATTTCGACTCCCTCTTTTTTTTTTTTTTTTAAAGCTAAAATCACGTTCTTTTAAACTGAGTCATGAGTCAAAATTTATTTATTGTAGTAGTTACAGTTGTGCCACTTATACTGTTCATAAAGCAAAAATTAGACAAATTTTTGGCAAGTGGTGAGCTTTTAAATTTGACTGTTAAAAATTGCAGAAGGCAGCTGAAAAATACTCCAGAGTTGAAGAGGTTAACTTGTACTGAAGCTGAAGCATTCTTTTAAGCATTAACATATTACATAGCTCATTGTATTACTCTGTACAAGTCACACTGTGAAATGTTGTTACAGCACTGCTTGTTTGCACACTCTGTGTTTCCTCTTTGTAAGAGTGTTGGTTGTTGTGGCATCTCTCACCCCTGGACTATTGTGTTTTGTGTTTGCCGCCAAAGGAGCAGCAGTCCAAGTCCACAAGGCGACAAGTCCGCTTCTCTCAGCCTCTTGAGCTGCCCCCGCCCAGGGTTATTTCATTTTCCCACTGATACAGATGGCTCAGCTAACAAGGAAGCACACCTAATCAGTTAGACAGTACAGCTTAAGAATATTTAGGAAACTGGAAGTTCTAGGCATTTAGGAATAAGAATTGCTAGACAAAGAGAAAGGGTTTGCTTTTTTGTAATAAAAGAGTTTATGTCTGCTAATTGCTGACCCTGCTGAAAAGACCAGGTTAACCAGTATGCCATTTCCATGCTGGTCTAGCTGGTGGACCAGCAAAGCCATGTTTTTCACCAGAAAAATGTGTATGTTTTTTCTGGTAATGCTTGTTAACCAAGGAAATGGACTTGTTGGAACACCAGCAAACAACACATCACCTGTGTTTTTTACCAGCCATCAATATATCAATATACACAGCATATACTAATGACCAGCTATGCCGTTTTGTTTTCCAGTAGGGAATAGACTTGTTATGCAACCACAGAGTTAAAAACAGTGTAGAGATTACAAATGGGTTGAGGATGGATGTTGCACCCACAGCTGTCTGTGATAATCAATTTCTCTGCATATCTCTGCAAGAAATAATCATCCACAGTATAAAATCATTTAGATCTCTAAATTTGATAATGTTGATTCAGGCCTTACCTATACAGTTCCATATACTCCATTTGTTTTGAAATCTTAGCGCATTCAATCTTATACATGCCTTGGAGATCACTCTGCAAAATCAGCTACTTTTTCAGCTACATAAACTTGACACTAAACTTTAATCACACTGACTAAACTGTGCTAAGGCAAAGGCAATTTAACCAAATAATTATTGAAAGAGAAGGCAAAGAAATTGTGTCAAAATTACCTATTGCAAGCTTATAATTAAATATTGTGGATAATGGGTACTTCCCGGAAGCCATCTGTATCAGGATTTTGTCTGTACCTTTGATGTTCATACTGACCAAATCAATGACCTCTGATAACCAACGTGATTCTGTTTAACAGCCTTATTATAAGACTGCTGCTGGGTGAGACACTAACATACAAAAGGTTGCTTTTGTCATATATGGCACACTCTTTGTAACCCTAACTAGACACCATCACAGTGTCTCTGGTCATATGGCCTAAATTCATAGGTATATAAACGAATTGATGCAAGTACTTTAGACTCAACTCAAAACACATTTGGGTGGATGTTTGTAAGTGTGGGTTTGGTTATGGGTATTGGAGTATGTTGGATGTAGTTCATTATACATTTGAATAGAATGCTCCATGCTAATATTGATCTGCATTTGTAACTTGAAATTTGGTTGCGTATGTCAGAATGGTACCAATTTCAAAAACAGTCTTTATTTCGACAGCTCATTCTTGAATGATATGAAGCACTAAAACCAGGGCTTGACATTAACTTTTTGAGGCACTTGTCCTTCGGACAAGTAAATTTATGTTTCACTTGTCCTTGCACAAAAGTCACTTGCCCGGGTAAAGATTTATAATTTCATTTATTTTTTTGTGTTTTGCTAATGCAGAATTCGAACAAACCATTGAAAGCATTTAAAACATTTACACAATTTCTGTTATGTACTGTTTTGCAGCTTCGTCCCAAGATCCTTTGGTAACATACAGACCGTGCAGTTACTTGAAAGAGGAATTATTTACTGCGTCATCTCAGTTACAGTTCGTACATTATCAGGGCTTGGAAATACTGTGACTTGCTAAAGTAGGCAAATGGCTAGTAATATTTAACTATGTACATTGTACAACCAATACAAATGCTGTTAAAGGATTAGTTCACCTCAAAATGAAAATTTTATGATAATTTACTCACCCAATGCCATCCAAGATGTTAATGTCTTTCTTTCTTCAGTGGAAAAGAAATTAAATTTTTTGAGGAAAACATTTCAGGATTTTTCTCCACACAATGGACTTCAAGCGCAACCATTGCTCAGCAATTGAAATAAAGTTGAAATGAAATCTAAATAATAGATGATTTTAAATTAGAAACAATGCCTAGGCAATTAACTGATATGATATGCCTAAATAAATATGATTAAGCTTAACAACACGTTGAAGTCCAAATCGATGCAGTTTAAAAGGGCTTTGAAGTGCTTCAAAGGGCTGTGCACGTTCCCAGCTGAGGAATTGGGTCTTTATCTAGCGAAACGATCGTTCATTTTCTAAAAAAAAAATATTTATACTTTTTATAACCACAATTGTTGGTCTTGTGCTGGTCTGCGACGTTGGAAACGTCACGAAGCGTATTGCATTCACTTGAGAAAAAAATCTACTCTGTTTTTCTGAATTAACGACTTAATTATCTCAGAATTACGAGATAATTTTTCATTAAAAAATATTTTGTTCTGTTTTTCTGAATTAATGAGATCCCTCAAAATCCTGCCAGGAGCTCTATTTTAGCTGGATGCTATGAATTTATAGAGATATATTTTAAACTTGGCCTTCAATACAAAGACATTACTGTCTATGACATTTGTAATACTGTCATGGCTGAGACACGCTTTGATCTTCCACAGGACACTAATTACACGAGAACTACCGAATTCTAGTAACTACTAGAATGGCCATAGTGGTCATTCTGACCGTTCATACTAGACTGTACCAAATGTCATGTCATATTTACATTCGAAACTTCTATTGAGGTTTTAGAATGAAGCTTCTAATGTCTGTCGTCATATTTTATATCGTCATCACCCTAAAAATGTATTGAATAAAATAGAATAATATGGATCAAATGGAGCTAGCTTAACACAGATAGTCCTACATAATACGATCTTTTTTGCAATATATAATAGTGCTAGACTATAAATACATAGGCCTATATATATTATATATTAGCTGCTAGACTGCCCGGAAGGTGCGTTGTATATCTCTCAGTAAATGTCAAAGTCATCCAGCTAAACATGATTGAGCGTACCTAGAGCATGGATTTTGAGGTATACTCATCTTATTCAAAAAACATTGAACTTTAAATCTTTATTGAATGAAACAATTATAGCTACATGAATTCATGAGATAATGAATCTGTTATATTAATAATAAACACTGAACGTAGATTTGTTTATTTGACTCAAATGAATAGCAATACAGCTTCTATGTAGAAACGTCACTGAAATATTATTTTTTTATTAATAATTATAAAATAAAACAAAGATATCGGACGATTTTGAAGTTGGAGGAGAAAATTAGATGGAATTTTCATTTTGAGGTGAACTAATGCTTTAATGCTTGCTTACAGTAGCTACACAGCTGCCGACGCTAAGTTAGCTAGCTAACGTCACTTACTTGTCAGCCAGGTTGGGTTGCTCGACAGACGCTACAGAACATTACTCCGTCTTCATAAATAACCCAGTCGAATTCATCTTTCCATTTGGTTAAAAATTTCGTTCCCGCTTTATGATGTTGTTGGTTTAAGGTGACTTGTTTTTGGAGCTTTTCCTGGCGCTTGGCCGACTGCGAGCCTGAAGAAACATAACTCTCCACCACTGCTGCCAGCAAGGTTTTCCAGCCCAAAACCTCGTCAAAAACCGCTAGAATTGGCCAAACCCGTAATGATATTTTTCCGCAGTGCTGAATGAGAAGAGCCATACTCTGAACCATATACAGAGAGGTAATTTAGGCTATAGGTGATTTATAAACAGTCTGTTTATAACCTGAAAAAATAACGAGGCATTTTAATGTTTTCTAAATCAGTGTTTGCTGGAAATATACCTCCATCTCCGATGTAAAGCGGATGCGCCTTTAGAGAGAAATTCATATGGATTGCATAATCAGACGGTAACGTTAGGCTATTTTCTTTCGATTCGAATTGGTTCTTTAAAAGTGGACATTTCAAGCTTTAGCCTAACGTTACATAGACTATATTTTGTTTCAGTTCAGTTTCAGTTCACGGAGACCATGAAAGCCCGCCTGATTGTTTTATTTTATTTTGCAAAAGCACGTTTTCTTGTTATTGTGAGTTTACACAAATAAAAGTAGTTGCAAATTATGTATTATTATTTTCAGTATGACCAGACATGATAGAGTATTTAAGTTGTTTCCACTGTTGATAGGAAAACCCAAGTGTTCGCGCCCGCGCCTCTGTTCCATGCAGTGCCCGCTCCACACTCCGCACAAACCCTTGGATATGCGTCAAAATCTTGTGTTTATTAAAAAATTTGTTAGTTTCAAATCGATTAAATTAAATCTGTAAAATAGACGTAATGAGTGGCACATAACGTGAAGTAACATGGCATTTTATTTTGTTTGAAATTTAACTTGTCCGGTCGGACAACTAATTTTCTCTTCTACTTGTCTTACAAAAAATCCACTTGTCCCGGACAAGCGGACAAGCCTTAATGTCGAGCCCTGCTAAAACTATGGCCTTGTAATCATAACAAGTTCATTTTCCATGAAAACGGGGGAAAACATATTATCCATGAATAACTTTATCTCCCTGCTTCTCTCCTTACTACAGTGTGTATGAATCCAAATCTAAATAACAATAACCCAAATGATCATAAGAGACTTGTTTGACCCCTGACCTTTGACCCTCTATCTTCCTCATACAGTCACCTAGAGTAAAAGAGGGACCGCAGAATACAGAGGTAAGTAGTGGATAAAGAACTTTGTTTATTGGTAGTGTTGTTAAATTAATCAAATGCATTTCTAATAAAAATAATTCAGATTTTGTCATTTATATAATTACAACATATTTTGTAAAGGTGTGTGTGGGCAAATGCATGCATTTATAGATTTTCCAAGCCTACGGCAGTCACCTCCAGCCTGATCTACCTCATGGTGCTGGCCAGGGCTCAGCTCAAGTTTCCCCACCCAGCGCTCAACAAACTGCACCAAATACATCCCTGTCACACGGCCAGCCCACAACCGCTAACCCTGCACAGGTAGAGCCTGAACTTTTGGAGAAAAAAGTCATAGTGCATACAACATAAATGTAGCACCTTTGAAACAGTCCTGTAGCCAAAAGGTAGAGCATAGTGCTAACAATGCCTAGGTCATGGGTTTGATATCCATGGAAAACACTGATAAAATGTATACCTTGAATGCACTGTAAGTCAATTTGGAAACAATCGTCTGCCAAGTGAATACATGTACAAACAAGGTCAGTTATGGCTACATTGCTACTATGCAATCTCAGACATGTCAACATACAGTTATTAGGCTGCTTTAGTTTTATAAATAGAGACATCTCGGACTGATAGAGACTGAAGCTCGTAAACTTCCTGTTTCTATTCCCCATTTTTGTCTCTGTCTGTAGGCACCAGTTCCTGGAGGTGATGCCTCCCAATCCCCCATCAGTTTGGTACTAAGGTTAAGGTATGTTTACCTATGTGGAGTTTTAGGCCTTTTTATGTTCTCTAAAGGAAGCAATTCAACCATCCTATGTTTAGCTACTGCACTATGTTCAAAGTTTCAGAGGAATTATTTTTACATCTAGAATTTAACCTGAAACCTAATCCTTTCTTTGTGTTAGACCATATGTCATTTGAATGGAACTATGCATTTCGCTGTTATGTAAAGGCTAACAAGATGATGTAGTGGCAGTGCCATTCACTGCTGAGCAATTTTTGAAACTGCATGAGTCTTCATTGCTGTAGACAGTAGCTGTACAAGAATGCAGTCCGCTCACCATATATCTCTCGCCTCCTGTCCTACAGAAACTTGAAAAAGGAGCTGAATGACATCCGATTTGAGTTTATGCCTGGCAGAGGTATGAGCGACCTAATGCTGATTTTTCATAGATTTCCACACTACTTGATAATGTCATTGTTATACTGACTGGCAGCTAATGGTCTTGCAACAATACATCAAGCTAGATACTCTTAAAAGGGATGTGTATTTATAAAAAAAAATGTATATAACGTAAAATACTTGCTCTTGACCCAACTAAGTATGCAGAGTCACCAAAGTAAGCCATTTGTAGGTTGATTTCTCAAAAAAAGTTGTGAAAACTATGGAGCCCCTTAGAGGACAAGGCGGTAATTTTCTTTTTCTGAAACAGTTTTGCATGCCCTCGCAATAAATCTACCATGGTTTAAAAATCATAATTTTGTGTTTATTATGGTTTTACTACAAATACTATGGTGTTCTTATTATTACCATATCAGCCACAATAATTACCATGGTTAATCTATAGTTAAACCATGGTTCCTATATGGAATTAGTATGCTGTTTTAAAACCATGGTTTCTGACAAAAATAATTTTTTTTCCAAAAATTATTTCCACCAAAAACAATGTTTACTACAGTCTACAATATTACCATAGTAAAACCATAGTTAAACTATGGTATTTGTACATAACCATAAAATTATGATTTTTATTACCATAGTTTTTGTTTTTCTGTATTATCACAATGGGTTCACTATGAATATCATGGTTAAAATATGGTCACTGTAGTAAAACCATGGTAAATTGAATGCAAGTGAATGCAAAACTATTGCGAGGGAAAGCAAAACGTATTTATTTTCAGATAAAAACAAATTCCAAGCCTGTCCTCTGATGGACTCTGTAGTAAACACTGGCGCTATCAAAAAAAAAAGTTCGTTTGAGCATCCCGACCATACTGACGCAGCAGCATTGGCTCAACCTATGGCATCTGTTTGGTCGACCAATGGAAGAAGGCAGAAGTGCTTATACTGAAAAGATGCTATTGTTGCTATTCCATTTGATGCCACTATTGGTGACATAATTACAGAATTCATCTTTAAATAATTGTCTTAAATATGTTCACTTGAGACTCTAAATGCAAATGTTTTTTCAAAATATCAGATTTTTTTCCAGTCTTTAGACAATCTGGAGGAAATTGTGGTTGACCATTTTCACAACTGTCAAGGGCGTGAAACATCTCGATCAATATGATTTACCACGAACTTTGACAGTTATTCTGTTCCACTTAAACATGTCAAAATCAAATATGTTTTTCCTAAACATCCTTTTTTTTAAATCAGTTCCTATTCCAGCAGAATGGCCAAAGCAAGTTAGACTGGACTAATACTTTTCTTATTGATGCCCATTGATGCATTCTCATTAGCTGTAAGAACCCTAACTCACTGCATTTTGTCAGTTCAGTGTCATGATTTTACAAGCCTTTAAAACTTGCCATAAATAAAACATTTCGTGTCATGTGCATTTAGACTGCCTCAAGGATAAACATCTATTTTTGACTGTCTGATGGGACAGGTGGGAATGCTGTTCTGCCTGAGCACATCTTTATTCTGCTGTCTATAATGACTACTGTATGCTAGGATGATGTGTGCTCTGGAACAGAGCTGATCAGCTATTTAACAGTCAGCCTCTCTCTGTGTGATCAACAACATTGTCAGTTCAGACATACAACATGTTATAATTTGCCAGACCTGAAGTTTGTTAATCAGACTGAATCTTTTTAGAACAGCTGAAATTTTGCTGTACTACAGTTCTGCTTGGTCTAGTAGTAAATACTTTTTGGTATTGAAGAAGATATAAGATTACACTACATATTATATCAAACTAAAAATAGAAACACTATAAACAGTTCTTGCTGAAGAAAGATTGGCATCTCTTTTTTTCCATAGACACGGCAGATGGGGTTTCTCAAGAGCTGGTATCGGCCGGCTTGGTAGATGGGAGAGATTTAGTTATAGGTAAGGAATTCTGATCACATATTTTCAGATTAACCACAATCCAAACATATGTTTACACACAATGCAAATAATCACTTCTTGTTATGCTGTTTCAGTAAATACACATTATGCAAGCCAGTATTTAAAGGGATGTTCAATCAGCAACATTGTTTTTGTTTTGACAGGAAAGGCTCAATTGAGTCAATTGTTGATAACCACGGAAAATTTGTACCTGGTTTATAAAAAAATAAATAAAAGAAGCATCAAAAATTATGGTTACAGTTAGGCACTTAAAATGGAGGTGAATGGGGCAAGACAACAAATGTAAAAATGTATAGCCACAAGATGTGGACATTGTATATGTTAACATGATTTTAGTGTGATAAAATCTCTTACTGGGATTACATGTTTTACCGGCAATATGCTGTTTTATCAATTAATTTGTAATATTAGATAGAACTTTACACAGATAAAGTTTGTAAGCAGTTTTATTATACTAAAATCATATTATTATGTATAATGTTTATATGTTGTGGCTATACTTTTGAAAAGGTGAGTATTTTACTGTTAATGGACTGGCCCCATTCACTTCTATTGTAGATGCACTAATAAACAATTTTGAGAGGTAATTAACTTTGTGCCACAAATGTCGTCTTTTTGAGTAGAATATATTACTTATATTGAACCTAAAAAATTCCTTTGAGATCAGTTAACCTATTTAGAGTTCTGCTAGATTCAATCTGTTTAAAACGGATCTAACATTCATTACATTGCTCACATGCTTGTATTCTCCAGCCTGATCTCATGAAAATTACTTGACTGTGGCAACATTTTTGCATGGTGGTTCATATATCGCTGCAGTTAGAATTGTATCATGTATCGCTGCAAGTGAATTGTCCACTGAGGGGTGCTAAAAGCAAGTTAAATGTTCTCCCAAAACGATTATCTTTTTAAGGTTAATGCTCTATGGAGTTTTTAACCCTAAAGCCTTTAATGAAACCTAAATGATAGTGTCATAATAGCAAATGTGAGGTGAACAAAACAGACAACAATAGCCTATACCTAACCCTAACCAGTAGCATCATAAAAGCAAATGTGAGATGAAAAACGTAATGGCTGAAGCAACCACGTCATTGCGTGTAGCTTCTATTATACTTTTATTTTATGTATCGACTCGCTTTTTTTGCTGGACTCGTACTCTGTTCATCCTTGATCACAGTCCAATGATACCATGCAACTTTATCACATTAAAATAAGCTTGTAAATGTAGCTGGTTATTTAGTGCAAGTGTTAAAATGTGTCCTCTGTGAAATGCATTATAGTAAATGTGTTTCGATGTCATAAGATACCATTGTACGAAAAATACGTTTATGAACTGTCAATCTGCCGTTTTACTTGTGATTTGTGTGAAAGTTAATAAAACTTGTTGTTCGATATGCAGAACGAGGCATGCAAAGCTTATGTTCAGGGTTCCTACGTGTCTTGGAAAACCTGGAATTTTGCAATGCAGTTTTCCAGAATTGGGCAAGTCATGGAAAATTAGAAAAATACCTTAATGTCCTGGAAAATAATAAAAGTTTTGACTGTGTGGCTAACATGGTTTTTGTTACATGTAAAAAAATGTGGTAATGATCGGGATGTGGAATAGGTGTCAAATACACAAATTTGTATAGTTTTGTCTAGGGATGCACTATGAAACCTTTTGTCCGATACCGATTTGAACAAAAACCATAGACCGATACAGATTATTTTTCCACTTTACATTATTTTGTTATCAAATCACTTTTTTACTTTGGAAGTCTGTTTTAAAAAATGTACAAAGAGGTACAAAAGCTTTCGCACTCTTTTAACAATAAATAATTACCATTGAACATTGATCGGATCAGTTGAATATATGACAAGCCAAACTGTCATGTAGCCGTTTCCACAACTGTCATACCATTTAGGGCGTTGTTTTCTGCATTAATATAAGAACAAGGAAGAATAAAAATTAAATTTGACATTGAAGGGTAGCATGGTGATGCTGCCTTTACACCTCGGGTTGTGAATGTAATGTCATTTTCAATAACAAATTAATAATCATCTGCATGTGCTGCGCTCTTCAAAATTAATGTGTGTAATAAATTCAGAAAAAATAACCATTCAATAACCACAACATACATCATGACCTTTTGTGTGTTTCTGCTTAAATATTACACCCGTAGGGCACATAAAATGTCCTGGACATTGTGCCTTGAAAAGAGTGGGAACCCTGATTTTGCAAAACTTGAGTAATAGTAACGTGATTTTATGAGACTAGGTTGCTAATAGGAATTATCATTATGTCAAGGCAACACTTTTGTCCCCCTAAACTTCTATTTTATGTCATTTTAGTTGCTGCTAATTTGCAGAAGATTGTCGAAGAGCCTCATTCCAATAAAAATGTCACTTTTAAGCTGGTAAGTGACAGACAGTTAGGTTAATGCCATTGTTTGATAATGCTAAGCGCTGTTCTGCTATAACACGACATGTGATGTTTTTTTTTTTCAGGCCTCCGGGGTTGAGGGTTCTGATATTCCTGATGATGTCAAACTCTTGGGATTTGCTCAACTCAGCATTAGCTAAACTTTTGCTCTGTGCGGGACCATGACTTGCCTACAAATGTGAAAACAAACCAACACCAACAACCAACAGAATGACACGTTGATATATTTTTTCCTCTCTCAATTACCCAAAAGAAACCACTGTTGCCAAAGAGCAAAGCCCATAGGATTTCTCCAAATGGCTCAACTGCAGAGGACAGTTGAACAAGATTTATCATTATTTGTAGGAATCAATAAAAAATAAAGTTTACGATATATGCATAAGGATGCAATTATCACAACCAGATATAACCTTAATGTTTTTACGTTTCTCTTTCATTTCCTCTTGTTTTCTCTACAATGTTTGTCCTATGTTTGCACAATCTAAACTAACACCCAAAAAATTTAAAAATGCCTCATCTTCATGTGTGCATATGAGTGCCTATAAGGGGAGTGAAATGCTTGGAGTTTACTGTAAAAATAAGTACATTTGGTTACAACAGCTACAAAAGCATTTATTTTACCTGTATTTCTCCTGTGCCTTTGAAGACAAGCAACTAGTGTGTTTAGTCAGTCTGTTACTCACACACACTTGCATTATTTACTTAAACTAGCTTTTCAAAAATTATTCAAAATCTTGATTTGAATAATTTTAAATCACAGAATTTAAAATTTTGCTTTTTAGGTTTACCCTTCTCTTATGGAAATTCTGATTTCTTCATTGTACACTGGCTAGTGTCCATACACTACAAATATTCTTATTTTAAATTGCATTGCAGATTAGTAATTTAAAGGAATATTCCCGGTTCAAATCAAGTTAAGATAAAAATTTAAGTAAAGGAGGGACAAGTTGAAGTTTTTTTGTGGAAAGCAACATCATGCCACAAATGCTGTTGATTGAGCTTAACTTGTATTGAACCTGGAATATTCCTTTAAGACAATGCAGCAGGCAGTTGAATCTGATAGCCAGCTGTCACATTTGCTGGCAAAGTTTGAATTGTTTATTTAGTGACATGGTGTGCCCCAAAAACAATCCTAAAATTGTTCTATATGTCTTTAAAAGTTGGTTTTAATTATTTTTTTTATTTTTTTGCTGTCTGTACAGGGCAATTTGCAAATGGCTCTATCCCACTCTGCTCTGAAACACAAGTTCTTGCATTAAAACTTGATCTCGTACATCAATTACGAGTTGGCTATTTCGTATGGTCTCGCACGATGTTGTTCGCATAAACTCGTATGACTTCATCTCATGCAAATTACCGGATGCAAACCCCTTATCTAAACTTAACCAATCAGTAGAGTGTGTAAACCTGATAGGAAGCTGTTGAGTGTGACAGAAGCAAGTCATTGTCGCGTATTAGATGGAAAAAAATGTCCAGCGATGTCATTGGCTGTATTGAAAGTTGTAGGAATTCAAATGAGTGCAGTCACACGATATCATACGAATTAGCCAAATTTGGAGAAGTCGTACAAATCCTGATGGTTTTGCCTTGAGAGTGTGTTGGTTTCTACATATTTTTACATACTATACAGTATATTGTGCTATAGGTTGGTTACATATTCATTTGTGAATTTGTATTTAAATTTCACACATTTATCTGTGAATTCAGTTCATTTTATAAGTCTCTCTGTAAGTAATTTAGAAGTTCATCAAAGTAGCTGTGATACTCTCTGATGAAACTTTGGTGTTTGGCTTTGTTTCTGCTCTGGAATTGAACTCTTTAAGTATTCATGTGTATTTCTGATGGATTAACTTGATTGGACATTGTAAATAGTGTAATTTGGCATTGAGTTGATTTTATATGGGATGTTTCACTCATGGCCTTTGTGTCCTTCATAAATAAGGTGATGGGAGGTGGTGTTGGCTACAAAAGACACATTTGTGAGTTTTGCTGTTTTTTCTTTGTCTACAAGGGTGCCTATAATCACAAGAGTTTTCTTTATTCAATGTGTCAGATTATTTTCAGCAGGCCAGCTCTAACCTTGATCTATCAGAGTTTCTTTGAGAGGCTGTTAACTTAACACATATGCAGCATATCTCAAAACATAAATAAGATGCTTTAAACATATTGCCACCTGCTTTGAGAACAGCCTGGAATAATTGGAGTGTATATTTTAATTATCACTCCTCTCTCTTAAAGCAGTATTTCTCCTGATTTTCAGAATTTCCCTTTGGCATTTTTTATTTGTTTTTATAATTGGCTAATTATTAAATAATTTCAAACTTTTTCCCCCATTTTATTTTCCAGTTTTATTGGGAAGAATTTGAAAGATCTTTAGGAGGAAACTTAAAGACAAGTATTGTGGAAAAATTAATGTAACACCTGCCTTTTCAGATCCTCCTCTTGACTGTACTGTCGCAACAAAACTGGCCCACTTGCATTCAAGCGCTAATGAAATAAAGTATTGCTTTTAATAAGAAACTATGAACATCTGGGATGCTATGCAATTTAAAAGATGGATAACACAATAATATGTTTAGAACTAATAGTACTGTTTAATGCATTATTATATTTGAATAATATCCAAATATAATAATGCATAGCAGTTCATACAGTCGCACGTATATCCTGGCATCTGCTTTTGCCAAAATGCGGAACAGTGTTGTAATGTATTGACAGAATCAGTTTACTGTAAGGAATGAAAGCAACACAAATAAGAATAAAATAATAAGATACATTTATTTTTCTTCAGTTTATGTTCACTTAAGTCATCCTTTTCTCTGGCTTGTTATGAATTAAGGCATGTTTCTTAAAATGCTTTAAAATCAATAAAGAATGAACATATCAAGTCAACGTTGTGTATTCATACCTGATTAAGATAAAAGTAAGTAAGAAAGTGTCTGCTTCCCAAAGAGGCCTACTATTATTTATATTTATATATACACATACACATACACACACTCACACTCATTTACTGAGCACTTTATAAGGTACACCTGTACACCTACTTATTTATGGGATTATCTAGTCAGCCAATCATGTGGTAGCAATGCATACAATCATGCAGATACGGGTCAGGAGATTCAGTTAATGTTCACATCAACCATCAGAATGGGGAAAATGTGATCTCTGTGATTTGGACCTATCAAATTTTTTGTGGTGATGATTCACATATATGAATTTTTGGGAAGAATTAATTTGTTAGCAAACATGCAGTAGATGGTATTTGTGCTGCCAAAATTGCCGGAGTTAGACACGTTTGTTAAACACACCCTATGGTACCTGTCCATGATTCTAGAAACTCTCCCTTAAGAAATAGACATTGTGTCTGTCAATGATAAAGGGCCTAGAGCTGTATCGGCATCACGGAGGAAAACATTAAACTCCCTTCTTATTTTTACACCATGTAAAACACATCTGCGCTACATGCTTATGAATCCATGTCAAAAGCACCACTCATGATTAGACCATGCCTTTTCAATTATTATCCAAGTTACTAAACACTACTGGTATAAAGCTGTGAAACATTTCTACATCATATCCAGTGACCTTTACTAATTATTAACTCTAGAACTCTAGACAAAAACATTTCAAACCTGGTAGACAATCGTTCCTATTCCTGTTCCTAATCCTCTTCTAAATAAGAATAATTCACACTATAACGTTTTTCTGCCATTATGGAAAAAACATACGTAGTGCAAAAGTGTTTTTTGTTTCATGGCCATTTAAGTGCCTTTTTAAGTGCATCTTCAAATAGAGAGTTAAAAGCACACAAAACTAATTAACTTGATTCATTAAGTTAGTTTTCTTAAAAGCATGTAAGCATCATTATGTCAAAATGGTGTAGATTATCCTCAAATGCATGTGACATCACATAAACAAGAGTTAGGCCATAGGTAATACAAAAGTAATCAGATTAAATTACCACAAAGGGATTACGTTACTGATTGCAATTTTAGTCATATATTTTGTCATATAATCTACCCAACAGTGTATTTACAAGTTACAGTTCCATCAACTGGCCATAATCTGGCCCCAGGCCATCGCGCCATCCTTATTGTATAGCCCTGCTCCTATAAAAAAAAAAAATTACAAATATTATACCTGATCCCTCAATCATATCACAAAAGTTTACACCACGACAAAAAACGGGCATTCTGTTCTGCTGATCCAAAGTCCTTCACACTGCAAACAAACACATATTCACTGCAGGATCTGTTCTCAGCATATTTCAACTGAATAAGCTTATTGCTTTTAAGTGCACCATGTTGCACAGTATCAGAAAGGGCTCGTCATAATTTATGGTGATGATGTTTATTAGTTTGATACGTTCCGTTAGGGTTATAATGTACCAAATGGGAGCATAA
Organism: Xyrauchen texanus; assembly: GCF_025860055.1. Taxonomy (NCBI): domain Eukaryota; kingdom Metazoa; phylum Chordata; class Actinopteri; order Cypriniformes; family Catostomidae; genus Xyrauchen; species Xyrauchen texanus. The sequence goes on from NC_068316.1 coordinate 15,961,758, forward strand.
CCCTTATAACTTAGGTACTGTACTATTTACAGTAAAATGTGCTTAATAAATGCATAAAAATGCTAGTTAGCTATTTTGTTTTGTCAGCGATGATACAGTAACATTTCAATGAAGACTGGATATGCATTATGAAGGTTTCTTTATAAAGGTATTCATAACACCTTATAATATATTCCTTGCAATCCATAACAAATGTTAGTCCGTTTTTTTTTTTTTTGTTGTAATAAATAATACTTTGGTTACACCAAAAATGCCTTATTTTAACATGTAATTTGGTACTGATTATGTGTTTTAATGGGTTACACACTTTGAAGATAGTCTAATTATGAGCAAGTAGTACAATGTAATATGACAGTGGTTACAGTTATTTATGAGACCACGCAACTGATTAAAAGGTGTGTTCTAAGGCATAATATACCTTAATACTTTCCCAAAGTGTCATGTTTATATCTTGTCTTTATCATTATACACCATTTATTGCCATTGCTTAGTCATCACATTATACTGTTAATACCATAAAACCTACAGCTATGCCATGTGCACATTTTTCATCACAATATTACACTTCACAACAACTTTCACTGTCAATAATAAACATCATATAATGCTTAAATTATATTAAGCACATCAGTAGTCAATGTGGTCCCACTTTATATCACGTGCCTTTAACTACTGTGCACTAACATTAAAATAAGTACAATATGACATACTTATTGTGTAACTACAATGTTATTCTGCAAAATTCTCAAAAGATTCACATTTAGTGCTACTGAGGTTGAGGTATAGGGAAGTTAAGGTTTAGGGTTTGGATTAGGGTTTAGCGTAAGCGTTGAGGTATGGTCAGGTTTAGGATTAAGGGTAAAGTTAACAGTGTAACTACAGATGTAATTAAATGGAGGTACTTTAAATGAAAGTACAATGCAACAACACGTATGTACATAATTAGTACATTGTATCAAATACTTAAGTACATAGTAGTTAAAGACACCTAATATAAAGTGAATCCGTTGATGTACTTTCAAGTAAGAATTTATGAAAATATATGAATAAAGGTTCATGACATTTTATAACTATTTCCATGTACATGAGCTAATGTTCTATTCTGCATTATACAATGCTCTAAGTTTTATTATTTATTAATGAAAGTTGTTATCAAGTTTCTGTTTGCTGTTTTTATTTGATCATAGTTTGACCTGGTGTGTGAAAATCTGATTTATAATGAGCCCTATTGTTTAGGCCAATGGCAGACAAGTAAGTGTAGAGAACAATCCCTGAAATACATTAGAACGGTATCATGCACGTTATGATCATTTTGAGAGTTTTTTTTAAGGAAAAAAAGGCCAGATTATGAAGACCACTTCCTTATCATATAATTGTACATTTCTTTGTAAACCGTATAATCAATAATAGGCTGGTCTTTTTAGACTGTTGTTTTTTATTTGTCTATTATTATTATTTTTTTATCTAATCGTTAAATGTTCTAAAATAAAATCAGTGAAAGAGTTATACCTGCTTACATAACTGCGCTGGTTAATCTGTTGTCTTTCTACAGGTATTGTCACTCTGCTTTCCTTGTTACTGCAGTTTCTGTTTGGGGTGGGAGTAGCATTTGCCCCCAATATTTATGCTTACATAGCCCTCCAATTTGTGGTTGGCACTACAATATCAGGGATCACTATCAAAACTTTTGTTCTAGTTAACACCTATGACTCCTCTTAATGCCAGTACATTTTGTACATAGAAAAAGCACAGGCTTTACATAATGCTCTTGAAGGACAGAACACTTTCAAAATAATGCAAGAACTATTAAATGGATATTTCATTCAAAAATGAAAATTATCTCATCATTTACTCACACTTCATGCCATCCCAGATGTGTATGCTGAACACAAACACATATTTTTAGAAGAATATCTCAGCGTCATTTCAATGCAAGTGAATGGGTACCAACATTTTGAAGGTCTAAAAAGGTCATAAAGGCAGCATAAAAGTAATCTATATTTTCAGAAGCGATATGATAGGTGTGGATAAAACCACTGTAGTCGTATAGATTACTTCTATGATGCCTTTATATGCTTTTTGGAGCTTCAAAGTTCTGGCCACCATTCACTTGCATTGGATGGCCCTACAGAGCTGAAATATTCTTCTAAAAATCTTTATTTGTGTTCAGCAGAATGAGTAAATTATGAGAGAATTTCTATCTTTGGGTGAACCATCCCTTTAAGGTTTTATCAATTTACTGACAGTACATGGTTATATTGTTTTTTTAATCACTCTACCAAAAAGCAGCTCCACTGTAAACTGTATCTCACACATATTTTAGGTTCTGAGTGGTGTGGTTAATCTATACGGGCCCTTTTCACCATATTGTCGCACTGCTTCTATGCCATTGGTCTGATGCTGCTACCTGGTGTGGCCTATGAGATTCACAACTGGAGGATTTTACAGCTGGTCCTGTCTGCTCCAGTTTGGGTTTTCTTTTTTGATTACTGGTGAATTATTCTATATCCAAGTTTGACATCTCAATAGCAGCACAGCGTGGTTTACAGTGCTTAATACCAGGAAAAATATTAAAAAATGATCTATTAATAGCCAGACAGATATGGGTCACATCAGAATTTCTTGTGTATATATTTCACAGGATTCTCCCCGAATCAGCTTGATGGCTTCTGACAAACAGGCAAACAGGAGATGGCATTAAAGTGCCTGAAATTCTGCTTGACAAGGTGACTTTTTCACTTCATAGAATGATTACACTTAGATTTATCAATGGCTACACTTACTATTTTGAATTAGACATTTTAAATGAGCTCTTTTTTATTTGTCTTTCAACCTCCTTTTTCTTAAACTCTCTGATTTAGGCAGAATGGAGCGGAACTCAACTCTATGTTAGCATGAGTAGCTGGTATTCTGGTGCCTCTGATTTGCTTGTTGGACATGTATCATCCAGCCATTCCAGTGGTCATCCTCACTTTTCTGGGTGGAGCCCTGACCTTCATGCTCCCAGAGACTCTAAACACTGAACTTCAGGACCACACTGATCTCCACAGAGGACAGAGGTGGAGGCCTCCTCTTTGGCACCCTCCCAGCAGGCTAGTTCACCTATGCCTAGAAACGGCCCTGCTGGTGGTGTTAGGAGTTTGGTTTCATAAATATTTATATTTTTATGAATGTGTGTGAATGACTTGAGGAAGGCAAACAGCAGTGTGACTGTTTTCTTTTGATGTTTCTGCAAACGTGTTTATGTATTATTGATTAAAATGA